>NC_034609.1:40647656-40670984 GCF_900095145.1 Mus pahari | reverse complement strand
CTTCCTTCCTTCCTTCCTTCCTTCCTTCCTTCCTTCCTTCCTTCCTTCCTTCCTTCCGCAGACAGGGTTTTGTTATGTAGCTCAGGGTAGCCCCAAACTGGAATTATAAGCAGCGGTTCTCAACCTGTGTGTTTCGATCCCTGGTGTGTGTGTGTGTGTGTGTGTGTGTGTGTGTGTAGTCAAAAGACCCTTTCATAGGGGTTGCATATCAGATATTGACATTATGCTTCATAGCAGTAGCAAAATTACAATTATGGAGTAGCAACAGGAAGAACTGTATTAAAGGGTGGCAACATTAGGAAGGGTGAGAACCAGGTACGTGCTGCCATGCCTATCACAGTGCGGATATTAACTGTCAATTTTTACTGTTCCCCAGGGAATGGGGGGGGGGGCATTACTGTCCCCATGTGTTGTGTAATAAAAACCGTTAAAGTGACTACAGGACAGGCATGGTAGAGATGGCTCAGGCCTCGTCTTGAGTTTAATGAGTCCCTGTGTCGCTGTCACGAGATCCGAGGCAGTCTTGGTTCCTATCACAGTCTTGGTTTTTCAGAGAGGCCCTGAGCTGGGCCCCATCTCTATGTCTTGGCTGTGGGTCCCGCCATCCTCCTCACCCCCCACCTCTCCACGACCCTGTGAGCCCCTTAGAATGACATCACCCTCTCCCGTGGTTCCCTTCCCATTTGGGTGGGACCTGGTGGGACTTACTCTTTGGGGAATGGAATGGGTTGAAGCAAGCTGGCCAGAGACGGCCTCCAGTCATCGTAGTCGGACCTAGAATGAGAGAGGAACCTGGTGAGGGGCGGTCATCAGGGAGAGGATTTCCACTTGCTATCCCAGAAGATAAAAGTGTCTGGGGTTAGCACACGATACGGACTCTGCCTCAGAGACAGCAGACAGCATAGCACGAGCCAACCAAGAACATCCCAGACTTCCAACCACCAGCCAGGGGACTACAACCCAGCTCCCCAGGACCCCACATCCTCCTTGCTCTGAACTCAGACCTTCTCTCTCTCTGTTCATGACCCTCTGAGGCTTCGCAGAGGGCGAGGGGGCTACTCTGGGTTTCCAATCCCTAAATCCAGGTTGATGTCCGAGCCCCTTACCACCTCACAGTGGGACACATCTGGAGAGAGAGCCTTTTTAAGGAATCGTTAACACGGGGCCACTAGGTTGGGCTCTGAACCAATACAAATGACACGAGAAATGTGTGCACGGAAAAGACCCCGAGAGGACACAGAGAAAGGGCACCAGGGCCTGATAGCACCGCGCTCCTGTACCCGTGTCCTCAGAACCGAGAAGATACTGTGACCCCAGCCACGTGGCCCGTGGAGGCCTCTCAGCAGCACAAGCACTCCTGTCCCTCTCGTCTGTGACTGACCAAGAAAAAAACAAACAAACTAACCACCCAAGCAACAGAACCACAATTTGGACCGCTATCCCTAGCTTCCAGTTTTTTTTTTTTTCTTTTTTCTTTTTTTTCTTTTTCTTTTTAGACAGGGTCTCGAGGCTGATGAGGTGACTCTTATGGGTAAAGGTGCATGTCCTCAAATGTCCCCAAGTCTGGCAAACTGAGTTCGAGTCCCAGAATTTACATGGTGGAAGATGAGAACTGGCCCCTGCAAGCCTGCAAGCTGTTCCTGACCTCTGTATGTATGCTATGGCATTTGAATGCTCATTACACACACACACACACACACACACACACACACACACACACACACACACACACACACACACAGGCAAGGTCTCATGTAGCCTAGTCTGGCCATTTGATACACAGCTGAAGATGGCCCTGGACTTGTGATCTTCTTGCTTCCTGGTCCCAAGTGGTGGGATTACACAGGCCTGGGCCATCACGCTGTGTCCATGTGGAGGGTGACATAATCCAAAGGTTTCAGCATGCTAGGCAAACATCCTCCCAACACACAGACACTCCTTTCCTTGCTGTTAGACTCCACCCCCTGCCTCTCTTTTTCCACTGGACCTGACTGGCAGTCACAATATAATACTGAAAAGAGGCTGTGACGTATTTCTTCAGCATTTCCTACACACATGCATTATGCCGAGAGCTCTGTATCTCCACCTGTTTGCTCCTTGCAAACACACAACACAGTAAACAGGACCCGCGCCATTTAAACAGAAGAGGAAACGCAAGGCACCGAGAGGTTAAGCAGACGGCTGGAGCTAACACAGTCCTGACTGAGACGCGGCCTTCAGGCTTCTGACTCCAGACCCTTGGGTTTTCCTGGAGCTAACTGACTTCCATCAAGACCTTACCAAAACCAGACATCTGTGTGGTAGGGAGCTTGTACCTCAAGCAGAGACATAGGGAGGGCCACATGTGCTTCCCTCCTGCGAGGTACACCCTGGTGAGAGAGTGAACAGACCAAGAAGTGATGCAGGACAGGTGCTTCAGCTTCTGCTGCCCCACAGTGCAACTGTGGCTGAACATAACCATGCGTCAGGCCCTGGGAAGAAGCTGCTCTGTGGCTGGCTGAGGAGGACTGCAGAGCGGAGACATCACAGGGGATCGGGGTGGGGGTGGGGATTTCAACAAGGTCTCAGTCTGATGGCGAGTGGAAACCCCCTCCCCCCACCTTGGGAAAGCTTCCGGAGAACTGTGGGAGAAACCGAGGCTCAGAGGTGCTTTGTGACTTTCTACAAATCTCAGCTGGTTGTTGATGTGTGGCTTAGGGACTCCTAAAGCTATGACCTACATTCCCAACCCCTAACACCTACAATGTATTTATACCCAAGTCTCCAACATCGTGGGTTTGAGGGCTTTGCTAAAGGGCAAACCTCAAGAGAGCCCATTCTCAGATCGCAAGGTTCCTGGGTTCCGCTGCTGGGTGAACGGCTGGCCCTGAGTTCTATGCCATATTATTGTTCCACTTTTACGTTCAGAATTCAGGCTTCCTGTCGCTAATCTGCACGAATGAGGGCCCCACACTTATCTTTCCTTCTTGTTCTTCCAGTCCCACTCATTCTGTTTTTTGATTTTGACTTAGGGATCTCAGGTAGCCCAGGCTAGCCCCAAGGTTGCTACATAGCTGAGGATGACCCTGAACTCGTGGTCCTCCTGACTCCACCTGTCAAGTGTTGAGATTACAGGCATGCTCTGCCATGCTTGGTGTAAGAGTGGATGCCGGAACTCTGTGAATGTTAGGTAAGCTCGCTACCGAGTCACGCCTGCCCCAAACCTTCTGGTCTCAACGCCGCTGACCTCCTGCCTGCCTGTGAGGCCTGCCCATCCACCTGGGCTTCCCACAGAAATAAAGCCTGCTGTTTTTCAATCCCCCCAAAACAAATGCTTGCTTCGAACAAAGTACGGCTTAGATAACCCTTGGCCCTGGACTATTCCCGACATACCGCCCTCCAAATGAACCCACGATAAAGATTTCAGGACCCAGATCACACACCCTCAGAAAGGTTCTGAGGAAAGGCCCAGGGGCTGGACAAAAACATGAAAAAGAATTGCCAGAAGAGTCTGGTGGCGCCAGATAAGTCTGAGCAGTGTCATGGCGGACGTCTGGGCACGCACTGTGCCCCATACTGGGCTCAAATTTGTTCACGTCATCTCCGGAACACCCACATAAAGAGGGAGGGACGGGATGTTTGGGTTCGGGTAGCCAGAGGTGAGGGGGGGGCATGACAGGGCACTAGCCTGCTGCACTGTGCCAACCAAGGGTCTCCGAGTTCAGAGGCTACAGGGATGGATACGAAAATGTGCCTGCTCCCTTAATTTCTTCCGGTGGGGGTGGGTCGGTGGGGGTGGGGTCGTCCATTTTTTTCAACTAGCCTGCCTTGCCATGACGAGATCACCTCCACCCTTAACTGACTCGTGGTCTCCAGCACACTGAAACGTGACCTCCTCTGCAGGGTTCACTGCGTGCCACGTGGGGTCTTCCCAGGCCGTCCTGGTCAGTGGGGGGTCACTGTCACCGAGTTATAAATGCAGATGCTTGGAAGGTCAATATCTCAGCCTGGATCTCAGGTCAGAGCTGAGCCTTGAACTCAGGACCCTGGCTCCTGTCAATGTTCTGCCCACTAGACAGCCCAGTGCCTCACAAGAAGGTGGCCAAGGTCATAATGCAGAAGAAGGCTATACTTGGGTTTTTGTTTTTTCCTAATTAAAAAAAAAAAAAAGCCTAACAAAATAAAATTTGGAAGCTTGGGGAGATGGTTTAGCAGCTAAGGTGCTTGCAGAATAAGCATGAGGTCCTGAGTTCGAGAACCCAGAACCCATGTCAAATGTGTTTGTCTGTAACCTTAGTGTTCTGGTTGTAGGATCACTGGCTGCCTGCCAGCCTAGCCCCAGATTTAGTGAGACCCTGTCTCAAGGAACAAGGCAGAGAGGGACAGAGTAGGATGTCCACTGTCTTCCATCCCGACTTCACATGTGCGCATGACACACGCATATCGCACACACACAAAACAGCACGATCCGTTCCGTGTAGAAAGGTTATTAGAGAACTCAAAAGAGATTCAAGGGGCTGGCGAGATGGCTCAGCGGTTAAGAGCACTGACTGCTCTTCCAAAGGTCCTGAGTTCAATTCCCAGCAACCACATGGTGGCTCACAACTATCCGTGATGGGATCTGATGCCCTCTTCTGGTGTGTCTGAAGACAGCTACAGTGTACTTACATATAACAAATAAATAAATCTTTTTAAAAAAAAGAGAGAGAGAGATTCAAACACTCAACTCAGAAGGTGAGGTAGAGGGGGGTGGATGTGCACTTCCTGGGGACCTCAGAAGCAGGGGCGTCTCTCCCTCCTTCACCTCAGCTACTCTTTCTTCCTGGTTGGATGGAAGTGTACCCACCCCTCTGTCATGGTTTCCTATACTATAACCGACTACACCTTGCTCTTGATGTCCCAGCTTTGGATACAGGGTGCACCTCATATTCTGAGAGACAAGGTGAGAAAAAGAGCTGCGACCTTTGGCTTCAAGCACAGACCCTGGCTTAGCGTCGATGTGCAGCAAATGCTTAAAGAAAAGGTGAATGGGGCTAGAGAGATGGTTCAGTGGTTAAGAGCATTGGCTGCTCTTCCAGAGGACCCAGGTTCAATTCCAGCACCCACATGGCAGCTCACTACTGTCTGTAACTCTCGTTCCAGGGGAATCCAACACCCTCATACAGACACACATGCAGGCAAAATACCAATGCACATGAGATAAAAATTTAATAATAAACAGGAGAATATGTGCATGGGTGAATATGTAGATGGATAGACAGACGGGTAGATGGCTGGATGAATGGCTGGACGGCTAGATGATGGATGGAGGACAGATGGATGGATGATGGACAGATGGATGGATGGAGAGATGAATGGATAGACAGATGGCTGGATGAATGGATGGATGGCTAGATGATGGATGGATGCATGGATGGATGGCAGAGAGATGGAGGGATGGATGATGAACAGATGGATGGATGGAGAGATGGATGGACAGAAGGGTGGATGGATGGATGGATTATGGCTGGCTGGCTGGCTGGCTAGATGGATGGATGGATGGATGGACGGACAGACAGACGGATGGACGAAGACCCTGAAAAAAACCCAGGCTCCCCATACTGCAGATCCCAAGCAGGTCTTGGTCAATTTGGCCTACTCCAGGCCAACCCAAAGTAGATCATTTGTGATGTGTCTTTGGAATACATCCCTTCTCAAGGGTCTCCAGGCTTGTGTTGACTTTTTAGAGGTGTTGCATTCCAGCGATGTAAAAGCCTGCCTTGGGGAACTTGTAACTGATAAGAACAACACACGGACTGGCCGGCCATACGAATATTCTCCCTGCAACCAGTGGCACCCAGAGTTCTGACTGGGGTTTTCTTCACCCTCACAAGGTCCCGTGAAGGGATGCCTCAATTCCACAGCATATCATCTTCTCTCATTTTTCCTTTTATCGGCTTTCTTGAGACAAGGACTACTTATAACCCTGGCTGTCCTGGAACTTACTATGTAGACCAAACTGGTCTTAAACTCACAGACCAGCCTGCCCCTGTCTCCTGAATACTGGGACTAAAGGTCTGTATCTCCACTCCTGGCTCCATCTTCTCTTTCTTAGCTCTCATTTGGATTGTAGTTCACTACAGTTCACTCCCACCAAGAACCACGGTACAATGGAGAAAATCATTCCATTACAGAACTCTCATGGCAGCCCTCCACAGAGGGTGTAAGACAAGGCAGCCGAGGCCCAGAGGAGACAGAGCCCTGTCTCGTGTTACTCAACAGATAAAGCCTTGTCTGTCAGACATCGGTTTCTCGGCACCCCTGTGCCTGTTGAATGCCACAGTGTTCTTTCCCTAAGTTGTCAAGAAGTTAGCAATGTACCTTACTTACCCTGACTCTTATGTTAGGACAGGAAACACTACGCTATGACTGGTGCCTCCCACACTCTGGGTGTCCATCTGTGTGGAAGAGTCTGCTCTGGGCTGGAGCTGGGTTGAACTCAGAGAGGCCACATGACCAGTTCATGGCATAGATTAGTTAGTGGCACCTGAGGGCCATACACCCAGACCCACCACCCTAAACCTGCTTTCCTGATACAAAGCACAGGGAGCCCTCTAAACTGCAGGGGATTATTGAGATCTAGCAAGTCTGAAGGCCTAGAGACCAGAGACCTAATAGCAAGCTTGGTGGGACCCTTCCTGGCTCGTCAGACCATTTTTGTTTGTTTGTTTGTTTTCAAGACAGGGTTTCTCTGTATAGCCCTGGCTGACCTGGAACTCACTCTGTAGACCATGCTGGCCTCGAACTCAGAAATCCACCTGCCTCTCTGCCTTCCAAGTGCTGGGATTAAAGGCATGCACCACCACTGCCTGGCTTCATCAGACTATTCTTAACCTGGACATGGCCTCTGACCCCTGACCCTGGGAGCTGCAGCACGCAGGAGGTCTGGCCAAACAGGAAGGAATACAGTACTCAATCATGAACGTAAGGGAGTTAACTTCTGTCAGTGGTGGGATGTCTCTCAGGCCTGCAAAGAACCCAGATGGCAAGAGGCCTGTGGCCCAAGGGAAACAGCCCACGGCAGGCAGCTCTGGCCTAGAAGGCTGCTACCAAGAAATGTAGCTTACAGGAGTCCATAGCCAAGACCGCGGGGAGGCTCGGAGCGCTGCAGGTTTGGCCAGGAAGGAAACGAGACTCCTCCCTGCTTTATGGAATCCCAGATCCGAGCTCAGTTCTCAGATGCTTGGAATGGATTCTGGAATTTTCTCCCACTGGCTGTGGGATCTGTAGATTGAGTTATACCCTCCCTTGGCCGACTCAGCTGAGGGCCACAAGAGTCTGGCGCACGGATTTTTTAGCCGGTCCCCTAGTCCTCTCAAGGACAACAGGAAGCACAGATGGATGATTGCTGCCTCCACGGTCTCCCTCAACTACAGGAGGGGGTAGGTCACAGATCAGTAAGTGCCACCCGGGGGGCATGTACCCAGTTCTGTGTGTCACCATGTGTAGCATGTATATACATCCAACTTTAGACACCATGGTCCTTATCTGGGAACACGGAGGACCCCAATACATCCCATCCCCCTGCTTTGGTTTACAAGTCAGGTGACTGGAAACACCTCTACCCTCTGAACCCTGACTCCACCCTCTGAACCCTGAGCCATGTACCCAAGACTGAGGACAAGGGCTAAACAGCTGGTAATGTTGCAGGATGGTAGAGAACTCCCAGACACACTTGCTTTTTGGTTTGTTTTTGAGACAATGTCTCATTCAGTAGCTCACACTGACCTAGGACCCACTATATAAAACCCAAGTTGTCCTTGAACTTGTAGCCATCCTCTTGCTTTAGCTTCCCTCTTACGGGGATACACCTGCCTCAGCACAGTTTGCGTCTAACTGGAGCATGCGCAAACACCCCCTACAGGCCTCAAGCTGGCAGCAAGCCCGGCCTCCCAAACTCTGCTCTCCCCACAGTGGGTTCCAGGGTACTCACAGCAGCTTGAGGATCTCCACGTGGCAGCCGAGCGTGCGGCCGGCCTGGGGGCCCAGCTCGATGCTCATGGTCCCACAGGCTGGGCTGACCATCAGACAGTCAATAAGGTTGGGCTCGCTGTCGTTGCCCGTGCTGGCGGTCAGCGCCGGCTTGGCAGTGCTGGTGCGCTCCACCTCCACGTGGACCTCGCTGGAGGCCACGACCACCGACTTCAGCCGTGGCTCAGACAATGTGGCTTCCTGAGACACCAGGTCCGGGCTGGGGTGCAGCAGGCGCAGAGGTAAGGTGGGCTTCCGGTCGCAAGGCTGCTGGCAGCCGTTTCGGATCTCTTTCAGGCTCGGGGAATTGTCGCGGCTAGACGGGGAGAAGAGAGACGGCAAAGTGTGGGTGGGGGTCAGCCCTGGCAGGCAGAAGGAGCGGCGCTGAGCAGAGATTAATGAGTTGCTCTACACTTGGGATGCTGAGGCAGGAGGATGCTTGCCCAAGTTTCAGGCTAGCCTGGGCTACCTAGTGGGTCTCTTGTTTCAGAAAAACAAACTGAAAACACACAACAACAACAGTGGCAAAACCAACCAAGCAACAAACCAGAAGGCCACTGGTGAGACAAAGGTGAGACAATCCCTGATCTCCTGAGAGCTCATGCATCAGTTTCCCTAAAACCTCTGTAACAGGGCCACAACAAGGTGGAACTGTGATAAAGTCCATTAGGAAGAAAGAAGTGGAGGCCTGACTTGGGGTACTCAGCTCAGTATGAGGAACATTG
The DNA here is from genome assembly GCF_900095145.1 of Mus pahari. Lineage (NCBI taxonomy): Eukaryota > Metazoa > Chordata > Mammalia > Rodentia > Muridae > Mus > Mus pahari. The sequence goes on along the minus strand of NC_034609.1, from coordinate 40,662,270 downwards.
GATCTGGGGTCCAGACGCCGCTGCCTGTCTCGATAACCTACCACAGTAGGCACTCAAAGACGCTTGCTCAATGAATTAAACACAGACATCCCTGTAGCAAGGCCGCCCCTCTCTGTGACAGACACCTAGTGCCTGGGGCAGCCGTACCAACACCGACCAGGGGGACCCTTCCTGATACACCTGTGACACCTGAGGAGTCCAGCCCTGCTCCTGCTCCCACTTATTTCCGGAGGTGAAGCTGACCCTCCTCCTACCTTGATGCTACCATGTCCCTCAGGTGACATTTCCCCATTATACTGTCTGCCCTAGCCAGGTGAGAGAACATAGCATCCACTCTTCTCCTGGGAGCCCACAGCCCACTTCCATGGCTCCCAAGACCCACATTCTGACCAGCCTGTAATCTCCAGGGGGTCTTTTCAAGGCTGACCTCTATAAAGTCTGACATCTTCAACTGTCTGGAGGTATGATGCTTGTGCCCAGTGTCATGAGGTGTCACAAGGTGGTGACTGGGGAACTGGCTTTTTGGCCACCACGGCTTAGCAAATGTAAAGCCAAACACTGATGTTTGGAGCTTTTTTGACCTGAGAAAGCTCCTTTCAAAGGTACCCACCCCTAATTCCTGGGACAGCATCCTCAGGTATGGTAGCAGGATGCCATAGGCTCTAAGGCTGGTGCCTGTGCCTCTCCGGGTACCAGGTTTCACACAGGGGCTTAGAGATATCATCTCCTAGGAACCCGTGAGGCAGACTCCACGGGGTTAAGTGATCTCCTGGATGTCACAGCTCAGGAATCCAAGTTGCTGGATCTGAAGCTAGCTCTCTGCTCTTGGGACTAAGTACTACCAAGCAAGCTGTCTTTTAAGGTCCCAAAGACTCCCAGGTTTCTCCTCCAGGAAGCCCCCTTTGGTTTCTTCTTCCTGTCATGGACACACTCCTGCCTCAACTCCAAAACCATAGCTGTCCTACTCCGGAGAACACTAGAACATTCCCCCAAATCAGGGAACTTTTGAAACACCCAAACTCAAGGAGTTCATTGGCTCTAGGACAGGCCGATACAAGCAGGGGCAGGGCTTCCACAAGACTGAGCACAGCACCAGGGGTGACCAGAAACAAGCTGCTTACTGGGCTGGCAAGACGGTTCAATAGGTAGGAAGGTTTGCAGCTAAGCCAGACAATGAGTTCGATCCATAGGCCCTACATGGTAAAGGTCAGAAGTTGTTCTCTGACCACCTGAGCCTCTCCGAAATAAATAAGGCAAGTAAATAAATGTAAAGTGCTTTAAAAAAGAAAAAGAGAGGCCAGGCGGTGGTGGTGCACGCCTTTAATCCTAGCACTTGGGAGGCAGAGGCAGGCGGATTTCTGAGTTCGAAGCCAGCCTGGTCTACAGAGTGAGTTCCAGGACAGCCAGGGCTACACAGGGTCCCTGTCTCAGAAAAAAAAAAAAAAAAGAAAGAAAGAAAGAAAGAAAGAAACAAAGAAAGAAAGAAAGAAAAAAAGAGCTACTTGCCCAGGTCCCTCTCCAACCTGTCACGTGTGCTGTGTCCCCAGAGAGAAGCAAGCACGTGCACTGTGTACTGATATGCAGGGCAGCGCCTCGCACCGGTGATCCACATGGCCGCTCCGGGGCCATGTGCAAAACTTGGGAAGAGACTCAGGGAAGAAGGCCTGAATCCATTTTGCACCTGCCGTGAGCCAGGGCTGAGCACAGCCCACTGAGGGCGCTCAATCAACACATTTTGGCTCTGCTGGGGGAAAGCAATCACTGGCTTCTATAAACCTATGAACTCCGCAGTGGGCGGAAGCGGCGTGTGGTCCGAGAGGTGGGGCCTGTGGATCTCCATGGGCTCCGATCTCATTTGGTTCTCTGTGCTCGGCTCCCAGTTTGCCTCTGCTGGGGTCGAGGAGTGGATTTTCAAGGCCTCTTGGCCCTGCTCGGTGATTTTCCAGACAGCCATGTTAACCTGGGTCAGGCTGTCTGTTCTTTCAAGTGTGGGAACATCGTGTGCTCACCGGGAGTGGTGCGGAGGCCTTGGAGGACACTGGGAGGGATTGACCAATGCGCCAAAGGGAAACAACTTGGCAGAACCGGGTCTGGAAGAATGGGGGAGCTATGTCATCAGCTAAGACCATCCCCCCAAACTCGAGGGCTCCCAGGGGCTCAGCTGTGCACTCCTGGGAGCCAAGGCCAGTAGTCTGTGTGGGAGGAAGAATGCTGTATCTTCTCTTCCTCGTGCCTTCATCTTGACAGTCCCTCATGCCTGAGGCCCTGAAGCCCATCTCTCACCCTGTGGCAGTCACGGCAGGGTGGTGGCTGGGAGCACAATCTCATGACAACCCTCCCCTACTTAAATTGTCTGTTGGCTTGCCCATGCTCTCAGAAAAGATAACCTGGGCCAGCCTCCTGTAAAAGTGTACCCTCCCGCTCAGCATCTGCCTGGGACCCACACCCACATGTTGAACCTACATTTATTTCTTATTCACAATATTATTAGTGTGCGCGTGTGGTATAGGATGGGCATGTCTGTTTGTATACATGTGGGGGTGCATGCATGTAGTGGAGAGAGGTTGATGGTAGATGTCTTCTTTGATGGCTCTTCACCTTCTCTATGGAGGCAGAATCTCTCAGCCGAACCCAGAACTTGTCCCTTTCCCTAGGCTGGCTAGCCAGCTTGCTTTGGGAAATCTACCACGTGGCCAGGATTATAAATGGCTACCAAGCCTACTTACAGAAGCCTGGCTTTTATGTGGGTTCCGGGGGATGCGAACTCTGGTCCTCACACTTGGATGGAAAGCCCTTAACCTGGTGAGCTCAATGCTGGCCCCGGGGAGTCCCTTCCTCTTCAGCTTCTCTGTCTCTGGTCGTAGCTACACTAACTTCCCTGGGCTCCTGTGCTGCAGGGACCCTCTGTCCATGAGTAGACCCTGAGCAGTTTAAGCAAGCAAGACTCCTGAATCCCCAGCCGGAAAAGCCTGCACGGAACTTCGGCAGGCTGGGTGATTCTGCAGTAGGCGTTCGGGGAACATGGATGGAAAATACTACAGTGATCACCAGCAACCCTGTCACCACTGGGCCATTGCATGTGCTGTTCCCTCTGCCTGGATGCTCCTCTTCCTGCTTCCTGTCTCCCTAAGTCTGGTGAGCCTTGTGTTTCTTCAATAGCATCTCCCTGACGGGCCCTTCTAACTTTCTATTGGCAAGAGTTGTGTGCTCTAGCCCGGGGACTCCAAACACCACCAAGACCACACCAGTGATTTCAGACTGGGAAGTCTGGGTAATCCGTCCTCTTTTCTTTTGTTTTTTTTTGTTTTTTGTTTTTGTTTTTTGTTTTTTGTTTTTTTTTTTATCCAAAGCTGAATAGACCCTGTATCGTGCTGGCAAAAGTCCAACAGCCCCATCTCCAGGACAAAGGCGCTCTGATCTGGTAGTGTCAGTCAGCTGCCTTGGTGTCAATCCCACCGCACATGACCTCTGGCGGCACAGGTGATGTCACCAGCACCTGTGGGAGGGGAAGGGACGCACATCTCAAGACAGACAGGAGCTGTCTTCCTATAGGAAGCAGAGCCCTGGGATCTAGGCACTCTTTCAAAAACAAGGACAGGGAAGGTCACTGCACTGAGAGGTCTCAATGTCAGGACCAAGACCACGGGGTGGAAGACCAACCCTCCCCTCTCATGCCCTGTTACCTACAAACATCCCTTATCTATCACAGCCCCATCCTTCTCTGCTTGCTGGTTTTAGTAGCTCCATCCACCCAAGTTTCCTGGGTCAGGGGATCTTAGCTACACACAGTAGTCGCCCACTTCCACCTAAATTCTAGGCTCTGAGCCTCCCTCCCCACCCCCCAAGGAAATCACCCACAGTAACCTCCTTCTGGTCCCCTCACTCCTCACTACTTGTTTTTTCCACGTGCATGGCCTGTCTCCCACCGGACAGGCTCTGGTGTGGTCAGGGATCTATGAGTCCCCTAAGAACCTTTGCCTCAGGAGGGGAGGTGACCACAGACACAATACCATCACTTCCTTGCTCTGAAAACTAGACTCTTCTGCGGCAGGCCCTCGAGAGAGAAAAGCGGACAGACCATTCATCATGACCCAAGTCCCCAATGGCAAGGCTGGAAGATGCCGTAACACCCCCCTCCCCCATGCACACGTAAGCACACACATGACATAACCCCTTCCCTTCAAGTTCTTACTATGTAGCCTTAAACCTGTCATCCTTCCTGCCTTAGCTTCCAGGCTGCTAAAATGACAGGTGTTCACCCAAACACACACACACACACACACACACACACACACACACACACACACACACACTTGCATGTCTGAGCAGCCTTTTATCCCACCCCTTCAGAGTGTCACCCTGCCCCACAGTGAGCAGCCTTCAGCATAGGATCCCCGTAGCTAGAGCCCAGGTGCCTGTGCCCTTGCGGCTTCTCAGGCATCATGCCCTCTTCTCAGCCCTAACCCGGGGCTGGGTCCACACCCATGGCCATCTGCAGAGAGGAGTGACAATCTATCCTCTTCGGCGACACATTCCCGGTGCAGGGTGGCACTGTGCTCCCACCCAGCACACTAGTACTGACCTGTTGATGAACTCTTCATAGCAGGAGTATATGGCAGCCAGGCACACAGCCACGAGATTGGGCAGGACCCGGGGATGTGGGCAGTGCCCTGTGGGGCCATGCATGCTGAAAGAGAGGAGAGGGAAGGTGAGGAGGCTGTGGAGGGTAGGAGGCTGTGGAGCAGCTGTTGACCTGAGGTGGAGTTGGGGAGGTGGTCCAGATGGGAGGCCACCCTCTTGAGGGCAGGTGGAGAGCCTGTGTATGTGGCTGGTGACGTGGGCCCGAGGTCCCAGCCAAGAGGGGTGCCAGCTCAGTGGCTAGCCAACTGCTTAGACTCCACCCCTACGCCCTGAGCCGTGTGAAGAGCGACAGACTCTCCTCCTCGGCTAGTGACAGAGGACTGAGTCTAGTTCAGACCATGCAGCACACGGTGGCTCTGTCTTGGGTCAGCCCCGTTTGCATAGGTGTTTCTGAAATGACTATTCACGATGGTTTTATCCACAGAAGTTAAAAAACAATGTCATCTCAGGTCACCTTAGATGAGCCCGGGGCCAGCGACATCACAGAGCCCTCAGTACATGTTACCATATTGTTTGTTATGGAGGCCTCTGTGTCGTGGTCGTTTTTTCTGTAAAATGGGCTGAGCTGTGTGTCTAGGATGACATATGGATCCTCTCTAGGAAACTGCCATCCTGCCTGCTGTCACTGAGACAGGCATGTCCTGCTCTGACCCCACCAACCAGAGTCAGGGCTAGAAGAGTGTATGTGTGTGTGTGTGTGTGTGTGTGTGTGTGTGTGTGTTTGACACTAGGTCCTGCCGAACAACCTGCCTGAGCATGGTCATGTGCTATGGGATCGCAGTGGGCACAGGTCACAAATCCTAGGTCTGTAATTGACTCAGGCTGGATTTGAACTTGTGATGTAGCCAAAGATGACTTTGGACCTCTGATTTTCCTGCCTCCATTTACAAAGTTTAAGGACCACAAGCATGTTAGGCAATCTGCCTGCTGCCACACCCCCAGCCTTCAAGGCAGGTTTTTCTTTAAACACAGAAGAAACTAGTACACTTTAGCTCACTGGGACTGCCAGTCATTGGAGTGAATGGGTACCAGAGATCCCATTACACAGATAAGGAAACTGAGGCACAAGGAGAACATTTGAAAGGACACAGGCCAAGGTGAGAAGGCAACACTGCTCTTGTCCCTGTTCCTTGCTCCACCCTAAACACCCACAGTCCCCTGGGGGAGGGGACACAGAGAAAGGAACATGGTTGAGTTCCCCTTCCCCACACTAAGGGCTCCTTCATGTGCTATTTGCATAACCATCTCGCAGGGATATCAAAGGAAGCAGGATCACGGAGGCGCAGTGACAGGCTCATGGTCACTCACGCAACAAGCAGGTAGGTGGACCATGCAGGGCTGGGAGAGTCCAGTGGAATGCCTCTTAAAAGGCGAGATACAGTTCTCCCCTGAGTGTCATAAACCAGGTAGTGTGGGACAGGGAGAGAGGAAGGGGTGGCCAGGTGGGTAGGCGAGACACACCTTTGAATGAACTTCTTTACCACCTCCATGCCAGCGTTGAGCTCGTTCAGGGCAAGGATGTACTCCTGGGTGAAAAGCCTCAGCCTTGGGCACTTCCCAAAGTCCTGGAGAGAGAGAGAGCAAAGGCAGAGGGATGAGACACGGCCAAAAGGGGGCTGGAGCAGGGAGACGTCACGCACGAACTCACACCTCTAATGACGGCCCGTGGCGAGGAGGGGTCCTCGCTCAGACTGCTACACGGTCCCACCTCACAGATCTGCCGGCAGGCAGAGGTCATCAAGACCAGGTCGGTCCTTGAGAGGCAGATGTTCCGCTTGGCCTCTGGTCACCCCAGCAAAATACAAGCTCATTTGAGATAGCCACCTGAATTGATTCCCTGACCAGCAGTGGGAGAGACTCCAGTGTAGAATTATATAGTGAGATGGGAAACTCATCTCTTTGGATTGGGAACAGGTTAAGGTGGCTCTGGGACAAGCGTAGCTCCGAGGACCCTGCCATAGACATCGAGGGGACAGCAGCTTCCTCCTGAGTCGGGATGAGCCCAGACACAGTCCCTCGGGGGCTTCTTTTGTTTTGTCAGACCTCAGACACCCCTAGTCTCTGGGGCAAGTCTGAAAGGGAGTCTGAAGATGACGATGACAAACCACCCTCCTCATCGGCATAGCAGGAAGCCAGGAATAATGGCACACACCTGCGATCCTAGCTCTTGAGAGGCCGAGGCAGGAAATTTATGAGTCTGTGGCCAGCCTGGGCTATATATTGATCCCTCCCTACGTTCACACGAGGATGCTAGTGGGAACTGGAAGGCGAGGCGGGCGTCAGGCGTAGGCGTGCAGGAGGCAGCCAGCGTGTAAGAACACAGCCAGGGAAGGGCAGAGTGGTTGCGTCATTGAAGACGGGGAAAGGGGGGCGGCTGAGGTAATGAAGAGAAAGATGGCCACTTAAAAAAAAGGTAGTGCTCCCAGCCTGGGGGACAGCTGCATCTAGAGCTCACTGGCGTCCATTTGAGGCCGCACTTGAGGCTTAATTATGGGCCCCCTGAGCAAGGACAAAGGGATTCTTCCTGCTCTAGCAGAGTGGCGTTCTCTGAGACTGACATCAGCAGGTGTGGGCAAACAAAGCCTGAACGGGAGGTTCAAGCCAAGTGGGCATGACCCGGAGTGGCCCAGGGTCTTCTCCTGGCCTGGTCTGAAGAAATGGGCAATGAAGGAAGAGGAAGCACTTTTAGGATGAGCCCAAAGTGCTATCCAACTGTGCTCATTCACACATGTTCAGTGAGGGATGCAATGCTGCTGATGGCTATCAGGTACCAGCCCTGACTGGTCTGCCTGCCGCTGGTGTATGTATAGTCAGGGCAGAGGAGAGAGAGAGAGAGAGAGAGAGAGAGAGAGAGAGAGAGAGAGAGAGAGAGAGAGAGAGAGAGAGACGCACTGGACTGGTGCTCCAGCTCTGCGAGAATGTATTTGGCCAGCAGGATCTCTTGAACACATCCTGCCCCACTCAAGGAGACCACCTTGAAGAATCTCCTTGCAGGCTCAGTGGTACCGCTCTGGATTTGATGCCCAGTGTAGGAGTAGGGGAGGTTTTACTTACAGCGTGTTCTTTAAGGTCGTTTGTTTACACGGGTGAAGGACAGAACTCAAGAGAGGCGCTTAAGAGGCCTGCAGACACACCCTCATGCACACGGTGGGCATACACACATGCAACTCTCAGCTAGGCATGGAGTCCTGGCAGGATGGGAGGCTTTGAAATACTTGCCTTCCCATCTAGGAAGATGCCCACAGCGCCCCACTCTGGTCACTGTTCCATGGCTCCTGCTCCTCACCCTGCCTCTTGCCCGCACTCTCTAGTCTACCTGTATGTGGCCAAGATCCTCCCAGAGCTATGTTCTGAGAGCAAGCATGCTTGGTGTAGTCAGACTGTCAAACAGACAGCGGCACAGCTCAGCGCTAAGAACACATGCAAGGCCCTGGGTTTTGTGTGTGTGTGTGTGTGTGTGTGTGTGTGTGTGTGTTCCTATCCTTGCGGATGTGGAGTGACCTGTCATTTCAGCGTGCCACCCCCATGTCATCTTTAGGTGCACTTCTTCCATTGAGGAGAAAAATGTCTCTTTGAATTCCTAATGACACCATGATATTTGGTTCCAAACAGGTGCCCTAGTAAATCTCAGGCAGTGTTCATGTTTGTAGGCCTGAGGTCAGCCCAGCAGGTCTTGTTCCCCTAGTCTCTCCATGTAGTACTGAGAAAAAAACCATTTGCCACTCTCACATTAAGTGCCTCAGACGTTGACTGCTGGGTCTTTAAAGGAGATGGTGATTAAGTTCTGTCTTCATGTTTTCAGAAATGAACTAACCTGATTGGATTTCCATCCCTTCCCCATAATGTGTGTGCCCCCATCACCTCTGCTTTTACATGACAGCTCTCATGTAGAACAAGCTGACCTTTATCTCATTATGTAGTTGAGGGCAACCTTGAATTGAGTCGCCTGCCTTCACCTCCCCAGGGCTAGGACTGTAAGGTCCATTACCCACTTGGTTTACATGGTGCTGGCGACAGAACCCGGGGTCTCATGCATGCTGAACAAGCATTACTGTTAACTGAGTGACACCTTTAGACCCTGAAATGTCCTTTGTCTGTTTTAGGGTCCTGTTTGGATAGAGTCGCAAGGGTATGCTATTTCCTAAGGATGGACTGAGGTGACCAGCTACGGGGAGAAAGATCCCTGGGGCGAGGTTCCAGAAGTCACCACTCCGAGGTTGACATGTATACCCAGCTGAGGCCACAACGACTGATGGCCTTCTTACCTTGAAGCTGTTCTCACTCCCCCTACCCCACACCCTTCAGATAGCCCAGGCTATCCTCCGAGAGTGAAGAGACCCACCCTGAAACTTGGAGAGCAGAGTACTGCCTGTATCCCATAGTGGGGACCACGCAATGGAAGCCGTGTCCCCAGTAACATTTATTCTGACCTACTGGGAAGAGAGAGAGATGTTGCTGTCTGCTTGACCAGAAACAGTCCTGAAGGGCAGGCCACACAGGCTCCCAGCTTCTGAAACTGCCACCGGCCACACCCACCCACCCACCCAAGGCTGCCCCAGTCCTTACCATATTATGCTTAAGGATCCTCTGAACCACTGGCGTGAACACCTCAATGACCACCATAGACCGGGGCCGCTCTCTGCAGTGCTGGGGAGGAAAGGGGTGCAGTCAGTGCGGTCTGGGGGAGCCCCACCCACAGTCCGCGGCTTCCGGAGGTCACAGGATGATATCAAGCCCAATGAGGATATGGTTTTCTTGGCTAAATGATGCAGCTTGCTTAGGAAGACCTCAGGCTTTAGAGCAGGCTTAGGCTCAGGGCAAAACTGTCAAGCGCCTCCCCAGCTGTCTGTCAACTGCCCACAATACCACAGTACACTGTTTGTAAGTATTTATTAGCTCACACCAACATGTCCCAGGGTCCTTAGTCCAAAGTCTACACTAGGTTGGCCTCTGGGTGCCCCTTCTAGGGGTCTGGAACAAGGTTAAGGGTTCAAATCATGATGACAGTAGCATACAGTAGCCTCAAGCTCTGTGTGGCAAACACCCTGTCCTTCCTGAGCCTTTGCAACCACTGAACTATGAACCTTCTTGGCAGCCTGGCTTTCCCAGAGCTGTATACTCAGGTTAACAGGCGCTGACTGAAATGCAGAGCCCTCAAGTAATATTTTTGTTTTGTTTTAAAATGTAGATCCTGAAGGTAATTTTACGTAATGTTTTTAGTGTGCCCTTTTTTTCTTGTTTTTTTTTTTTTTTTTTTTTTTTTTTTTTTTTTTTTTTTTGTTTTGTTTTTGTTTTTGTTTTTCAAGACAGGGTTTCTCTGTGTAGCTCTGGTTGTCCTGGAATTCACTTTGTAGACCAGGCTGGCCTCGAACTCAGAAATCCGCCTGCCTCTGCCTCCCAAGTGCTGGGATTAAAGGCGTGCACCACCACCGCCCGTTCTGACAATTTGCTCCTCACGATGTCACGTCAGCACTCACAACTTTAGGGTCTTGGAGCGTTTTGGACTTCAGATTTGAGGACTACAGATGGTCAATCCATGGCTGAGATCACAAAGGCCTGTGTAGTATGGTGTCCTCACAGGTAACTCTCACAGGGCGTGAGGGGAGCGTTCCCTGCAGGTTTCTCACCGCTTCATGCCCCCTCCTTTTTTTTGAGACAGGGCCTCACTAAACAGTTCAGGCTGTCCTCACTAAGCAGTTCAGGCTGTCCTGGAAATCGAGGTCCTCCGGCCTCAGTCTCCACACAGCCAGGATTACAGGTGTGCGCTACCACAGATGGTTGCTCATTTCTTTGTCATGTTAAGTAAGAGTCTTGGGACCTGGGGAGATGACTCAGAAAAGTGCTAGCTGGGTTTCATCTCTAGAACCCATGTTAAAACAAACATAAACAGGCATGGGCTAGAGATGGCTCAGCGGTTAAGAGCACTGACTGCTCTTTCAGAGGTCCTGAGTTCAATTCCCAGCAACCAACCACATATTGGCTTGTTAACCATCTGTAATAGAATCTGATGCCCTTTTCTGGTGTGCATGAAAACAGCTATAGTGAACTCATATAAACAAACAAATGAACAAATAAATATCAAAATGCCTGTAACCCCAACACTGGGGAGACAGAGAGACAGGACGGGGCTTGCCGGGCAGCTAGTCTAGCCAGTTGGCAAGTTCCAGGCCAGTGAACAAACCCCGTGTCAAAATACAAAATCTGCCTGAGGAAAGGCACCTGAGGTTGTCCTCTGAATTGTATATATGTGTGCACATGTGTGCATGTATAGTCACGTACACACATACATACACACACAGATTCCACTGCATGGGCAGACCAGTTAACTAAGGATCACCTTGATTGCTTCAAGATGCTGGCAACACATCTGTGGGTGGATTTTGGTTTCTAACGCAACTGGATGAAAACTTGAGTTTTGTTTTGTTTTTTTTTTTAGATTAGAGTAAGGTTAAAAAAAAAAAAAAAAGGGACAAGATAGAATCTTTTGTTGATTTTTGTTTGATCTTAAATGTTTAGAACTGGTTCAGAAATGATACGTTCTGCCTCCAATCTCTTTCCTTACGTAAGATTCAGCAGGCCTGTCTGATAAGCTGGAGAACATTCTAGATGTGGGGCAGCCTCTGCCTTCTCGGCGGCTGCTGTCAGCATCTTGCAGGGGTCCACAGGCTCTTCCTTCCTTGTCACTGTGGAGTCCCTCATACTTGCATTTTTTTAAAGACAGGGTCTCATGTAGCCCAGGCTGGCCTGGAATTTACTGTGTAGCCAAGGTTGGCCTCAATACCCCGATTCTCCTGTCCTCATCTCTTGAGGGTTGGGAATTACAGGTGTGAGCCGACACACCGATGGGCTTCCAACAAAAAGCCTCAGTGGGTCTGTGCTAGGTACGCATTCTACAACTATGGCTTGCTTTGAAATGGAACTAGGCCTTCCTCTCGGGGCAGATAAGCTCTCTTGGCCCAATGACCTTGCCCCACTAACATGCTTGTACATATGAGTCCCTTGGGTTCAGAAGGAGTTCCGTTTGCAACTCTAAGTGAGGTCAATGGACCTGGGAAGAAAGAGCCCAGGGTTTCTCTGGTAAACCAGAGCAGCCAAATTTCCTCAAACCTTGGTGCCTGAGATCGGGAAGTCCAGCAGGAAGGGCTTTCTTAGACAGCTCAGAGAGGCTCCAGGGTGAGGAGGGCTTTGTAGCAATGAAAGTCCTCTCGCAGGGCTTAGCCACCAGAGGCTGTGACCCCACGGCCCTGGCCAGGTTCTTACCTCTTCCATTTAAATCCCAGCAGGGACTGCCCAGGGTCCATTTTTTTCCTACTTTGCTTTATGCTAGCAGGGATGCCAGAGAAAGACTTACTTTGGGGAGTGGGGGGCGCTAGTGAGGTTGCCCAGTAAGGAAGGGTGTGTGCCATGAAGCCTGATAATCTGAGTTGGATCCCTAAAACCCACAAGGTTAAAGGAGTACACGGACCCTAACGTTACCCTGTGACCTCCGTCCACTCACCGTGGCTTATGCTTATGTGTGCACGAGCGTACGGAGTCAGCAAATAAATTGTTTAAAAGACTTTAACAAAGGTCAATTTTTCTGGAATAAACATTTGTTAACTAGGGAACCAGGAGAAAGGCCTGGGGCTCCCTTACTCCATCTGCCTGGGAGCAGGCACTGAGCGCTGGGGCAGAGGATGCTCTCCTGCGTGGGCTTGTCATGCTGGTAGTTGTTTGCCTGCTTGGACCAGAGGGCCCATCGCCTATACCACGTGGAGAAAGGGGCTTCTGTGCTGGTCCTAAACTGCCCCCTGGGTGCCATGGGCTGCCCAATGTGTGAGTCACTGGGAAACGTCTCCTAAACACAGTCTTGACCCATTTTTCCAATGTCTCCAAGAGGCAGCATGGGGTTATAGAGGGGGTCAGGGATCCCCCGTGGTACCCAAGGGAACCAAGGAAGGAGAGAGCACAAAGAAAATTAGTCTGCAGGGCTACAGCATGGCAGTACCGTGGAGGTGAAAGACGCGAGCGTGTGTCTTTCTAAGGATATCAAGTTTCTAGAGTAAACACACATGCGTGAATGCTCGAGCGTGCACGAGCACGTGTATGTACACACGCGCAAAGGGCAGACAGATCTGTGTGCCAGTCCAGCTCCTGAGCTGCTGAGCTATGCTTTCTGGGAAGGCCCTGTCCCCTAGTGTGCCTGGGTATGTTGCAGACAAACTCTGCTGGGAGGTTGGCATCAGGTCCCTGGGCATTCTGCCCTGCTCTGTGGCTCCTCCAAGCTGACCTGGCACATGCTGCCAGTTTCCCTTGTCCAGGGAAAGCCCTGCAGTCGGGCCCCTACCCTGGGCCAGTCAGTGCTCAGAGGAGCCTCAGCTAAGAATAACCCAGCTCTGACGTCAGGAATCTAAAAGACTGGCTGCAAGCTGCCTCCCAAGACAGCCAGGAATAGTCCACAGAGAAGCCAGACGCCCGGTTCTTCCTCAGCCTGTCTGGCAGAGGACAGGAGCCCTAAGGATGGGCACCTGTGCGCCTTCTGCCTGCATCTGGGACCCTGACCAGGCTGGCAGGTAGGCAGGTAGGCTGGCATTCAGCCAGGGCATTCGGACCCACCTAGCAGGCACACTGCGGCGGCGGCAGTGGCCTCTGATAGCCCACGGCAGCGTTACCATACCTTGCAGAAGAATTCGCAGAGATCTGGGGGTGGGTGGTTGTTTTCTAGCAGAGGCGCGATTGCCTACAAGAAAATGAACAGCCATCAGTCAGCAGGATCAGGCGGGGGTGGGGATGGGGTGGGAGGGAGGAGTGTAGTCTGCAGAAGAGAGCTACTCGCAAAGAAATGAAAACCCTCTACTCTCTGCTGGGTAGAACGCCCTTTCTAAAGTACAGACCGGAGCTCCGGAGTACAGGAAGTCTCCAGGCTAGACCCACAGTGAGACATCTAACTTTAGGGGCTTCGTGCCTAGCTGGCATTTATCCAGACCGCCTTCAAGCCCACAACTTCTGACTAAGCAACAGGACATCTCATTGGGCGAACGCGATGCTATTTTCAATAAGGGATCTTGGCACCTTCTATGTTTCCAGCTCTGTGAGGAGCTGGGCTCCTGGCAGCAAATCTAAAGGATGAGCATCCAGGCTGGGCCGAGTCCCGGCTGAGATTCTGATCTTGTCCCTTCCTAGTAACAAGACCCCCCTGGAACAGGTGGCCCTGTCTGAAATGATCCTTCAACCTGCCCCCTAGAGCGTCTCTGCAAGCATCTGATGTACGGTCACCAACAAGTGGGGTTCCTGTCCTGTGCACCACAAAAGGCCCAGCATAGCTACAGCCCTGCCTATCAAAATACAAGCAGCAGCCCCCTTGCACGTGACAACCCAACAGCCTCTATCTGACACACTCCCGCCCATATTATAGAAGGGTGGGATACCCCCTTACTCCTTGAGCAGCTGCTTAGAAAGTCTCCTTGGGGCCTGCTGTGGAACAGTAGGGGCTTGCTGGTTTTAGAGCTATCACGGAAAAGACGGTCTAAAGGAGATAAGCCAAGTCCAGGAATCATCTCAGCTGCCAAGGAAGGCGAGACAGGGGAACTGGAATCGGAGGGTTCGTCTGCTTTACAGAGTGAGTTCCAGGACAGCCAGGGCAACGTTACCGAGACCTCGTCTTCAAATCACATGTTACAACAGAAAAGTGCTGTCATATAGCACAGTGGTGGGGTGTTTACACAGGATGCGTGAAGCCCTGGGTTCAATGCCAAGTCCCAGGGAGGAACGTGGGCAAGGGATCAAAAGGTGGAGTCCATGGGTGACCAGGTACTCAAGTCCTCTGAGATAAAGTCATTTCAACAGAGTGGTCACAGGTGATACCTTCAGTTTCAACAAACACAAAACTAAAGATGAAGGAGAAGGAGAAGGAGAAGGAGAAGGAGAAGGAGAAGGAGAAGGAGAAGGAGAAGGAGAAGGAGAAGGAGAAGGAGAAGGAGAAGGAGAAGGAGAA
>NC_034609.1:40569810-40647555 GCF_900095145.1 Mus pahari | reverse complement strand
AGAAGAAGAAGAAGAAGAAGAAGAAGAAGAAGAAGAAGAGGAAGTAGAAGAAGAAGTAGAAGAAGAAGAACAAAACAGATATCACCTTGTTATTCTGGTCCCATTTCTATGGCTGGGCAGTTCCAAGAAACTCAGGTCAAGGGTTTCCGGCCCCATTGCAAGGCAAGTTCCCGCCTCTCACCACCCCACCCTGATAAAATGACAGCATTCACAGTGGAGGTCCTTGGTGGCCTGTGCCGTCCTGTGTGGCTAGAACTGTGTGGCTTGTCCATGTGCACTGAGTTCCTACCGATCCACTGAGAACGGGAGTCTGAGCTTGGAGAGGTGGGGGGAGCACCAATCCAGGGTGCACAGCGAGCCGGCAGCAGAACCAGGACTCGGAGCCACTCTAGTGACCTCATGTTTGGGTTACTGTTCATTTTGCATATCACCAAGGAACGGAAGAGAGTCTGGGGACAACGACTACATTGAAGGAGAGACGGGCTAACGAGGGACAGCACTGAAATGAAAGACAGAGGGAAGCCTCCCGGTGACCTGAGCAGCCAGTACACCCTCTCCTCTGTCTCCTGGAAGCAGACCATGCCCAGTTCTCTGCTCCAGGGCCAGGCGACCCAGCATGGCCCTGCTGGTTAAACAAAGGAAGGTTTCAGGCCACAGGGGCAGCAACAGGATGGGAGGTCCCTTCTCTGCTCGTGAGGCACTTCCCTAGCTCTACTCCAGTACCAGTGCAGGGCAGGGTGTGGTCCCCTTGGGTTGGGTCCCTCTAGTTCCCATCAGGCCTCCTTCCTAATGGATGTGAATTACATTGTGGGGTGGGGAGAGCTAGTTCGGCACCGACAGCCACTGCCAAGTGCCCCATCCAAGTCATTCCTTCACTGATCCATTAGCCCACAGGGACAGATAAAGAGACAGTGGAGTGGGTCAGGGATCCCTCCAAGGCCTTTGCTGGTCATAAAGTGATGACCGTATTCAAACGCGTTGATAGAAACCAATAAGCGGGTTTCCATTTTTTGGTGGAATCTTTCCGGAAGCTGTGCCCTTGGCTTGGCGTGTTAGATAGGACAGCTCATGGAGAATCATGAGAAAAGAACCAAACTGGCATTTGGCAGACCCTGGAGCGTTGAAGCCACTGGACCGGAAAGAGCAGCAGTTAAAGAAAAGTAACAAGCACGTCCAACCGGAAGCCCCCGGATCGCCATGAATGCTGTTCATAGAATCATGAACTTAAAGACATGGCCAGACCTGTTGATGTGCTTGCAGAGTTAAGGAATTGCTATGAAATCTTGGTGACCCGACTTTGGTCCCAGGACCCCATACAGAAGGGACAACTGAATTGGTTCTATAGGGTTGTCTGTTGATACACACACACACACACACACACACACACACACACACACACTCTCACACACACAATAAGTAAATAAACACTGAGAGGTTTTCGTCATTATTTTGGTAACTCAGCGCATGGCTCCTGAGCGCCAACCCTGCAGATGACGAAGCTGTGTCATGATGTCAAAAGGCACCTTTATAAAGTAGGTCTCCTGAGGGTGAACTAGCCCTAAGGGGTACCTGGTACACATCAAGATACTTCTGTCCCAAGGGCCTCTAGGGAGTAAAGGCCTGAGAGGAAGGATGTCACACTCTCCCAATGCCCAAGGTACCTTCAAAATGAGGAACCACCCTCTTCAACTGTTGCTATGAAGAAGGAGACGCACTTGAGCAACGATTTCACAGAAAGCCCTGGAAGGTTCTCCAGGCGACACTGACAGGCGGGGTGACAGATGTGGAACACGCCCTTTGTTACCCTGCTCTTTAAGAACAAGACCCAGGGCAGAAGCTGTTGCTATGGATGAACAATCTCCATGGAGGAAGGTAACGGGGGCGGGGGAGGCAAGATCACCTTCCTTCCTTCCTTTTTTCAGTTCTAAGGCTAGATGATCCAGGTGTCACCCACAATAACTGGAGGTAACACTTGACTACCGAGCCACATCCCCGGCCCCTCACTAGGGGATTGTAGGCAGGGGATCTCCCACTGAACCAATCTTGCAGCCCCCGTGTTATTCCCAGAAAGGGTCTCATTAAGTTGTCTGGGGCTGAACCTGGACTCATTCTGTAGCCCTGGTAGGCTTGGAAGTTGTGAGCCTCCCAAGTACCTAGGAGAACACGCCTAGGAGTACCTGTGCCAGTAGGCTTGGCTCAAAACCTCAACACCATCATCATCATCATCAACAACCACCACAATGAAATACCAGCAATGGCAAAGTTAAGTCAGAACTCCCTCCATAGACTCCTCATCTGCATATTCAACAATCATGGCCCAGAATTATTTGGAAAACAAAACAAAATACCTATCTCTGGACAGAAAGAAGAGACTTCTCCTGCTAATGTTCCTGAGGCTCTACCATATGACAGCTGGCACCTGTTCACATTGTACCAGATGTCCTATAGATGAGGTAATGCACACGGGAGGATGGGTAGAGGCTATAGGTCAAAACATCCTGTCTTTCAAAGTCTGAGACAATTGAAGAGTCTAACACCACAACCAAAGGTCCGTAGGGGCATCTTTTTTTTTTTTTTTTTTTTTAATTTATTTTGGTGGTGCTGGGAATTGAACCCAGGACCTTGCACTTGCTACCTAGGTGTCCCAGACACCAGACACTGCCTTGTATATGTATGGACTGTGTACCGTGTGAGTGCCTGGAGCTAGGGGACAGTTATTAACCGCCATGGGTGCTCCGCAAGGGTAACTCTTAGCTGCTGAACCATCTCTCCAGCCCAGGGACAAGTGTTCTTAATAACACTAAAATTTCTTCAGGCGGGCTGAAGAGATGGCTCAGCCGTTAAGAGTGCTGGCTGATCTTGCAGAGGGCTTGGTGCAGTTCCCAGCACCAACATGGCAGCTCAACCATCTCTACCTCCAATTCTAGAGGAACCAAGGAGCTCCTCTGACTTCAAATGGCACTTCTGGCACACGGTACACAGACATACGTACATGCAGGCAAAAACACCTACACACATGAAATAATAGTTATTATTATTTTTTCTTCAGTTCTTCTAGTAATTGGCATAGCCAGGTGGTCTAGATTCTCTGAGCTTGAATCTGTGTTAGCATTAAGTCTGCTTTCTTTCCCATCACAGGAAGTGGCCCCATCCTGGGTGTGTGTGCCAGCCCATGTGCCTCTGCTGGTACCCAAGTCGTACCCACTGATGCTATGGCTTGGGGATCTGGCTGGTGGAATGAGAAAAGCTCATTCAAGTTCCGATAGAAAAGTTGGTACATAGAGAAGAACCTAGTGCTGCTACAGGGGACTGACTGTCAATAGGTTAACTATGAGGACACACTCCAGGCTGGAAGGGGGGAGGCTCCAGCAGATGTGGTAAGGATGTGATCCCCTCATGATGGTGGTTATGGTAGTGAGAGGATGCGTGGGAGGAGGGGGAAACTAGAGTGTGTGTGTGTGTGGGGGGGATAAGGATGGGTCTTAATGTGGCCACGTTAGCCAGGATCCTCAGAACAAACTTCTCCCTAAGGCTTGTATGATAGAGCTTCTTCCTCCCTCTAGGACCTGGGGACACAACATCCTCTATAATTCTCAGACTGGCACTGACCCGGAGGGTTTCACCCCTGCCTTGTGCAAACACAGGTCCATCCTTTAACCATCTTTCCTCAGGTGACACGCCCCCATCCTTCACATGACCGGGTCCTGGAAGCACCCTGCTCTCATTTCCTCTTAGCCCCACCCCTACTCTGGCAGAAGAGACCAGCTGCCTCTCCCCTGTGCTCTTCCACCACCCAGAACCACCCCTGCCCTTGATGGAGAGATCATGATCTGACCTGCTGGGGCCCTGGAAGGAAGTCCTCAATGGCAGGCCTGGCCTCTGGTGGCCACGGGCTGTGAGGTTTGCTTACTCGTGCTAACTCATTGATAGGATACTGGGAGGAGGTGCTGGAGCACCCAGATTGGCTTACCCCATCCTGGCAAGAGCAGTCAAAGGCACCGGGTGCTGGGCTAATGGAGGAGGCTCTGCTGACCCCACTGAGCTTTGAAATGCCAGCGGCTCACCTCTTGGTGTGAACACAGGCTCAGTGCGATAAGCCCCAGGGGCACTGGAACTGGCATGTTACCCCCCCCCCCAAGCCACAGCCCCTCCTCACAGGCTCACCCTGGTCTCTCCAGAACAGGGTCCCGCTCCATCTCTATTTCTGGCTCTATTTCCCAGCTTCTTGTTCCCGTGTGCTTTAGGCTCCAGCATCGCTGAAGCTCCCATAGTGCGCACTGTGTGGCTTTAACCTTGGCGCCTTTACTCATCTGGCATCCTACTGATGCTTCAAAGCCCAGCTCAGATGTCACCACCCTGGGAAGCTCTCTCTCTCTCTCTCTCTCTCTCTCTCTCTCTCTCTCTCTGGCCCTGCCTCCTGGGTTCTGCCACTGCACACTATGGTGCAGTGACTACGACCTGTCTTCCCACAACCGATGAGCTCGGGGCAGCAGGGTTGTTTCTACCATGTGTGGACTCAGGTAAGAGCTGGACATACAATACACGTCATCAGTCTCTACCACTGTCTAGATAGCCTTCTGGGCTCTGCGAAAAATGGAGGACTCACTGTACCAGCAGGGTTTCTCCTTCTCTGACCTCGTCTGGGTAGGCTAGAAACCCTCACACACCTCTGCCTGTGGGATGCCGTGTAGCCTTGGTGAGATTACAGGTTCAGCTTCCTTTCTCCCAAGAAGAGCCTATCGGCTAGCACCTGGGATTCTTGAAGTGCCTCCCCAC
This sequence comes from Mus pahari, assembly GCF_900095145.1. Taxonomy (NCBI): domain Eukaryota; kingdom Metazoa; phylum Chordata; class Mammalia; order Rodentia; family Muridae; genus Mus; species Mus pahari. The sequence continues at coordinate 40,642,779 of NC_034609.1, read as the reverse complement.
GCTAACGAGGCAACTCGGTACCCGAGCCTTCAAGCAATGACCTTTGCCCACCCTGGATATTCCCAACCACCTTTTCCCAAACTATACAACCCTTGACTCACCCAAGGACGGCTGATCTGTCTCCCCAAAGCTGTTCCCAGTGTGTTGTTATTACTGTTTGTACTCGCAGGCCATCCTGAAGCCCGGTTCATGAGCTGCACCCTACACCCTCGTGGGCCAGTGGCCAACGACCCCAAGAAGAAGGGAGACCCACAGCCCGTGCAATCCCATGTTTCTCTTTCCCGTTAGGTGTCTCAGAGCTTAAAATTGCCCGGGAAAAATATTTCAAACCCAAAGGTGCTTAGAACACTGTTGAATTCTGAGAAAGACGAGCTTACTGTATGTACCAGAGGGGTGTAATCCTGGTTTTATGCAGGAGATTAATTAGGAGCAAGAAAGAGCAGGTTTACCTGCCCAGTGTCAGGGCAACGGAGACCTGCTTGCAGTGAACCCCAAAGACTGATCATCACGGCCACCCCCGGGGTAGCTGAACTCTGCAGCGAAGGGTGGGGGTGGGCAGCCAGCCAAGTGACTCAAGCCCTGTGGCTGTGGCGCATGCATACTGTGCTCTGCGGAGAATCTTAGTCTGGACACCAGGCTGGGGCTTGGGGTGGAGGGTAGGGGATGTCAGGCAACTTACCACAATGATGTTCTCATGCTCCTGAGTGGTCAGGTTTGTGTTCTAAAAAGAATTGGGCAGAGAAAGACGGAAAACACAATCAACAAAAAAAACGGGCATTTGATCCCAGGGATCCAGAGCACGGCGGACTGTTTCCAGTGTTCCCAACCCTTACCCCCAACCACACGCAGTGATCACTTTCTTCACTCAACATACCAGGGCAACTCTGGGACAGGCAGGAAAGTGGCTTGTCATCGTTAACTCTCAACCCTGCCCAGACTGGCCTGTGGGCATGTCCGTAAGGGACTATCGAGATTTGATTGTTGATTGATGCAGGAGGGCACAGCCCACTATGAGCAGCACCATGCCCTACGCAGCTGGTCTTAAGCTGTATAAGAGAGCTGAGTGTGAGCTAGCAAACAGCTTTCCTCCATGGTGTCTGCTTCAAGTTCCTGCCCTGACTTCCCTCAGTGTGACTTGGAAGTGGAAACAAACGCCTTCATTTCCTAAATTACTTTTGGTCAGGGTGTTTTTTTAAAAAACCAGAACAGAGGGTAAAAGGAAAACTGAGCTTCCCACCCACATCTCACAGCTCTGAAGCCGTGGTGACTCAAGTCTTGTTGAGACTCCATTACTCCTTTGACAAATGGGGGTTCTAATACTGGCATCTCCTGGGACCATGGTCTGAGGATTCTGTGTTTTAACAACACTCCTTAGAACCAGAGGGCAGGCTCATAACAGAAGAAATCAGACCTTTTGTGAATTCACATTCGGTGCCAGGTAAACCTTTTATTTTAGATCAAGGTTATTTCAGTGGTTCTCAAGGTAGGCTCCCAAGAAACACGGGTGTACCACGAGTGCCCCTCCAATGTCCCAGCTAAATGCGCATCTGAGCAACAGATCTCTAAAACAAAACTAGGTTAATAAACTTGTTTTGTGTTTTTTTTTTTTTCTCTCCTCCTGGATCTGGAATCTGTTAAACTGACTGTATTACTGCCTTCCTGCGAGCGTGTGAAGAAATGGCAAGAAGCATGGGAAATTTCAAAGCACTTGCTGTTCTCTTTGACGCCAGGCTACGCTGCCTCTTCTGATGGACCCAGGCTGTCACCGGAGTGTACTTGCATTTCGTAACAGCCACATTTGGAGCTGAAAGCAACTCCTGATTTGATCAGAGCTGGCCCAATGCGGGGGACCTTGCCCCTTACCATCACAACAGGCCAATGGGGAGTAGGAACACTGAGCAGCTCTGCACTAGCTAAGGCCAAAGGACACCTGCCTTCGCCCCAGCGATGTGGAGGACAGGAAACGGAGACAAAGGCTCTAAGCACCGAGGAGGGGCCGCCCACTATCTTGAGGATAAAGTACAAACAGAGCATGCTTCTTTGACTATAATAACATTTTTTCCTTCTGTGGGGCCAATTTCTAGAGGACTCTTAAAAATGCTAGTCACTTTGAGTCACAGCAGATGAAAGCCAGCCCTGCTCTTCCCTTATGGTGGCAGTGAGCTTTTAGAGCTTCAAACAGTTTGTTTTCCACTCGGTACACTGATTACGTTTCATTTTTTACTTTGAAAACTTTCTCTGCTATATCCGTCCATCCGTCTATCCATCTATCCATCCACGGAGCTTTTAGAGCTTCAAACAATTTGCTTTCCACTTGATATACTGATTCTGTTTTGTTTTTTCACTTTGAAAACTTTCTATGCTACATCCGTCCGTCCGTCCGTCCGTCCGTCCATCCATCCATCCACTCACCCACCCACCCACCCACCCATCCGTCTAGTCCTCGGGATGCACCCATGTCAAAGCCAATCAGGTGGAGGTCAGAGCACAATCCACAGGATTTGTTTTTCTTTTTCTGCCCTGTGGATTCTGGTCGTAACTTGGGCCATCAGGCTAGGCCACAAAAGCCTTTTTTATTCCTCTGTGCTGTGTCACCAGCCCCTGCTTTATGATGACAGTTTTGTCTTCTTGACTACCTGCTGACTGTTACTTGGAGCTGATCACAGAGCAGCCACTGACCTGATGCACAAGGAAACAGTGTTGGAGTGGTGACCTGAACCTCCACCAGGCCTGAGTCCAAAGGTTTTATTTATTTATTTCTTTATAGCATCCAACCCTGGGGCAGTTCTCTATGCTGGGCCGTGTGGGCACCCATACATCTCTCTGAGAAGCGAGAAGCCTTGTTGTGAACATCCTGTTTGCCGGACAGGGAGACCTCTCCCCGGCATAGGACTTTGTTGGTTTGGGGTATTTTAAAGATGTATTTATTCTATGTGTATCAGTGTTTTGTCTGCATGTACGTGCAGGTACATACAGTTGTGAACTGCTGCTTAGGGGCTGGGAACTCACTCAGCAAGTGCTCTTCACCACAGAGGCGTCCTGAACCATCTCTCTTTTGTTTGATTCCCCGCCCCCCCCCCCCCCAGACACGGTCTCATGTACCACAGACTGGCTGGGAACTCACTATGTCACCAATACTGAATTCTTGATCTTTGGCCGCCACCTCTCAAGAGCTGGGATTACAGGTGTGCCCCCACCTTAGCCAGCTATCTCTCCAATCTATGCCTATGAAGGCATCAATGTCTCAGAATGTGAGCCTAGCTAACGGGTGAGCCTGGGGACAGTCCCTAGCTGGCTGGCTACATAGCTCAGTGTCTTTACAAAGCTACTAACTGCTTATGATAGCTAATCTTCACTAGCAACTTGGTAGAACCTAAAATCACTATGGGAACACAAACCTGGACGTCTCGGGGAGAGATTTTCTAAATGTGGGTTAATGGAGGTAAGAGGACCCACGCCCTAAATGGGCAGCAGCATCTCTGGGATGGGGAAGAGGGCCTACCACAGGCCAATAGTAGAGATCTTCCTGGGGACAGCCCAGTGTGCTGGAACTGAAGGGTTGGACAATGTCACATCCAGATGGAATAAAGGTTCTAGGCCAGTATGGACTTGTCTTTTGCTTATGAGTGAGGACAGCAAGGTCTCCTATTGGGTGGAATGTGTACAAAAAGAGGTCCCTACTGCTATGCCTGCCCCACTGTGAACGCACCTTCTAACTGTGAGCCAACACAAACACTTCCTGAAGTCCGACCAATGGTAAAATGGGAAGATTGGAAATCAATCTGCCTGCCTGTCTTCCTTCCCTCACTCTGGGTAAAAAGCCTGAAGTCAGGGCTGGGAACTGGGCAGGTGGTCCCTAGATTTTGAACCTTGACTATGATTCACACCAGCACACGGCCCTCTACAGAGCGAAGCTCTTCCCCCAGCTATGTATCCACCCTGCTTGTCTGTCTGCTAGCCAGCTCTTCCAGGGGAGGGACCCCCCAGCACTCTATATCCAAGAGGACCTGAGTCTCGGGGCCACAAGGTGGTGGCCAGCCTCAGACAGCATTGAAGGGAAGACGGGAGCATGCAGGAGCTTGCTCAGGAGTGCACTAGGACACAGAGGATGGAACTCCCCGGAGAGGGGGATGGAGACATCGCTTGGGTGGTGACTGTGACTATTTTAAATAGGCAGCCAGCAACCCTGGCATCCCCAGCGGCCAACCAGGCACATAAACGAGATCAGCATGTCTATTTAGGGTGCAAGACACCGTGCAGAGGGCAGCGCACAGATCCCGGGGTGGGGGGGGGGCGCGACAGTGAGGTTTGGGACTATCCCTCCTCCCATCCCCACTCCCACCCCCCACCCCCAACTCACTTACAGCTGACTCAATTCCTCTCCATTCCGGCTGTAGCCCCTGATGGAACATGGGCTACGGGAAGTCAGGAGATGGGTGTTACTCTCCTGCCTGTAACTGTTAGCAACCGGCACACACTCTAGCACAAGGCTGCCTGGCCAAGTGGACGGTGCTGGCCTTTCCCGGGACAGGATGCTAAGTTAACAGTAGCTGCCCCGACGTAGCCAGATTTTTTTCCGTCTTTAAAGAGAACCTGGAAATGGTCATTGTGCTGAAGTCCAATTACTTTTTTTACCTTTTTGCCTTGTTCTATTGTTTGACAGTTTCATATGCGTGCGACAATTTCCTGCCGCCACCTGCATCACGCACACAAAATACGTTTTTTTTTTTTAAAACCTTCAGCAAGGTAAATGATGCGTACGGCTGAGAGTGCGCGGGACAGAAAGCTGAGAAGGGCCGAACAAAACCAGAACGAGATGCTGCCCCAGCTAGACAGAGCAGGATGGAAGTGTTCATCTAGGGCAGTGGTTCTCAACCTGTGGGGCTTGACCCCTGGAGGAGGGGGGGGGCGTCACCAAGTAGACCTGTCACAGGGGTCACCTAAGACCACTGGAAAACAGATATTTACATTGTGGTTCGGAACAGTGGCAACACTACAGTTAAGAAACAGCAACGAAAATAACTGAATGGCTGTGAGGGGTAGGAGTTTGTCACCATAACACGAAGGGACTGTATTAAAGTGTCCAAGTGTCAGGAAGGGTGAGACCCACCGCTTTGGGGCTTTAGAGGTCCACAGAGCTGGCACTTGACCCTGGGAGCTGCAGTGGCCTGCTGTCAGAGAGCTAAGATGTGGGTTTGACCTAAGGCTTGGCAAAAGTGACAAACAAAGCTGGAGGCCAACTAGAACCGGCAAGCCCCGGTCTCAATGACCTCCAGGGCTTGGTGAGGAAACACTGGCTTCCTTAGTAACCATGGCAGGATGGCATACCATGGGTAGATCTCTCCTACGCACTCAGATGGGGCTGAGTACAAGAGAGAAGTGAAAACAGACAGCCTAGAGGAGGACGGTGTGCATCTTACCTCTGAGAGCAGTTTCGAGACGATTTCCAGCGGGGCCTGGTTGATAGAATCGTCCTGCAGAGGAGACGTGAGGGCCATGTCCACCAGTGTCCTTATCTCCTTCAAGACAACCTCCCAGCGGCTGGGGTTACTCAGGACTTTCTTATATTTGTAAATCTTTTTCTGGGTGGAGAGAGAGAGAGAGGGGAGGGGGAGAGAAGTGGGAATTGCATCACCGACTTAGCAAACCACTCGAGATGACCAAAGGACGTCTCTGGCTGGGGTGAAAAGAGCCTGGGAAGGGTTGTCAACCTGGCCTGAGCTTTCCCCCAAAAGGAAATGGATACATGAAGAAAGGAACAGACTCCATCCAAGGTCAAGGGTGCGTCTGCAGACAGGCAGGCTCCGAACGCCGCCCCGCCGGAACGGGAACGGCAGTTTCCCGCCCTGTTCCCAGTGACACATAAAAAGGAATTAGGAAACTGTTCTTTTACATGGGGTCCTCCGCCAAACTCAGTCCCCCAAGTCGCCAAACACGGCGAGAACGGGAATGTTCCCGGCCCACAGACGGCTTTCTATGAGCCGAGTTTCTTCTGCCTAGGTGGATCCTATGAGGTCTCTTGGCAAGTGCCATTCAGACAAAGAGCTGGAGATGGTCAGGATGAAGGCCAGAACTCAGCTGCAGCCAGGTGGGGCGCGAGCCCAGGAGGAAACCAGGCGAGGAAACCAGAAGCTTGCTCACCTCCCTCAGTGCTGCCTCCAACCCCAAATGGAGGGCAGGGCTGTGGCCTCCTGGATTTCAGGCACCCTGCTTAGTTCCGCCTCTCTGACATCATGGAAACAGAGGCCATGAAGGGCAGCGGTCCAAGCCAAGTGCTCCCCTCCCTCCTCTGTCTCTGTGGCTGCCTGCCTGGCCCCATGCCGCCCTGGCTTGCTGGGACTCTCAACAGAATGAACTTCATCGCTTAAACTCCTCACTCCTGCGGGATCTTAAGAGTCAGGGCATCCCATACCGGCAGCTAGCGGAGGTGACATGCCACACAACCTCTGAGCCAAACACTGAAGGAGGAGAGGGGAAAAGAGAAAGGGAGGGGGCCTCGCTGATAACCCAGGCTCAACCTGAAGCCGCTGGGGTCTTCCTGGGACATTTCTTAATTAAGAATTATACACTGGTCTTATGACCTGGGCTCAAAAGGAAGGATCTGGAGGGCATATCCCAGCCCTAATGGATGGGGATGGAACCAGGGTGAGAATGACTCCTTTAAGAAACCATTTCACCTTTAGGGCTCTAGGTCCCACATCTCTAGGCAGAGAAATTCATCCCAGTCTCAGAGGGACCCATGTCAATATCGTAGCCCAGAGAACAGAGCCAACAGTAAATGAAGCTCTGACACATAATTTGTCTCTTTAGACACAAAGAGCACATCCGTCTCTTATCACGCACTCTCTGCTTTCCTGGTGCTACCTGTATCGTACGCATAAAACTTGTACCTATAAGGTATCTTTCTGTCTTGTTGCGGTAGGGTGTCAAGCAACCCAGGGTGGTGTAGAACTCACTGTGCCGTCCACATGCCTCCACCTCCCAAGTGCTGGGATTACAGGCGAGCGCCACTTACCCACCTCCCCGTGGTGTTTTTAAATTCTCCCCTCTCATCCATTTCTTTACTCAAGTTCCTTCATTGGCCTACCAGCCCCATTCCCGCCCCATCCCCGCCTCTCTTGACCTCAGGGCTCTGTGCTGGAGCCTCCGGTTTCCACAGCACTCCTTGATCCACCAAGGCTGGCACCGGCTACAACACAGAGGGTGGAAGAGAACCGGACTGGGTAGAGATTTGCACATTCTGAGGACAGAAGAGGCATGACAAGTTCTGCCGGGCCCGAGCACTCCTGTGACAACTAAATCGGCTGCGCTGACAAAGAGGGTGCTCAGGAGTGTGTCCCTAACTCCCTGACTTCAGGGACAAAATACACCCTGATCCAAACAGGCTGCTTTGGACCCATCACTCCTGACTTTCTGGCTGCTGGTGACTGCCCCCCCCACTCCGTCCGCTAAGCTCTGGTCTCACGGATTTCAATGTGTACTAGAGAACCACGCACGTCCTTGTCAAAAGATCATTATTTATTTATTTAATTAATTTATTTAATTTCATCACGATCACCAGGACAATGCATCCTTTAGGGCAACCCCACAGCAGATTCCCCTTGTGTTCCGTGGAAGCTTTCAACATGGAACCATTCCGGTGGCCAGCTGCAAGCTATTATGCTTGGAAGAATTACTTATCCCTCTAAAGATGATAGGCACTCATTTTTAAAGAAAATTGAAACCATACCGAAAAGCACAAAGAGGAGAAGAAGGAAAAAAAAAAAACCCTCAAAAATCCTATAATCCAGAAATAGCCACTGTTAATATATGCAGCAAACATGGTACTGCGCCCTCCCACCCCCATGTAAACTCTGCAAACATGGCTGGCTGTGGTGGCACACGCCTGCAATCCAGTACTGATCTGGGCACCAGAGACTATGGCTCAGCCAGGAAAATGCCTGCGGGATGAGCATGAAGACCTGAGCTCAGATTCTCAGCACCCACATAGAAAAGCTAAGCGTGGTGGTATGTGCCTATGATCCCAGCACTGGGGAGGTAGAGACAGGAGGGTCCTTGGGGCTCGATGGCCAGCTAGTCTTAGCTGAATCAGTGAGCTCCAGCCATGGGGAGAGATTGAACTAAGAGAGACGCCGAACTCTGACACTCACACTCAGTCCCCCCTCCCCAATACACACACACACACACACACACACACACACACACACACTGCACACTGCACACTGATACATTCAAAGCCGTCATGGGCTATAAAAAGAGACCCTATTTCCAACAAGACCTCTGCAAAACATAATGAACCTATGAGGTGGGCGGCCAGGACAGTTGTAAGAACAGTCGCCAAAGGGCAGGGATTCTCAACCTGTGGGTCACGACCCCCCGATGGGAGTCAAACAACCCTTTTCACAGATGATCATATATCAGATATCCCGCACATCAGATATTTACATTATGACTCATCACAGTAGCAACATTACAATTAGGAAGTGGCAATGAAATAATTCTATGATGGGGGGAGGTGGTGTTCAGGGGTCACCACAACATGAGAACTGGGATTAAAGGGGTGCAGCATTAGGTAGGTTGAGAATCACTACCATTGAGACAGACGGAAAGGGAGTTAGAGGCAAGCAGGGCCTATCTATCTTCAGTGCCTGAGCAAACTAGCTTCAGAGACCAATTCCTTGCCTTGGGTGACCTGGCCTTGGTACTGACTGAGGGTCCCCCGCTCTTGGAACTGAGGGATGACTGCTGTATAATCAGGACACCCGCTTCAGAGACAGGATGCCAAGGCTGGGACAGGGGCTAACCTTCACTTAACACTGGCTCGGGGCAGACACAGTGTTAGCCTGGTTCTGATGAGCACTGTTGTAAAACCCTGGGGGCTGGAGTCTTTGCCCAAGGTTAGACCACCCTGTGAGCAACCTCTCAGCCACAGGACCGAGTGCAAATGACTTCTGATTGGCAGACTGATGAAAAGGAACGGAGCGGCGAGTGAGAAAGAGACGGGAGACCCTTCCGCTGAGAGTGAGAAAGAGACGGGAGACCCTTCCCCTCCTTGGCCATCTGAAGGCAAGATGGTTCTCCAGCAGTGCGACTGGAGTCGCCCGGGGAAGTTCTGCCAAGTTTCTCACTCTTGTGTCATCTGAGCTAACGGCCACAGTCTGATCTAGAAATAGGGGCTGAACGAGAGCCAACCGTGTTTCCACCAACAAGCAAAGGACACGGGGGCTGGAAAGATGGTTCAGTGGTTAAGAGCACTGACTGCTCTTCCAGAGGTCCTGAGTTCAATTCCCGGCAACCACAGGGTGACTCGCAACCATCTGTAATGGGGTCGGATGCCCTCTTCTGGTGTGTCTGAAGACAGCTACAGTGTACTCACATCAATCAATCAATCAACCAATCTTTAAAAAAAAAATATTTAAAAACCCAAAACTTTTAAGATCTTGTGGGGTGCAGGGGATATGGGCGTGAGGTGGGTACCTTCTACCCTGATGATATGGAACCCTGACCATGTCATCTATGTGGGCAGCAGAAAGTCAGTGCCTCTGGGGGCTCTCAGACACAGGCAGAATCACCTGGAATACAGGAACACAGGTCTGCAGACTCCCTTTATTCTAACACTTCTGTCTGCCCAAGCTGAGATGTTCTCAAGGCTGTAAGCATTCAGGACACTATTCCACGGTGCCCATGGGTGAGCAGCCTGCCAAAGCAGATGGCGCTAGGAGTGGGAGAGAGTAGCCATATCATCTGCTGCTGCTGGAATCCTGATTCACAACCCGGTCCCAGCCAGGAGGCAGGGAGTAACCAGGCTAGAGCCAGGTAGCCATGAAGACTCAAATTGGCCTATGCATCAAAACTGGCTGCAGAGCCTCTAAAGGTCTCACCCTGACTATCATGTCCCTCGGGAGCAGCGGTGTCAAGGGGACGGGCAAGATGGGTCAGCTGAGAGACACTGAAGGTGTCAAGGACGCTTGGTGGCGGGTAAGGGCCAGGAATAAACCCATGGGCTGGACATCAGTGACTAGTGGATGAGACACATGAGCGGGGCTGGGTGGGGCAGAACATCCAGGGTTCCAGGTCCTTAGCCACAGCCACACCCCAGGTGACACATTAGCATCATCCCAGGAACTCTGATGAGCTCAGCAGGCAATGAGTCATGGTGGGGCTAAGATGAGGCCACTTCTAGAATCCTGGCTCTCTGGAGGTAGCACAGTCCCCCCACTGAGCCTGCCCTCCCACAAGCCCTGAGTGGCTCATGGGCCACTGGAGTCCCTGACCTGAGTGGGGGAAGAGGGGACAGGGGTCCTGGAGCTGTCTTGTGACTGGGCACATGACTGATGTTATAAAAGTGGCTTGATTCTGACTTAGTGTGGGGCTGGCAACATGCAGCCTGTGTTCAAACCTAGCCTTGGCTGTTTGTACACAATGACACCCCCCAAAAATGGCCCTATGGGTTTTCCAAGAGTTGTAAAATTCAAAGCAAACAGAATATGCAACAGAAACTGAGTGAGTGCGGCTCTCGGAGCCCCAAAGAGCTACCATCTGGCCCTCCATCAACAGCGCTTTTGCCAAACTGTGAATCATGACTCAGCTCCCAGTTTGGGAGAAGACACGTGAAAAGATGCTCACAGCTGGCCGTGGTGGCACACACCTGTCATGCCAACATGGGGAGGTGGGCGGGGCAGGAGAAACTCAAGGTCATTCTCAGCTATTTAAGAGTTCAAGCCCAGCCTGGACTACCTGGGTCTGTGTTTCAAAAACAAAAAGCAAAACAAACAAACAAAAATGGGGGGGAGGGTGATTTGCTGTTACGAGCTACTGGGGAAATACACATCTCAGTGGTACAGAAATACCATTTCATGCCCACTGGGACGGCTGAGATGGAAAAGACAGATAATACCAAGTGTCGGCGAGGATGCGGTCGAACTAATCCTGGCGCACTGCTCTTGGGGGCGGGAGGGGGGTGGAGCGGGGTAGGTAAAAATGGACAGTTACATGGCTAAACCATTCAATAGCCCCTCCTCCGCACCCTCTTGTCCTGGGGATCAAACCCAGCACAAGTTCCTACCACTAAGCTGTGCCCCTGTCCTGCCTGATAGTCTGATAATGCTAAGCACGCACTCCCTACATAGTTCAGTAATTGTTACCGCTCCCCTCCCCCCTCCAAAGGAAAAGTCAAGTCGCGCAGAGGCAAATACAAGAGTTTCCCCCCAAGACAAGATCAATCTCCTTCAAAGAAGGAACTCACGGCTGAACAAGATGTGGTAGAGCCACGGACCAGCATGAATGTATCATGTGACAGCCCGGCTCACTTCATGGCTACGGTTCCTCGTGACAGATATAAGGCATAAACTGTAAGATTCCTTTTAAGGACCTGAAATCCCTAAAAGAAAAAGTCCATTTACAGGCAGAAAGTGAACCGGCCAATGCGGGGACTGTGGGGGGGGCGGGGGGCAGTGGGGATTTGCACAGGGCATCTTTAGGGTGGTAGCCATGTCCCGAAACCAGATTGGGATAACAGTTGGCCAGGCCTGTAAGTTTACTAAAACCATCAAGTATATACTTAATGATGGCTAAATTTGATGGCATATAACTTGTACCTCAAACGAGCCATTTTAAAATATAGAAAATCCCATTCTGGGAAGACAGAGGTGGGCAGGCAAAGCCAAAAGCAGCGTAGCGTGTTAAGAGGATGGGTTTTGCAATAAGCAGAATCTCGTCTCAGCTCGGTTTCTACCATCTACCCAGTCATCTGACCATCGGCTCCTTTGTAAAAAAAATATTATTCTTATTTTCTGCACCTTGGTGTTCTGCCTGCATGCGAGCGTGCATGAGTGCGCGTGCGTGCGTGTGTATGTGTGTGTGTGTGTGTGTGTGTGTGTGTGTGTGTGTGTGTGTGTGTAGGTGTCCCCTGGAACTAGAGACAGTTGTAAGTTGCCATGTGGGTGCTGGGATTTGAACCCAGGCCCTTTGGAAGAGCATCCAGTGCTCCTAATCACTGAGCCATCTTTCCAGCCCCTGACAATCAGCTTTTCATGCACCTATCCTTCACCCATCCATCATCCATCTATCCATCATCATCCATCCATCCATCCATCACCCATCCATCCATCACCCATCCATCCATCCATCCACCCACCCACTCACCCACCCATCCATCCATGTATGCATCCAGGCATCTATCCACACATCATCTTCTTATCTACCATCTACTTACCCATTCACCCTCCATTTATCTACCCATTCCTCTATTTATCCATCCATATCCATCTACCCATTTCCCTTCTCATTCACCGATCCATCTCCCTCCCACTTATCTATCCATCTTTCATCCAAAAGTTTACCTACTCATCCATTCCCCTCACCCATCCGCTTTCTGGCTTATCCACCCTTCACCTGTCTATTCACTGCCCATCTGCCCACTCACCCACCACCCACCTACTCACTACGCACTCAACTAAGATCAGGTGAAGCCTTCTTCTCCTATAACATGCCCAGTATTGTGCTAAGCCCTAATGGGGTAAGAAGAGTAGACAGGCCCTGGGATTTACAACCTATTGTTTGTAGTTCCTCATCTGCCCAGCAATAAAAGAATAACTACTTCCAAAGGTTTGCTGTGCCTGCTCAGGAAACAACAGGCAACGAAGCACCTCATCTACTTCCTGGCTACACAACAACTGTCCATAATCTCACCTACCAAGTCCTAGGAGGGAGTGGTCCAGAGCAGGCAAGACTAAGAAAGGCTCCCAGCATCTGTGGCAAAGCCGCACCAGCCAACAATAAACAGAACCAGCAGGAAGAGCCTCCTGTTTCCCCCTCTGGCAGAGCCAGTCACTCCATGGCTGTCCTTACCCTCTCTGCTTGTCAGGGAAGGGACGTTACCTGGGCAACACCAGCCATCTCTCTGGAAACTGTTCCTGCGGTGGAAGCAGGAACAAGACACTGGGGTTTCTCGGGCCTCTTAGCTCTTCCACAGGAGACTAGCTGTCATCAGGTGGGTGTCCCTCACCGGGAGGTGTGGCTCAGAATGTACTGGAAACGCTCTTCCCGAGGATTGGGAGGGGGCCCCACAAGCTCGGCTGCCTGCTGCAGCCTCTGAGGCTCTCGTGCACGCAAGTACGCATGCTCCTTGTCACTTGTCACGGGTACTCTGAGGAGCTGCGGAGGGAGGGGGGGATGTCCCTGAGGAGATGGAACCAAGCGAGCTAGGAGCGGATGTCTCTGATACTTTATTTCTATGGGCTGGCATGGGGCTGCTTGGCCTGTCTGAAAGCTACTGGACGCCGGGGGCTCCTGACAAGTCAAGTTAATTACAAGAAAACTTAAGTGGAAGCCCAGCTCTTCCGCCACACATGTCTCGCTCTGCAGCTGCTAGACAGAGCACACTGTTGTCACCACGGAAGGAGCTATGGGGCAGTGCTATGCCCCCACTGCCCATGCCCAAGGTCTAGCTCATCTGTTGCTCCACAGTGCTCTGTGCTTGGAACAAGGACAGCCTCTACCTGCCTCCTTCCATAGGGGCCACAAGGTTCTACAAGCCCCCAGCTAGTGGGTGTGTCCAACCTTTTGACCCTGAAACCTGACACTACCACCTACAAAGTTCACATGAGAACCTACACACACACACACACACACACACACACACACTAACCCTTTATAATGTTAAGAAAGTTAACATTTTTGCGTTGGGCCACATTCAAAGCAGTCTTCTTGCATATGAGTTATGGAGTTCAGGTTGAACAAGCCTGAACAGGGACCCCACCTGGGGCTTTTCCTCTAAGGTGTTGGTTTCACAGTGAAATATCCCTTGCAGGTTCATGTGTTTGAACACCTGGTCCCCAGCGGCTGGTGCAGTTTTGAGAGGTGGTGGGACCTTCAACATGTTGTTGGAAGCAGGTTGTAAGGCCGTAGGCAGGCTGCGCTCCTGGCTCCACCTCTTTGTTCCCTAGTTGCTATCATACATATAATGAGCAGCTGCCACCTGTCTGCTGTCATGCTTGCTTCCCCACGATGGGCCGCAAGCATGAACAAACCGCTCCCCACCTGTGTCTGTCTCTGCCAGTCACTCTCATCACAGTGACAAGAAAAGTTACTAATTAATGTTTTGTCCCCCCAGAGTACCTTGCACACCCAGCAAGGAAGGCAGGCAGACTATGCCCACCGAGACTCTACACTTGCTATGGAAAGACAATCGGCCTTCTAAACATTATCATATACATCTATGAAAATGCCGGTGCCTGACAAATACAGAGGCAGATGCTCGCAGCCAACCATTGCCCTGAGCACAGGGTCCCCAATGGAGGAGCTAGAGAAAGGACCGAAGGAGCTTAAGGGGTTTGCAGCCCCATAGGAGGAACAAAATATGAACTAACCAGAACCTCCAGAGCTCCCATGGTCTAAACCACCAACCAGAGAGCACCCATGGCTCTAGCCGCATACATAGCACAGGATGGTCTTGTCGGACATCAGTGGGAGGAGAGGCCCTTGGTCCTGTGAAGGCTCGATGCCCCAGTGTAGGGGAATGCCAGAACAGGGAAGTGGGAGTGGGTGGGTGGGTGGGTGAGTACCCTCATAGAAGCAGGGGGAGGGAGGATGGGATAGGGGTTTTTGGAGGGGAAACCAAGAAAGGGGATAACATTTGAAATGTAAATAAAATATCTAATAAAACATTTTCAAAAAAATAAAAAAGAAAATGTCGATGCAAAGCCCACCGATGTGCATAATTAGCACACTAATGAAAGCGTGAAAATACTGCAAATGCAAGCCGCCTCTGTCACAGGGTGGGCCTGTGTCACCCAGAAACTTTCAGAGATTAAAGCGAACACCACTGCTCTGTTACAAGGATCCTTTGTGGCAGGCTCGGAAGAGATCCCCCCCCCCCACTCGCTGTAACTGTCACAGCTTTAGCTGTCAGCTTGACAAAGACCTAGAGTCATCAGGAAGAGGGAACCTCTTGAATGTGGCCCCATGTAAAAGTGTTAACTTACTCGACATTATGAAGGTCATGCGTTGCTTGTGTGTGTGTGTATGCTTGTATATGATGTGTGTATGTGTTGTGTGTGTCTGTCTGTATGTATGTGTTTGTATATGTGCATGTGTGTGTATGTATGCTTGTGTCTATGTATGTGTTTGTATGTGTGCGTGTGTGTGTATGCACTTGTGTGTATATGTATGTGTATGTGTTTGTGTGTATGTTTGTGTGTATGCTTGTGTGTGTGTGTGTGTGTGTGTGAGAGAGAGAGAGAGAGAGAGAGAGGGTGCAGGTTCTCATGTAGGTTCTCTTATAAAGAATTACCTCCATCAGACTGGCCCATGGACAAGTCCTGTCTGTGAGGCATTTTCTTAATGGTTAAGTGATGGAGGAAGGACAAGCCCACAGTAGGCGGTGCCATCCCTGGACAGACGGATCTTGGCTGTATAAGAAAACAAGCTTCAGTTGCTGCCTTTAGTTTCATTCAGTGAAGAACTATAACCTGTCGGATGATGTAGTCCCATTCCCCTCCACGTTGCTTTTGGTCATGGTGTTAATCACAGCAACAGAAAGCACTCCAAGACAGAGATAGCCCGTGTGTCTGCATGGGGACTCTGAGAGTCAGCCCTGCTGTCTTCGTTGTATAGACACGCCCATCATCGAGGCAAAAGTCACACATCACTGACCCATCAATCATCTCCAGGCACACAGTCCAGTGGTGCTTAGCGCATCACGTGCAGCTGTCATCCCGAAGGAAACCGAGGACATCGAACAGTCAATGCCACGTCCCCTCCAACACCTTCGCTCTTTCTGGTTTCTGGACACATCGTGAAGCACACGGTCTTTTGAGCTAGGCTTCTTGCGCTCAGTGCAATGGCCTCGGAGTTGCCAGGCAGCCCCCAGAGAACCAGGATTCTATTTATTTCTTCTCATGATGGAATTCACCAGGGCGCGGTTGCTGAGCTTCTTGTCCAGAGATAAGCACTGGGCTGCTCCCATCTCTGCCTCTGCTAACATCTGGATGGCCACAACCCCATCCTGTGACCATCAGTGAACCATGTGGGTCTTTCAAGGGACCTAGGTTTAGCCACTAGTCACTGCATGGTCACCTGCTGGCCCCTCTCACCAGTGGAAGAATTCATCCATGGTTTTCTTTTCAGGTGTCGTGAACAGGGAGGGGACATGAAGCACTACAGCAATGCTATCAAGTAGATAACAATGGCTGCCCACTAGACAGGTGCAGCTGCAGTGCATAGTGGGTTGTGCCGAATGCCACTAAAATGTCTTCGCTCTTCATTTGGAAGACTCTGTTCTGGTCAGGATCTGTGCCAAATGCCTAATTTGTTCTTGTTCTGTCTGTCTGTGTCTGTGTCTGTGTCTGTGTCTGTCTGTCTGTCTCTCTCTCTCTCTTTCTCTCTCTCTCTCTCTGTCTCTGTCTCTGTCTCTGTGTGTGTGTGTGTGTGTTCCTGTGGGGTACACATATGTGTGAGAGTACAACTGGAGGTCAGAGGTCTGCTTCGGTTGTCATTCTTCAGGAGTTCTCCATCTTGTCTTTTTCTTGAGACAGGGTCCCTCACTGGCCTGGAACTTGCCGGTTAGCAATTAGAAATCCACCTGTCTCCACCTCTCAGCGCTGGGATTTCCAGAGCGCACCACCACACCCGGCTTTTTTCACATGGGTTCTGGAGTTCCCAAGCTCCCCAAAGCAAGCTTTACTAAGCTATCTCCGCCCCCCCCCCCCAGGCCTACACATTAACTTCTGTAATCTCAAAGGTACCCCGGGGAGGTGAAGCCCACTTTACAGATGAGAAAAACCCAGGCTGAGCAGTCAGGCCACACAAAGCCAGCGACAGCCGGGGAGAACTGGGATAGCTCCATTGGTAACCTGACCTCACATCGCCAAGTAGGGTGGAGCTGGGGCTGGAGAGCCGCTCTTCTAGAGGACCTAGCTCCCAGCCCTCACACGGTGGGGCTCACAATCATCTGTACCCGCAATCCTGGGGGACTTACTGGCGCTTTCTATTGGCTTATGTGAGCACCGGGCGCAGATACACATGGAGCCAATGCCTATACATATAAACATAATAACTTTTAAAACCCGTGTCTTCCATTCCTCAATATCTGTGGTCCCTTTCAGTTGGAAAGCCCAGGTATTACGGTGCCTGAGAAGCCAGCTCCTGGGGAGATGGGTTCTCTGTAAGAAAAAGGCAAAGCTCAGGCACTCAACCTAAGTGACCATCGTAGGCAGCCTCTCTGTAGCTAGCTATCACCGCTACCAAGGAAACAGCAGGACTCAGGTGGGTGTCCTGCTCTACTGGCTCTGGGCATCAGCTGGTTGCCTGGGTAACCGTGAGTCTGGCTGGTGAGTAGATGACCCACCGAGGTGTCAGGCTCACAGCTGGGTACCGCAACCCACTTGTACTGAATCCCAGGCACAAACCGATCGATCGTCTGACAGGGGAACCGTGTGCTTCCCACCGAGTTCGCGTTCCTTGTAGGCAGGGAGGAGCCTTCCGCTTTCTCCCCTATATGGTACAAGGTACCTGAGGCGTCTGGAGTAATGAGATTGCTGCTGGTCGCTTGTTTAGGGCAAGGAGGAGGAAAATCATAAGCAAGGAGGAGGCCAACATCACAGACACACCCTTCCAACCATGGCCACGGACAGGGAACCCTGGTGGGGCGGAGGGGGAATCTGGAACAAACGAAGACTTGACCTTGCAGAACTGGGGAGGGTCTGGCAGTCTACCCTAGGTACTTTCAGGAAACCCTGGGGACGCCAGAGCCATAGAAGAAGCAAGATTCAACCCCCATGCCTGCTGGCTGGCTGTAGGGTAGACAGACCCCCCAACCTGTGGCATAGATCAGGGAGTGATGGGAGGGACCACTCCCTTGCCTAGAGACACCCTGCTGGCAATGTGGGCTGAACTGTCTCTCTCCAGAAGTTATGTCCCAGTTCTAACTCTGGGCATCCAGGCTGTGTTCTTATTAGGAAACAGGGTCTTTGCAGAGGCAATCAAGTAAAGTAAGATAACACCATGCTGGGCTAGGCTGGGTCCTGAACTGGTGCCCATGCAAAAATGCCACATGGAAGCTGACACACACATGCACACACACACACGCACACACAGACACACACACATACATGTGCACACACACACACACACACACACACATACATGTGCGCACACACACATACCCCATACAATATGTGCAGACATGAGCAGGAAGCAGAGCTGCATAGATAGTACTAATAAGGGGATAAGGGTTGCCCACAGTCCCCAGAAGCTTAACAAAGTCAAAGATACTCCCAGAAGCCTCTGAGAGAGCAAGATCCTGCTCACAACCTTGACTCTGGACGTCCGGCCCCCAGAGCTGAGACAGTGGGTTCTGGTTATTCTAAGATGGTTGGACTTGGCTGGGCAGTCTTAGGAAACCCACATGTCTGGGGAGCAGCAGGTGAGGGCTGGCCTGGGGCTCTGGCCCCTCACACCCAGCATGAACCAGGCTGATCTATCTAGCCCTACCATCTCACCAAGAGGCCACAGTGAGAGAGATCCTCAGCTCATCCTCCACTGGAATATGCTGGTTTTTCTTCTCCTTAATCATCCTGGCAATGGGCCATGATGCCTGCAGCACTATCCCAAAGCCTGCCTTGGCCCTTGCCACAGTGCACAAGCCCCAGCCCTCTGTGGCCTCCAGCAGGCTGGGCGCTGGGCCCAGCCACCCGCACCCTGCACACCTGCATCATCTGTGATGTCAGAGAGAGCTACCTGGGGACCTGGCAGGCTGCAGGAAGAACTTCCAGGAGAATTCAGACAGGGACGTCAGCCACAGCTGACGTACGGTCCTTGGCAAAGAGGAGCCCCGGGGGAGGATGCTACCCAGCACCTTCCCATCACAACAGTAGACACCGTCAAACCACCCACGGATCGAGTCTGCTTCCCACAAGTTTCCCCGGTACTAACGCCCACCCTGGCAACTCTGCTAAGATGCTCGATCCCGAGTATACATCAGAAGCAACCTAAGGCACAAGAGACTTCCACGCTCAGGTGGACCCAGCCCTCTAGCCTGGTGTACTGTTGATGGGTGGTACCCAGACATGGCTACTTTGGTGGGTACCAGTATATGGAAGGAGTATATCTGCACACCTCTGTTCACAGTAGCATTGTTTACAACAACCAAGAGATAGAAACAACCCAAGTTCACAAGCTCAGGAATCAACTGTAACACATACATGCATGCATACATACCTACATACACACACTGGAATATTACGCAGCCTTCAAAAGGAAAGAAATGCCAACATGTGCTACAGCACACATGACCTGAAAGACATTCTGCTGAGTGACATGTGTCTGAGTCTCATGCGATGCCACTTGTGTCAAGGTACCAAGAGTGGACAGGTCTACAGGTTTAGTATGCAGAATGACAGCACAATGACAGTTGTTGGGGCTGGGGACTGGGAAATGGGGCATTATCGGTTTTTTGTTTTGTTTTGTTTTGTTTTTTGTTTTGTTTTTGTTTTTTCGAGACAGGGTTTCTCTGTATAGCCCTGGCTGTCCTGGAACTCACTCTGTAGACCAGGCTGGCCTCGAATTCAGAAATCCGCCTGCTTCTGCCTCCCAAGTGCTGGGATTAAAGGCGTGTGCCACCTCGCCCGGCTGGGGCATTATCTTTTAATGGGAAAAGAATCCTAGTCTGGGGAAACAAGGGTGGTGGTCTTGACAACACGATGGCTACAGACTGTGCTCTTAGACGAGCAGGTGGCAGGTGGACTGGGCTAACTGCCTCGACGGTGTCACTTCCCACCCTCTTCACACTACTGAGCTATTACGTTCAGGGATACTGAGGTGACCCGGGGGTCCTGTGTCAGCTACAGCATTAGTGTCTCATCACATGTAGGTCCAAGCGCCTGGCTCTCCTTTCTCAAACACCTGCTGGGAACGGACTCCAAACCAGTTCCTGCTGTTTGCCCTCCTGCCTGCTTCTGCAAGCAGCCACGTCATACGCGCTGCCAGAGGGTAGTGTTGTGAAAGGGAGATGCCGAGGAGAAACCTCACCCCGTGGCAACTCAAGAACCTTCCAGGTTCTAGAAGACATCAAAATGAGGCTCTGCCTCCCAACCTCAACTTAGAGGGTCACTCTGGCAGTGCTTTGGGCTTGGTGACCTCTCTCAGTGGCAGGCCTTCTCAACTGACCAGGACCCCACCCATGACAAATCACTGTACGACAGTAAAGGCTGCAGCGGGGGGGGGGGGGGCCTCTCACTAAGCATTAAAGCCAGGTGGAGCTGCTTGGCACAAAACTCGTACGTGTCAACTCTTCGCTGTCAACTTGGTGGAATTTGGAGCCACCTGGGAGACATGCTTCAAGCATGTCTGTGAAGATGTGACCGGAATGGGAGGACCCACCTTCTCTGTGACAGTACCCTCTCCCAGCTAGGATGTCAGGCTGAATAAAATGGAGCTGAGCACTGCGGATAGCACGTGACCTCGTGTTCCTGCTGCCAGCACCACCCCTGTCATCGTGGACTGTACATTCAAGGTATGAGTCAACTCGAATCCTTTAAGCTGCTGTTTTTTTTTTTTTAAAAAAATACAATTTACTTATTTTATGCATATGTGTGTTTTGCCTGCATGTACATACGTGCACCATGTATAAATCTAGGGCAGAAGATGGTATCTGTTGGATCCTGGGAACTGGAGTTATAGACAGCTATGAGCCATGGCACCATATGGGTGCTGGGCAGCCTGTACCAAGCCGAAGGCATGAGACTCTGTCATAGGAGCCTGGGTGACAGAGTCTGACTCCCCTAAGCATCCATGAGACACAGGCCCCGTGAGCCTCTCTTTGAGAACTGCTAAGACATGGATTCAAAAATCCTTTGTCTGAATTGGTTGGGAGGCTTGGGACAGAGGCGACCTATGAAGAGAATGGAACTCAGACTCTGACAGGAGCCTTATAAGTCAGCAGCTATGGATGCCTGCTACCATCTTGGCCAGTGTGAAGAGACCCTGACCTTCGGGGTATCCTTTATTATATCATGGTCCCGGAAATCTATCCCGTCTGAGGACAGACACAGCCTCTTGCACAGAGTCTGACCCAAGCCTTGGTAGATCTGCACTGGTTTTTCTACCACTCCAGAAACACATTTACCTGGCACAATCCTACTACCACACTGCAGCCCCGTTAGGCGCTGACTTGTGTCCCTGTGAGTACCTCTGCCTGCCTTTGGGTTTCCGTATGTACTAGGGCTACTGTGAAAACTCAAAGCACCTGATGTCACAAGGGCCTCGGGCTTTTTTGACACCAACTCTGGCCAATCAGCTTCTCCCCAAACCCCTCCTTCCCCAGACTTATGCCACCACCCCACAGGGCAAGTCTGATTAAGGAAGAGTTAGGGTGAATTCCTTCGTGTGGACAGCTGTGGCTTTTTCTTTTAAGTCTCTGTTGAGCCAAGCCAGTGGGCGGGCAGGAGACACTGAGGACCAACCCAGAACTGTGGGCCACCGTTCTCTCCTCTCCTCCGGTGGCTACTCAATCACCATGCCACCCTGAAAGCAAGACAGCACCCTGCTGCTCACCACAGCCTCCCGAGAGACAGAGGTCATGTCAAATGGCGACACTGCCTCCTGGTTATGTCTGGAAAAACTCATCCACAAAGAGAAGTGGGGAGGGGATCAAATAGAATTCTGCTTTAAAGGGCAGAAAGAGGGCTTACCCACAAACCATGTACGCGAAAGCCCTTCCCTGTGCGGCTCAGTGACTCATCGGTCCCCATCAAAGCGGGTGCTCATGACACATGGAAGCTTCAGTCCCCCGCCCCCCACCCCCCTTGCCTGGAAGGAAAAAACAACCCACAGATGCCACTTCTTTCCAGAATGCTGGGAGAGCCACCATGCTACTCCAGAGGCCCAGGCTGGGAGAGCCACTGTGTCGCTCCAGAGGTCAGGCAGGCCTTCACGTCAAAGGAGGAGCCTCAGCGCTCAAAGCCAGGTTTCTAGGAGGGCTGGGGAAGACCAGGAGGGTTTGAGGACAGTTCTGGTGCCCCAAGAACCTGATGAAGACTCAGCTCTTTGGTCTTTTATCATGTACACGTGTGTGTTTGTGTGTGTATGCGTGTGGAAGCTCAGGTGGTAACACCTGGATATATTCTCTCTTCATTCGCTATTTGTCTCCTCTCCTTTTCCCTCTCTTCTTTCTTCTATTCTAAAGATTTATTTATTTTTATGTATATGAGTACCCCGTAGCTGTACAGATGGTTGTGAGCCTTCATGTGGCTTTGGGGAATTGTATTTAGGACCTCTGCTCACTCCAGTCGACCCTGCTCTCTCCAGTCAACCCCGCTTGCTCAGTCCCTGACTGCTCCAGCAAGATTTATTTATTATCATACAAAAGTACACTGTAGCTGCCTTCAGACACACCAGAAGAGGACGTCAGATCTCATTACAAGTGGTTGTGAGCAATCACCATGCTGGGATTTGAACTCAGGACCTTTGGAAGAGCAGTCAGTGCTCCAACCCACTGAGCCATCTCTCCAGCCCTCCTTCTTCTATTCTAGACAAGTTCTCTCACTAGGATCTGGCTCTTGCTGGTCAGGTAAGGCTGGATGATCATTGAGTCCCAGGAATCTTCTTTGCCCTGCCAGTGTTGAGGTCACAGTCAGGTGCCATCATATCTGACTAAGAAAAAAAGGGGGATCCTGATGGCCCTCTTTCTTACCCATTTTACCCTCCTCTCCCTCACTCTCTAGCCTTGCTGCTTGGGGTAGGTCACAGTCCCTAGTCTGGGTTCCGGATGTTTGGTCTATGGAATAGGGAGGCCAGTTCCCCAGGGTGAGGACTGGTTAGCAAAGTCCCTTGTGCTGTCTGTAGACAGCTCAAATCCTCTTCCTTGGTCCTTTCAGGAACCCCGTTACCTAATACGGATGGCAGTGAATTATTAAAGATCTAAAGCCCCATGTGGCCGCTTTGAGCTCAACCAGCCGCCCCTGTTCACCTGTGGCCCAATCCCTGTTACAAAGGCTCCACAGGACAAGCCAAAAGAGGCCTTCCCCCTGGACAAATGCCCAAGAGAAACAGCTCCAAGAAGGAAGTTCTTGTTTGGCTCACGGCGTCAAAGGTTGCTGCCGTTCAGAGCTGTCAGACTCCACTGTTTCTGGACTTGAGATATGGCAGGGCGACCACGGAGGTATGATGTTAGCGTGAGGAGGCCTCTCAACTCACAGCAGCCAAGAAGCAAAGAGAACAAGGCGAGGGGTAAAATATGTCTTTCAAAGGAACAACTCTAGGGCCTGACTTCCTCCAGGGAGCCTCCCCCCAACTCCTACAGTGTCCATCAATGATCAATTCTGAATAATGTTATTAAGTCCAGTTTGGGTCTGTCGAAAGTATTGATCCACTCACGATGCCCCAGGAACCACTCACTTCTAAGAAACTCACCAGCTGGTAACCAACTCCTCCATGTCTGTATGAGCCTGTGACATCTCAGTCTCAATCCTTAGCACTATGGTATAAAAAAAATGTTAAATAGAAAGTTCCAGAATAACATCGCTCGTAAGTTTGCCATTCAGCACTGTTTTGAGCAGTATATAATGAAGGTTGGTAACAACCTGCTCTCGATTCCCGTCAGGTGTGGTGAGTCCATGTTGTGGACGCCCCTAGCCTGTCAGTGGTATCTCCTGTTGTGGTGTCAGGTTTGTGTTTACCCTGCCCTCCCTTGACTTAATAACGGCCTCTGGGTCCACAAAGAACAGCTTGAGGGCATCGAACAAGGACGGACGGACGGACCCCGGAACTAGCTAGTCTGGAACTTGGCAAAACACAAGCAACGCATCACAGAGATGCAGAGCTCAGGGACCGGCTGGGCTTCGGGTGCCCTTTGAAAGGGCTGAAGCAAGGGATAAGGTGGACCTCTCTCCCTGAATCTATAGACACCCCACCATATGTAAGAGAGTCCTGGAAGGTGAGCGGAGGAGAATCCTGAGGCATTTTAAAAGGAAAACGTCCCGAGCAGCCTGTGTGTTAGGTCACCGGCAGGGACAGTCGGTGACAAGGCTGGCTGGAGAAGGGAGACTCGCTTTCTACTCTCACGTTTTTCTGTGATTTTAAAGGACCGCCTCAGACCTGTGCACGGCTCTGTTTTTGTGATTTAATTTTTCATTTGAGCATTTCATAAACGAGTTCTATGTCTGCATCCCCTCAACCCCCACCAACTCCTCCCATGTCCACCCTTACACCTCTGCCTTAATTACTGTTGCTACACACACACACACACACACACACACACACACACACGCATAACCTATTGCAAGTATAGACTTTATACACATACAATAGAACCTACTCAGTCCATTCAGCATTGGTCTTATGCCGATGTGCTCAGAGTGACCACTCCATCAGGCAGCTCATCCCAGAATGAAATGGATTCTCCATCTTTCAGTGGCTACTGATCGCCTGCAGTAGGGTTTCTTCTGTCCACATTCTTATGACAGCCGGTACCATTATGTAGGTCTGGTTTAGACAGCTCTGTCATTGAAATTTTGTGGGTACATGATCCCTGTCATGCATACATGCATGCTATTTAACATGTGTACAATCTCACTGTACCGTCTACCAAAATTTGCTCTGAGTCTGGCGAAGATAACAGTCAACTAACCTTGTTACATGTGACTGTTAGGGCATGCTTGCCTTGTTACATGTGACCGTTAGGGCATGCNTGCTTTGTTACATGTGACTGTTAGGGCATGCTTGCCTTGTTACATATTCCATTTTTTAAGACCATAAAAAGGTGTAAACAGGTTCATAGCAGGCAGGGATTCTTGTGAAGTTTTTTCCTTTTTAATATTTAAAAACAAACAAACAAACAAACAGGAAATGCCCTTTTTAGTACCCCTGCCCTATGGCTTTCATTCCCGCCTCTGAAGTTGGATATATACAAGCATTCCGGAAAAAGAGTGGTCAGCTCTTGCTCAAGGTGACCGTAAGTGTGCCCCACAGCCTCCCACACACCCACAAGGGGAATGTGGGCACAGACAACACAGTGTTCCCGATGGTCTTCTCTGTACCAGGCCGGATTTAAAAACTGAGACACACAGACACAGTGCAGAACAAACACCACCCAGCACTGACAGAATGCAGCGTCACTACACCAAGTCTTAAGACATCTACGTCTCACAAATGTAATTTTCAGCGTACAAGCCCAAGGCACAAACGAGTCCATTCACAATTCTGAGTTCAAGTGGGCCAAAGAGATGGAGGAGTTCAAGTAGGAAGGTGGGCACTGGAGATCCAAGTGTGTGTGTGTGTGTGTGTGTGTGTGTGTGTGTGTGTGTGGTCACACCCCAGGGAACCCGGGGAGAAGTCAGCAGGCCGCCTCTTTTGATCTGTAAGTTTCTCTCTGGAGAAACTGAAAACTGATCGAAAGGACAGAAGAGCCTGTAACAAGCCAAGTGTGGGACACAGGTCCATAACTGCATCGTATCTCAGCTAGTGAGGAGGCCTTAGCAGGAGGATTGAAGTAGCTTACCTAGTTCCTGTCTCCAAAACAAACAAGCAAAACTCAGGGTGGGGAATGTAGCTCAGTGGTCCAGTACCTAATCCTCAGCACTGGAGAGAAAAAAAGGAGAGGCTGAGAAGAAGGGAACGTGGGAGGAAGAGGGCAGATGTACCATGTGGGGAAGTGGAGTGACTGTAGGTTTAGGGGGGCGACCCTCACCTCCGTGTCCTTCTTTGTCTATAACTTTGCCAAATTCTGGAAGAAGCTGGAGCGATGGGACAAAGCTAACTCAGGGGCCACCCAGCTTGGCTTGCATCCCAGCCCTGCCAGCGTCCAACAGTGAGACACTCAACCAACCCTTGTGCTCCTTCAGCTCATCCTTTGAGATGGGCCTCATTGAACCTTAGGGTTCCACAACATGATCCCATCAAGTCTCCCAAGATCAGAAGGTGGCTAATAATTGTTTTCTTCCCTCTGCCACAAAGGAAGCCTGAGAGCGTGACTCTCATCCCCAAGGCCACCGAGCCTCAGCCATTTCTTAGTTTCAATCCCAGGAGCTCCCCTTGTTGTTAGTTACGGGGACCCCAGTGACTCTCCGAGGGGCCGCGCGGAGGCTGGAAGACACTGGAGACTGATAGCCTGGGCCACCAAAGGCCTCCACACTTGGGTCCCCAGCGCCAGCCACCTTTGTTTTCTGGGTCATCAGAGGGCCTTCCTGCAGTGCTGGAGTAGGGTGGCCTCTTGCAGGGTGGGGACATGCTCCAAGAACCCTCTGATCCTTCCGGGGCTGAATGCAGAGCTAACCTGCACAGGCAAGGCAGGTATACAGCGGGGCTATAGAAAGGACCAAGGCCCTGCCCTGGCCTGCAAGCGTGCTGAGGAAGTGAGAGGCCAGGCCAGGTCCAGGCACCAAATAAAAGGGAGTGGTATGGTATATCTGGGCAGATGTGGGGGTCAGGTATGACTGTGGCTATCCCAGCAGGCAGCCAAGGACAGGTAACCAGCTCCCCTTTACCCTTAACCCTCAGGCCCATCTGTGAGTCCTTCCAGGCTTCAAAGGACACAAAGCTCTCTCCCGTGTGTGTTGTAGACACTCACGACTGAGGACTTGGGGGGGGGGGTCTGTAAAAGCTGTCCAGGGAGGGTAGAAGATACCCTTGGGCCCTCTCCCTCTGGCCATCAGACTACTGAAACAATGGTCCCCCAAGCAACCAGAATTTCTGCTATGCTGAGAGAAAGAAAAAGCTGGGGCCCGAGTGCCAGTCAGAGGAAGAACCTGGATCCCTCAAAGGGGAGTACACACAGTTCCGACTGCTCATGAGACTGCCTCACCGGAGGGGCTGGAGCTGAGAGACTCACAGGGCCACCACTCAACAGGGGCTGCATAGTTGTAGAGTTGCAGTCTCTGTATCTATGCCTCATGTCATAGAAGACAGACTCTGGGAGACAGGGTGGGAGTGAGGTTGCTGGGGAGGTGGGGGGGGCAACGGAAAGTTGAGTTCTGGAGTCAAGTCAGGGCTTTGTTCAAAGGCCATGTGACTGGGTGAACTCAGGGGTGACCTCTCAGCCCCACTGCCCACACCTGAAAGAGGAACCTGGGGGGGGGGGGAACAGCCCCTTCCGTGCAGCTGTCTGTGATGTTCAGCCATTTTCAGTGCGTGGTGAGCTCTGGGACTGGGGACGTGTCTATCTGGATACCCCAGGAGAGGGTCTGCAGATCAGAGCGGAAAGAAGAGCCAGAGCCACAGCCCCTAATCCGGGAGGGGCCCGGGAGTGGGGGGTGGGGGACCAGGTCTTTCAAAGTGTGACTTCCTGACCAGAGAGAGACAGAGCCAGGGTGACAGAGCAGGGTGACAGCACCACTGAGGCACCCTGTCCTTCCAAGCCCGGAGGGCTCTGGCCTGGCCTTCAGCAAGGGATGCAGGATGGGGTGGGGCACGCGTCAACTCTGGGGGCCTTCTGTCATTCTGACCTGGTCCTCTAGCAATTTAGGCACAGGCCAGGTCCCTCCCTGTGGAGAAGGTAGGATAAGATTCCTGTACAAGTCTTGGGCGAGGGAGATGGCTCAGTGGTTAAGAGCACTGACTGCTCTTCCAGAGGGTCCTGAGTTCAATTCCCAGCAACCACATGGTGGCTCACAACGACCTGTCATGGGATCTGACGCCCTCTTCTGATATTCGTGAAGACAGCGATGGTGTATATGGAATAAATAAATCTTTAAATTAAAAAAAGATTCCTGATAATATGAACGACAAAGAGCTTGGTCAGCGACCCTGCCGGCGGACGCCCATACACATCACGGGTCAATCCTCGCATGGCTGCATGGCAACTACGTGGTGTACTTCTAAGAAGTCATTTGTCCTTGGCAATGTCATCGGTCTCTCCACATTATTCTCTTCATTTCACAGAGAAGAAAACTGGGGCCTCTCCACCACCAATACATGAATACAACGGCCACCCTTGTACACTATAGTACTTTTTCTGTTTCATCCTCCCCCCAAAGCTCAGAGGAAGGACAGAGGTCTTAAGATGGGTGGTGTGAAGTCATACCACCTTCCAGGGACACAGGGAAGGCCCACCAGGGAGAAGTAAGCAGATGGGGCCAGGTCCATCCAAATGCACTCGTGGCTGGCCAGCCTCTGTCACACTCTGCCTGTTCCCTGTCTCCTGGGGCCTATTGTGTTTTCAATGACCCACTTTCCCTGGAGAATGCAATCACTGTGAATTTTACGACTTGTGCGCAGTGGCCTCCAACCGCACCAGGAAGCGAGGCCTGAGCCGCAGGGTCCCAGTCGTTTAGGGAGTGCAACAGACCTGCCTAGGGCCTCACCACCTCAAGGTGTCTCAGGGCAGGCTTGCGTCTCCCGGCTGTATACATTGAAGCCTCTCGTCTCCAGAGCCCAGAGAGAAGATCAGAGCATCTTCTCACAGAAGCACACGCCATGCACTCTCAGCTTGGAACATGGTCAGTGTCACATAACCTAGGCTGTCCCTTCATAGCTTAGTGCCCACAATGGACCTGTCCCTTCACAGTAGCATATATTCGGATGGGTCATTCTCGTTTGGACCTGGAACGGGAGCTATGCCTTTCCTTTTATGGCGTTATACAACACAACACAACACAACACAACACAACACGCCTGTCTCCTCAGAGCTTTGTACACACGGAAGGATCTTTCCTCTCAGAGTCTTTCACACACAGAAGGGCCCGTCTCCCTATATGCAGAATGGACTGTGCACTGGTGGCCCTGTCCATGTGACGGGCTGTTCCCTCGAAGCTTCTCACACTCGTAGGCTATCTCTGCAGACCCTGGCCTCTGAGGGCCCAGGCGGGAGCAGCTGAATCAGAACTGAGGCCTCATTAACTCTGTGTGACTGTTTATGTTCCGCACCCAAGGGGATTGGCCTCAAGGGCCTACGGCCTAAACCAAACACACAGCTTCCCCAGGGAGCCCTTGGGACTGCAGGCTGGGCTCCCAGGGGATTCGAGTCGGGCAGAGCATCCCTTTCCCATTCCTTTCCTAGTATAGGAGGTACTGGCCCTCCACCCCCGTCATGGAACCACGGTTATGCCTGGAGTCCCCTGACCAAGGCTGCTGTGGGCAAGAGGAGAGCTCTTTCCAGGGAGAGATGGAAAGAGAAGCAGAGAGACAGAAAGTGCTATGCCGGCCTCATGTCTCCTCAAAGTGACGGCTAGCTCAAGAGAATCTATTCAGGCAGAGAAAATGGCGGTGAGGGGACCCCCCTCAGCCAAGAGGGCCAAGATGGCGATGGCAGTGGCAGGGAGTGGGGGCAAACAAGAAAACTCCAGTAAAAACTTCCCGACTTTAGAAAATGACAAGAGTCCTACAAGGGGCCTTCAGTCACGCCCAGCTATGCTCCCCAGGACAGCCAGAAGTGGACTCTGCAGAATCCTTTGTCAGAGGAGCCCTGCCATTCTGGGGGCGGGGGGGGGGGTTACAGCTAAGTCTTCTTAAGATCCAACTCTACCGTCCTGGGGAAAGACACTGCCCTGGGCAAGTCCAGGCACAGTAAACCAGGAGACACGGTATCCCAGAGGCGTGCGTCACCCTACAAAAAGAGCACACTCTATATATACACTCCCTGTTGTAGGCTGCATGCAGAAAACTCACAAATTCAAACTATGGTTGTGGGATTGCTAAATGTCCTAAAATCTGATGCTCTGCTGTGTACTTTTTTTTTTCCTGTTAAAAATATTAAAAAAAAAAAAAAAAAGAAGCAAGTAAATAAAACAGATCCACAATGGTTGCCTTCACCTGTGGAAAGTGAGAGCGGCTGTCTCAGCCCCGAGGTGGTGGCACACGCCTTTAATCCCAGCACTTGGGAGGCAGAGGCAGGGGGATCCCTGTGAGTTTGAGGCCAGCCTGGTCTACAGAAAGAGTTCCAGGACAGCCAGGGACAGTTTCAAGTCCCTGTCTTTCAAGCCACATAAGAGTGGCTGTCTCAGGAGAAGCAGAGAGAGGACCATATCCAGAACGGGCTGCTGAGTCCGACTCTCAGGCAGTTAGGCCAAGAAGGCGGGACGTACCCTCTGGTCTAGCCTGAAGTTGCTGTTCATTTCTGGGCAAACTATTTGGCCCCTTTTAGCTCTGGTGCACATACTGGTTAAAGGACAGCAAACAGAAGTGTTTAAGCCGGGCCTTGCACACTACCGACATTTAGTAAATGAACAGTCGCCCAGATCTGTCTCGACCAGGACAAGAAAAAGTAAGGATTCAAATTCAATCCTTTCCAGCTGACATTGGTAGCCAGGGTGTTCTCCCCGAAACATCTTATGATTCTTTGTCATTTTGCAAGGGCGGACGGCAGGTCTTAACTCTCACATCTAAATCTCCAAGAGCCGGAACTAAATCACGTTGCTTCAGCGAGAGACCACTGCCACCTGGTGGCTACATACCCAAATCATCGGGGGGGCCAACTGCCCCAGGGGAATGACACTAACATCTCATAGAAGCTTATATGGCGGGGGATGAAGGTCACCATTCTGGAAGGTCACTCTGGAGGAAGGGATAACGCCTGAGGAGACCACTGTCACCTCTGGCTTAGGTTTCCCAGGTGCTTTTTTAAAAAAAAAAAATTATTTATTTATTTATTTATTTATTTATTTATTTAATGTAAGTACACTGTAGCTGTCTTCAGACACTCTAGAAGAGGGAGTCAGATCTTGTTACGGATGGTTGTGAGCCACCATGTGGTTGCTGGGATTTGAACTCCGGACCTTCGGAAGAGAAGTCGGGTGCTCTTACCCACTGAGCCATCTCTCCGGCCCTCCCAGGTGCCTTTAAAGACAGTTTTCACGGACTGAATTGAGCGATCATAAAGACACGAGATGCTATCAGAATCGAGACCAGATATCCTCAAAACTGCTAGAATCCCAAGGATGTCCTGGCCAGCTCTGGGTTAATTTTATGAACCCCAACATGTAATCCTAGGGTAGGTCTCCGAAACCTTTCTACCAAAGTCTCCTGAAACTTCATTTCCTTGTAAACCTCAAACTGGTAGCAATCCTCCTGTCTCGGACTCCTAAGTGCTAGAAATACAGGCATGTGCTCAGCTTAAAACTCCATTTTCATGCCTTGATCTTGGTTACTTCTTGAAACATCCTGAGCACAGCCTTGTGGGTATGCCTGGAGTAAATCACCTCAAAAGGTGAATCAGGACCCCTAAATCCTCCTTGATCCTCACAGTTGAGGACTGAGCATTTCTCACACTTGAGCTTCCTCAGTCCTCACAGCCGCCGAGGACAGAGCCTCACCTTCCTCAGAGTGGGCCTGATGCAGACAGGAATGAACTTCACAGGGGGAATGGACAGCAGGAGTCTTGCCCAGCTGCCAGTACACAGAAGGAGCTCACTAGATGCAGTCTCGCTGCACTCACGGCACCAGGGGCATAAACAAAGAAGGACCGTGCCGTGTGCCCAGCTCATCACCTGGGCAGGCCACTGAACATAACAGGAACTCTTCAGGAGAGCTGACCCAGGCCTAAGAAGTGAGAGCAGAAGTCTGTTCTTTCCACGTACCAGAAGCCCGACACTTCTGTAAGGAGGGCTAACAGGAGTGAGGCCGGAGAGTCAGCCTACCAAAAGGGAGCAAGGCCGGTGAAAATAGCCAGTATTTGCAACCATCCCTGCTAAATTCTGTACAGCTTTCAACACTTCTTGTTCAAGAAACTTTCTAGCACCTGGAGTCCAGGCTCCCAGAACCCCAGCTTTCCCCTCCCTCTGACGGAGGCAGACCTAGGAGATTCCTGGAAGCCAGAAAACAGCTGGATATTTCCCAGATGAGCAGCCACCTACCAGGGACCTGCTCCTGTCAGAAGGCACAGCCCTTGGGGGGAGAGCAGAAGCTTTCAGCAAGAGCAGGACCCTCAATGAGCCCCCCAAGAGGCAGAGTGTTCCTCACTGCCAGGCCCGTGTCCTGCCTGGCTCTCATCCATCACTCTAAGCCCCATGCAGCCACTGCCAACCAGCAGAAAGGGCCTGACTTACCTTCCACTGCAGAGAATGGAACCACTGATCTCGCAGGTAGCTGTTGGCAGCCTGTAACAAGAACAACAAGAATGGCAGGTCATCGTTTTCTGGAATATCTCAGACCATCTTAACTGGCCTTCACACAAGTCCCTAACCACCAGCTTCTGCCCTGAGGCCCTGGCTTGCCTCCTAGAAAAATTATGTACTGACCATCAAGAGCAAAATCAGAACCGAAGACATGGTTGTTGGTATGGGATAATTTTGCTGGGTATAATAGAGTCCCTACCCTGCTGGCTGGAGCACTTACCCTGAAGTTATGCATACGGGATAGATGATGAGAATTGGTGGAAGGTGATGTGGTTGAGTGCCCAGACGGCTCAGGAACCCTGTCAAACCCGGGGTTCGACAGGACTCAACTGATCCCCATAACAAGCCCCCAACTCCTTGCCTGTATCTACCAGAGCTCAGCCTCAGAAAGACCCAGGCTCAAGTCCTGGCCTTGATCACAACCTAGCTGTGAGCCAGTCACCCAGCAACATAAGGCCTTCAAAAACCTGTGACGAGAAAGAAGCATGAATGGTCATGTGGCTCACTCACACCCCAGCTCTGGCCAGCACTGACCCAGTATCTCATCTTATGACACTGAGCCATGGGGTTTGCAACAGTGGATGGTGCAAATACTGTGCTGATGTTCATAAAAGGCTCTCCGGAGTAAAACAGCTCCAGCCTCGGCATGTGTTGCCTCTGGTGTAAATAATCTCTACAGTTAGCTCAGTCGAGGAGACTCACAGCTCTCATGAGTAAGTGTGTGTTAACCAGGCTGAGCCAGCTCCAGCATCGTCCTAGTCCACAGCCTTGCCTATGTTTTTAATATAGCACAATACTGGGAAGTAGTGTTGGGGGGGGGGGTAGCTCCAAAGACATGCACAGGCCAACCACCTGTGGTGGTAAAGGGACTCTGCAGATGGTACCATCAAGGCTCTTGTGATGGCAAGATCACTTTGGACTGTCCAGGTGGTCCAGTGGGGTCACATAGTAAGAGGGAGGCGGGAGGGCCAATCGGACTGAAGCACCCACAGACTCCAAGGAGCATCCAGAAGCTGAGAAAGGAAACAGACTCTTTCCTAGACCTAGGAGCAAAGCCCTGGTCACATCCTGTCACTGACATGTGGCACTTCTGATCCCAGGAGGCAACTTCAGATCCAACAGATCTTGGGATTAGAGTCAAGTCCAGCCTACCCTGGGCTCCCCTGCCACCTTCCTGATCCCGACCGGTCAGGGTCGACCTGTCTCAATGTTGCCGACAGTCTCATTTTCACCCCTCTTCCTTCTGACACACAGTACAAGCACACACAGCTTGGTGACTGGGCCAGTGAGCATGAACTGATATGGCATGAAAGGAACCCTTCATTTGTGGGCAGATGCACTGCTTTTAAGTGTCAGTGCATGCCGGGCAGTGGTGGCGCATGCCTTTAATCCCAGCACTTGGGAGGCAGAGGCAGGCATATTTCTGAGCTCGAGGCCAGCCTGGTCTACAGAGTGAGTTCCAGGACAGCCAGGGCTACACAGAGAAACCCTGTCTCGAAAAACAAAACAAACAAACAAACAAAAAAGAGTCAGTGCATGATTTAGCCCTGTCCCATGCAGGCGCAGCAGAAATATCTCAGATGATGTGTACTCCAGAGCAGAGCCTCGGGGAACCAGGCAGTGTGAACTAGTAGGAAGTCTTGACTGTGTTTGAACTACACAGGACTGGGGTTGCTTCCTGGCGCAGGGGATCCTAGCTTGCCTAATCTATCCGATTCTAGCATGGCCTAACACTGCACTGGGAACTCTCCACCTCCACCCGTTCCCTCCAGTGCCCGCGCAATTCCTAGCCGCCCGCGTCACACCCAGAATGCCACTTCTCCGGGATGACGGTCACAAGCCTGACTTCCCTCTGCCCGTGCTCCTCTACCGTGACTGTCCTGTTCAACTGTCCTCCTTCCAGCAGGCCAGGGCTCTGTGAGGTTGTAAACTATGTGTATGTGAGCATCACCGCGTCTGTGAAGCCCAGAGCAACGGAAGACTGGCTGGCATGTTGAATGCACGAGACAGGGACTGACTGAGTGGACACATGCGTTCGTGAATATAGGGCGAGGGGGCGTGGATGGGAGCACGGGGAGTAAGCAGGGGACGGCTGGAACAATGGGCAGGTAGCTGGGTAACTGGGTGGGTGGGTGAGTACACAGGCAGATGAGGGGTGGGTAGACAGGCGGATAAAAATGTAGATAAGCGAGTAAGAGGACAGGGGTGAGAGGAGTGGATAAATGGATACACAGATGCATGGAGGGGTGAGTGGTTAGCCGGTTAGGTGTCTATGCGGATGGAAGGATGGAAAGGGGCACAGAGTGGCAAGTGGGTGAACGGGTGGGTGTGCGCGCAGATGGATGGATGCGTAGACATGTGGATGAGGAGGTGAGTGTGTAGACAAATAGATGAAGTAGGTAAGTAGACAGATGGGAAAGTGGGTAGATGAATGGACAGATGGGTAGGTGTGTATGGAGATGGATGGATGGGTAGGTCTGTCTGTATGTAGAGATAGATGGATGTATAGGAGTGTATGCAGATGGATGGATGGGTGTGTGTATGTATACAGATGGATGGATGTATAGGTGTGTATGCAGATGGATGGATGGGTAGGTGTGTATGTATGGGCAGGTGTGTGTATATATGCAGATGGATGGATGACTAGATGTGTATGTATATGGATGGATGGATGGATGGATGGATGGATGGATGGATGGGTAGATGTGCATGTACATGGATGGATGAGGTATGTATGTTGACAGATAAATGTGCAAGAGGACAGGTTCTTTCAGATGGATGATGCACAGGCATAGGAGAGGAAAGAAAGGAGGGAAGGAGAGAGGGAAGGAGGGAGGGAGGGAGGAAAATCATAGGACCGATTCACAGTAAGTAGAGCATCCATGTACCCATCCCATGGAACTTCAAAACGATCCCTTCAGCTCTGACACATCAAGCTCTTGACCACTGTGCTTTTGGTGAGACGAGCATGCATGGAGGTACATCCTTGGTCACCTGTGTGCCACGCTTGGACTATGTGACTCTGTGGTAACCAAGGAGACAAACACTGTAGTGTGGTTACGAGTGAAGAAAGGAGGCCCAGAAGCCTCCTCTCAGTGCTCGGGGCTGCGCTAGCACAGCAAGCTTGGATCACACCTCAGGGCCTTCTTTCTCCCTCCTAGCCTGCTTGCCCCATACTCCTAGGGAGCAGGTAACGGATGTAACCTGGCTCCTGTGGATCCGAGAGCTGCTCTGCCCCTTGACAGTCAATGAAAAACATGGCACCTGTTGGCCAGCATTGAGAACAGGGTGGGCCAGGCGATATATGACCAAGGTGAGATTCCCCCATCCCCCGGCAGAGGATGCCAGGCGACACTCTTGAATCCCAGTACGGGCCTCCCCAGGTGGATCCTGGCAGAGGACAAGTTGGCCTGGCTGTGCTGCAGCCAGAAGGAGAGCCTTGGTCAAGTTCCCTTGCAGTCAGGGGTGGCGGCAGAGAGGAGCCAGGACAACCCAGATCCTAGGGAACACTAGGCACAGTGAGTGGCCCGAGAGTGACTTGGAGGAGAATCCCCTAAAACCCCAGAGGGGAGTCCACAGCCTACCTTGCCCCCCATGGCTCCAGGCTAGCTCTGGTGGCTCTCTGCCTGTGCCTGGCACTAACTTTTCCACAGGACTGGCTCCAGGCAAGCCTGCCCAACTTCCTCAGCAGAGGCTGCCAAGTTCTAGCTCATTGTTGCATTGTCCTCGAGGTGAGAAAAACAGCCTGGAGCCTGCAGGGACTGTTCCCAAGTTCAGCTTCCTGGCCCAATCTCCAGGAAAAACAGCTAAGAGCAGCCGGGAAAGCTCACTCATTCTTGCTTGAGCTCTCTCTGTGTCTCTCTGACTCTGTGTGTCTCTCTCTGTCTCTGTCTCTCTTCCTCTCCTTTCCTCTCCCTTCCAGTAAGAAGGGAACCCATCCTGACCCTGTCAGCTACTTGTATGTCGGGTAAACAGTTGTTCATCTCTCATGGGGCTTTCGAGACCCGGTAATGAGTGTGTGAGTGTGTGTGTGTGTGTGTGTGTGTGTGTGTGTGTGTGTGTGTGTGTGTGTAGGCACTGTCAGGAAGAAAGGCCCACTTTCCTTCCTTATTTAAACCACCTTGGGCTCTGTCTGCCCTTCCTGCCTTTTGCCTCCAGGGTATTAGTATTGCTTTATTCCTTAGTGCTTAGCCCTTAACCAGAAGGCACCAGCAAGGTGCCTCAAATATGGCACACACAGTGTAGGTAGGTGCTTAGAAGCTGGTCTCCTCACAAGAGCTCACCATAAGGGGGGGAAAACAAGATTAGCAGACCTCTGTTGTTGCCGGGCCTCTAACAAGTGCTTAGGGAGCTTACACTGACATGGAGACTTACACTCTACCTAAGAGGTATGCCTAGGAAGGTTCAATCTTTCTGGAACTCCCAAATCAGGTCCGCTGCAGGGGCTGGATTTCCAGTAAGAAAGTTATCGATCTAAGAAAACCAGAATGCAAACTGGAGGAGGAAGACAGAGATGGCTGCTCTGAGGCTAAGGGGACAGTAAAGAAGAAGCAAACAGCAAAAGCTAGAGAGGGAGGGAGAAAGGAAGGAAAGACGGACACAGAGACAGAAGGGGATGAAGGGAGGAGAGAGACGGAGGACTAGAAAACCCGGAAGGCACAGAGCCCCGGTACTCAGTGTGACTCGGGACGGAGAAAGCACAGTTTCCAATCAATAACATCAATTAAACCTGAACTCACATCACCACAGGGGCTGGTGGCCGCAGTACCCAGGCTCACTGCAAAACACTTCTGGACCTCTGATATTCTGCAGCAGGCCCTTGGCACTTCCACTGGACCACGACCCCTAGGCTGTGACCCTTTAGCCTACCTGGCTGCTCCCCAGGTCCCTCTCCACCCCCGGGGGGGCAAGGCTCGACTTCCATGACACACTGCATGAGGACCAAAATGCCCAGCAGGGACCCTAACCAGCAGCTCTTGCCTCACCCTGGGGAACAGAGGAGCCATACACAATTAAGGAGTCTAGGAAGGAGGCAGGGACAGACAGCCAACTTAATGTGCCTCCTTTGGCCTGATAGAGGTACAAGCAGGAGGGAGATTCCAGGGGTGGGCAGGGGCAAGGTTGCACCCACCTAACTCTCTGAAGGGAGACTGCGCTGCTTCCCTGAGACAGGCTCCGGATCACAGCAGTAGCTGATGCGGCCTCCTCTCCTCTCCTCTCTTCTCCTTCCTTCTTCTCTCCTCCTCTGCTGCTCCTGCCTCTGGCAGAGCAGCCACCAAGCAGGGGCGGCAAGCGTGGAGGATGCTGGGGCAGCCTGGTTTGTCAGCCCGCAGGGGGAGCTCTGACGTCGCTCAGCCCACTGCAGCCTGGGAGATTCATCTCTACAACCAGCCAAGGGCCATGGTCAGGTTAAAGGGACATGCCCAGAGCTGGCCAGTGTGTCTCACTCCTCTGACCGGGGTGGGGTGGGGGGCAGGTGCTCTAGCCCTGCAAACAAAAGGCCCTCCTGCTAATATGTGGTGATCGCCATCAACAGAGAAAACAGGGTTCCCTGGCTATTTCCCACATGTCCAGCCTTCTGCCGCTTAGCCCCCGATCTGTTGTCTAGTGTCCCCTCTGTCCCTTAAGAGCTTTCTACGTCTCCCCAATGCCCTCAGTATATAGTCAGAGGCTAACACGACCATATCATCTAGATGCAGTCACAGGCATCAACCTCACTCCTACCAGAGAGCCCCCTCCCACACTCATACTAGGGGTGCCCCCTCTAGGGCACCCTCCTACTCACCCCTCTGCACCCCATATCAATGCACATCCCTGGGGCGCAGCTGTCTCCAGAGGCCCCGTGAGTCACCCTCCCCTCCCAGTCCTCTGGGACGTGTGTCTGTGTCTGAGTTGCAGCTTCTTTGGTAATCATGTGTTTATAGCTTGGTCTCCCCAGACGCTGACAGTGAGGATGAGGATGGGGTTGTAGGGCCCAGAGAGAGGGGCAGGCTTGAAGTTACGTAACTGAGTAGTAAAGGCACTCCAGAAGGCTGCCCTGCTGCCCTTCAGGACCCTCCTTGTCTTGGCCATTTGTTGCTCATAGGGTCAACCGGCCCCACGGGGCCTGGCATTGAGCAGCCTTGTAAGATCCAGTGCTACAGTCCTCAGGGCAAGGGGAACAGAAGAGAGGCGGAGAGGCCAAGGGAGGTGTGGCAGAGGCTGGTTAGTTCTCCCCCTAAAGACAAGGAGACAACAGAGGGAACCGGGGAGCTCTGCTGGCCAGAGGGGACATGATGAAGACAGGGGGTGGGTGGGTCACAGAGGGCAGAGCACGGTGGCTGAGTTCCAAGATGGGCTACGGCATGGCTTCTGGTGTCCTCTAAGAGAAGACAATATGGACAGGGGTGTGTCACACAGTATCCCTCACACTGCTGCGGGTCAACTTTCTAGCTGTTTCTTCCCCTTTTCGGGGTACCCATCTCTCCTGCCTCCGGATGGTACCAGAAGGGCCATCAGCTGCTATGGTCAAAGGTGAACAGAGAGCTAGAGAATACAGCATACGCCCAAGGGACCAGAAGGGTCAGCCTGGATCTTCCATGAGGTTCAAGGGGGGGGGGGGGATTCGTACTTTGAATAGAATTAGGAATTCTAAGCCGATCTTTAGGGTGGCCACCCTCCTCCTGACCTACCACACACTGACAGTGTGCCACACCATGGAGGGAGGGGCAAAAACTAAGCCTTGGTGATATCCTCTGCCATCCGACCCTGGATCCAGCTGTTCTTTGCAGACCTCCTCCTGAACTTCCCAGCCATTTTAACAGCACAACCGATTCCTGTTCAACCTTTGGTCCGTATGACGTTGGTGTCATTTCCGACCGACGTGCTCACAGACGCACAGAGCCAGTACTTCCATTGTTTGTAAACACAAAACTGAGCTAACCAAAAAGATACAGGACACGATCCTCACTTAAGTCCAGCAGACAGCAAGCAGATCCGCAACGAGGCGAGCCTCCCAAGTTCCGAAGCCCGAAAACCGGCCCGGGGACTCAGTTTCAGCATTTTCAAAGTAGAGACTACAGAGTTCATTTTTTTTTTTTCAGACCCAGGAGAACGAGCAGGCTCCTAGACATTGGGCAGCATGCAGCAGGTGCTTAATCCATGCACGACCTTCCTGAGAGTCTTTAATACCTTCGTGACTTTCTAAGTTGGCCAAGGCTAACGTCTACAGAGGGAGCAGATGAGAAGAGGGCAAGGGACCGGGAGGAAAGAAACTGCTGGGTCATGCTTATTCTTCCTACCTGCAGCAGGACGGTCCCTCCGGGGATCGTGAGCTGTAAACAGTACTTCGGGGCGTTCTCCCAGGACAGCGGCTGAACGTCTTCAATGGCGCTGTAGGAAACCGAGTTTTCCATGTACCCAGATGGCTGTGCCAAAGAGAGAAAAACAAGAGCCGGGTGAGCAGACGGCGTGAACACAGGAAGGAAGCTACCGGGGGACCAAAGGACCAACTATTGGGTGCCAGCATCCGGCTGTGGGAAGGGGCTGTGGGGGGAATTCATTCCACACCTAGGGTGCAAAATGAAGAAAAGGCAAGGGAACCCTCAGGTCAAGGGTAAGGGTAAGGGGTCATCCCCTGGTGACCACAGGCCCCCCAGCACAGGGCAGAGCTTGAATCTCAGCATCCTCCAAAGGCTCCTAACCGCTCCATCCCATGAAGTCACTCCTTACAGAAGCCTACTGACAGGACCTCCGACCCACCCCGCTTCCTCACCCCCAAAACCCACAGAGCACATGCTGTCTTTCATCGGCGCCCTGGACCACCATATGGCTCAATAGCATGTTTTGAGAGAAAGCATGAGAAAGGCCAGCATGGATCAGTGATGGGGGAAGAAGGCAAGAGAGGCCTCAAGCCATCTATCCACACTGCCTCTAAGAGAGTTCCACCGTCTCAGAGAAGCCTAAGGGGAACACACAGGCCATCAAGCCCTGCTAGGGTCTTCGTACCCCACCTCCAAAATGCCAGAGGCCAGGGCAATCCATGAAGACACGTGGCAAGCTAAGATGAACCGACGGCAACCTCCCACGAACCCTGTCGTGCGCACACACTGCTTCAGGAGCTCCAGGAGTGGAATGTCACAATGAACTTTAGGGAGGAGGTGGCAGGGCCATCCGTGGGGCACACAGGTCTTGTGACCTTCCCACAGCTAAGACTGAATGAATGTGTATATGATGCTATGATGAAACAGGGAGGTGCGATTTAAAGTTCACGAGGCCCAGGGGAATATTTTCCCATAGATACTTAGGCCTCTGATAGTTTTTTTTTTTGTCCCCCCCCCCCTTTTTTTCCAACTGACACGTAGTGGCAGTGGGGGAAGTTGATGGCTAGCTGCCATCAGCCTGAAGCCACCAAGAACAGAGGCAGGACAGTGTTGGTGGGAGGTGGCTGGCCGCCGCAAGCCCTCCACACCAGTGCACTGCTCCACAGCAAGACCTGCAGGCTACAATGTCCACCTATGCAAGCCAACCCTGTGCACGGAGGTTGCTGCGGGCTGCCTCCACCCTACAACCTGGCCTGGCTGTCCAAAAGCAGCTTGTGGCTGAAGCTGTGAGCAAGGCTTTCTGGGAAAGGGCTGAGTATAAATAAATAAGCACCCGTTGTTTTTTAAAAGCCAGACTGATCGCTTTTCTGCTGTCTGACTCAGCACTTGGCCCAAAGCAGTCTTCGGGGCCATTAAGACCTGTGTTTGAATCCCTTACTGTGTGTCATTAAGACAGTTACAGCATCTCTCTGAACCTGGTTCCTCTGACAGTAATTTCATAAACAGAACTGCGGAGAATATTCCAGGGGATCTAATTTACCAAGGGCGTACTTAGCTCAGCATCTGGAACATACTGGAATGACTATAGTTTTTATCTCCAGCATCCTTTTTCCCAAACTCCAAAGCCCAAGTGAAGAAGTGTTCCTCAAGACACCTGCCGAAGCCGGGCATCCGGAGGCTCACCTGCCATTCCAGCACTCAGAAGGTGGAGGCAAGAGGGCTGAGCACATGAGGCCAGCCTGGGCTATCCAACAAGTTTGTGTGTCCAAAACCAAAGGGGTATCCAGCACTCACAGAGGACATGGAATACCTAGGCCCAGCTGAAGACGGTTTAGGGGGACAGGATGATCAATTCTACTATGGAATCTGGGGATACACAGGGCTACTGGGAAACCAAGATGACTGACCAGGGTCTGGCCCACGATAGTGACAAAGAAGTACAGGTCAGGACCACGTTGGTACACTAGTGTAGAACACTACAGACGGGCAAAGTGGTGTGGCACGAAGGGTAATGTTCTCATCTCTGCTCTCCTCTGCATACAAGGTTCCTCTGTGGTCACTGTGGTTGTTAAGCTACACTGACAACAGCCTCTGCACCCAGAGGATCCTCACTGGGACAGGAAATGCGAAGACATGTAGGGGCAGATGTGTCACACCCACCGAGACCATGCTGCCCACAGCAATGGTGACATAGGAGCCAAAGTCACCAGCAGACAAGAGGTGAATCAGAAAGTAGGACAACCAAGGGAGAATGCTCTCAGGCACAACCAAGAGATTAGAGGCTTTCTAGAACCAGGCTCCCAGCTCTAGGTTCCAGGGTACCCCTGGTGGAATCAGATGGGCAGCTATCACATCCTGAGTCTGTACTGAGCGAGACTCCAAGGACGCTCTGGGCTGCAGGGGTGGACAGGGCTGATGGGAGGGAGGCAGGGCACACTTGCTGGGGTGATTTGGAACCAGCTCACCCCAAATGGCTGTCCCTCACGGTGGTACCATCCACCAGCTCTCCTGGAGCGGCACACTAATGGGTGGCTGTCACTGTATGTAAATGACAACTCACACCTGACTAACAAATGCAAGCGTGGGAAGGCGAGGGAC
This sequence comes from Mus pahari, assembly GCF_900095145.1. Taxonomy (NCBI): domain Eukaryota; kingdom Metazoa; phylum Chordata; class Mammalia; order Rodentia; family Muridae; genus Mus; species Mus pahari. The sequence goes on along the minus strand of NC_034609.1, from coordinate 40,600,838 downwards.
AGAATCTAAGCATGTGGATAAAATTAAATCAAGATCACTCGGGAACCAAGCCTGAAGGTTCAAGTCTAAAAACCCAGGGGGACTGAGGCAAGGTCACCAATTCAAGACCTGCCGGGACTACAGGGTGAGTTCAAGGCCAGCCTGGGCAGGTGAGATAGAGCCACGATATAAAACGTTAGAGGGCCAGAGATGCAGAGCAGCAGGAGAGTGCTTGAGAATCATGTTTGAGAATCTAGGTCCCCCCGCCCTCTCCTCTCAAACACATACACACACACACATCTATTAATACTCCAATATATTTCTTTCATTTTAATTTTGACTGTATGTAACTCTGATCTGCGTACTGTGTACACAGATGCATGCTGTGCTGTGTACATGTGCCATGCAGAGGTATACAGAGGCCAGGGGACATCGGGTGCCCCGTGATACGGTTATCGCTTTCTGCTCACCCCCCGACTTAGGGTCTCCCTAAATCTGCAGCTAGCTTACTTTTGTCTAGACTGATTTGGCTTCTGCACTATGGGCCTCAACCTGTCTCTTCTGAGACACCAGAGTCACAGATGTGTGTTGCCATGCCTGGCCTTTCTTTACATGAATGCTGGGGATTCGAACCTGTGTCCTTATGCTTGTAAAACAAGGTCTCTTACCCACTGAACCCATCCCTCAGGCCCTCCTGATTAATCTTAACTGGAACTTATATTACTCTTTATCTACTGTGCACGTGTACGTGTACACACACACACACACACACACACACACACACACACGCACGCACACATACGGTTTATATGTTGCAATCACATTGTGGGAATCAGTTCTCTCCTTCCACCAGGGATCACACTTGGGTCATCATGCTTGCTGCCTTTATGTCAGCCTTGCCGCCTTTACCTGATGAGTCATCTCGCGGCCCTAGACAATTTTTTTTTTTCCTGAGTCCCTAATCAAAGAATTTGCTTGTGCTGTACCTACGAGCATCCACTCGGGAGTTTCTCTCCGCTCCCGCCCTTTCTGCCGTTGACAGAACTGCGGGTCTGCTTTGCATGAGCGATAAACAACTCCGAGGTGAACATCCTTGCGAAGCCTGTTTTTCTAGCCTATATTTAGGATTATTTCTTTAGGCCAGATTCCCAGAAATGGAATTACTGGGACAAAGGGTTAGAGCGTGTTTTCTGCTGTTGCCAAATTACTCTCATTAGAGAGATATTAAGGAGTCCTGGGAGCCCTGGCCAGGAATGAGGGACCCACTGCTGTCTCAGCTGGGCGCTACTTTCTGGCCACGTTTGAACAAGATGGCTTTGGCACTAGGGTTTCTGAACTAAGCACCATGTTGGGTCAGAATGTGTTGGGTGCTAAGGACACAGACATCCACCACCCCAAGGTCCTGGCTCTTGGGGTACAGCCTTCTGGGACACTGAGTTGTGCATTGGGGACACTGCCATCTCATGGGAGGTGGGGACAAATCTTGGCACTTTGGCAGTGTTCTGCTATGGAACTAATATGGGCTCGTGTAAGAGGGACCAAAAAAAAACCAAAACACCCTCTAGAATTCTGAGATAAGCCTGGCTCAAAAGCATCCAACCTGAATGGGAGACAGAGCAGGTGGCTGGAGGGTCCCTCACCAGTGTTCCCCCTCCCCAAGCCCCAAGCCCTTCAGAGCTAGTGTTTACATTAATTATCTGCTTTTGCAGGCTTCTCATACAGTGGGGTGCTCATCCGACAGCCTTCACCATCCTGTCTTTCAGAGAGAGATCAGCTCTGCCGCCCAGCCGATCTCGCCGGTTACCATGGTGATGAGCACATGACTCATGAGTCTTCAGCCCCCAGGATGAGGTTCTAGGCTGACTCAAGACACGCATTCCAGTGGGATGGGGGGGCTCCCACACCCCAAAAGGAAAATCCTATCTGGAAAGTCCCTCTCTCTATCAGCCACTCCAGACTGGAGCCGCCGCTAAGTGCCGCCGCAGAAGCCTCATCCAGGCCCGGGTTGTAAGCAGCAGGCTGGTTGTCACTCGGGCAGCTGCATGGAACTTGAGTCATCCCTCAAGGGAAGAGGAGTCACAGAGCAGGGTCCTTTGGCGCCATCGTGCTGGCACAGCTCTAGGAAGCTCTCTGCTCTGGTCTCCAGGAGCGATGGCTGCCACATGACCCAGCAGGAAGCCCCTTCCAACTCAGGTGGCCAGGCAACACTGAGAAGGTCAAGGACAGTAGTGCATCTGTGTTCTCAATGGTCGTTCTGCCAGGGACACCCATCATGCCAAGAAGCCAACACCTGACAGGAAAACACCCTCACCTGTCCATCACATATTACCTCTGTGAATCTGCCTATTCAGAACACTGCTACACAGGCTCAGAGCAGACACCCCACTGTGTAGACCATCCACATGCTCTACCTGCTCATGGCCACTTGGACCTCCTATTCTCACTGTGAAAAGCCTTTGTCTTATTATCTTTCCAATTGGGTGACAGGAAGATACCCACATCACAAACAGTCTCCACCCATCGGATCCCACTCTATCAGGCCTTATGCCCAAAGCTCCACCCACCCCACCAAACCCCACCCACACCAAGCCCCACCCTCACTGAGCAACCCCCCCCCCACACACACACACACTCTCACACACTCTAGCCCCAGCTCAGGGCTTGACTTCACTCGACCACACTGCGATGCCACGGCGAGGGAGGGAGCTGTAGTCACCCTGAGGAAATGGAGAGAGAGGATATGACAGGTCACAGGCTTCCTGCTTCCCACCATGATCCAATCTCGCAACCACAAACAGAAAAACCTGGACAGTCCTGGGCAGCTTACCAACTCCAGGGCAGGTCACACCATGCAGAACGGGGCTAAGGCCAGCAGGTTCGGGGGGCCTGGTCTCCCACTGCTGCACAGCTGCAGAGTCCCCGCCCACCTAGAACAGCAGCTGTGCTACAGTTGGACCCCTGTCTTAAGACAAAACAAAACAAAAACAAAAACAAAAACCTGTAGCCGGGCCTGAAGGGCAGGGCCATCCTGGGACTCCAAGAGGACTGTGATGAGGCATCCAGGGGGGCTCATTAATCAAGAGGCCGGCCTCGGCAGCTGCCCCCTTTTATGGCTAAATGCCTCAAGAAGTTTAGTAACAGAGCCAAGGCTGGCTATTTCCATATCCCGACCCTTGCAAGACCCATCTTCTCTGCGGGCATGGGAAGGGTGGGAATTTGGTCCCCGGGCCTGGCACTTTGGCATCTGTCCCAATGTGTGCCTTTGCCACTGAAACGGTTGATAAGTGACTCAAAGATGTCTCCAAGTCAGCTCCGGTCTACCCAGAATCCACAGACATGTCTAAGAACAGTAACAGCCAGGCAGGTGGGACCTGAACTCCCCTACAGGTACCACAGTTTCAAGGGACCCTACCCTGGGAAAGGTCCCACTGGGACCTCTTCAGAAGGAAAAAAAAAAAAAAAAAACAAACCATACATCATGCACAGCCAAGTGAGCTCTTCACAGTTGAGGAACACAACCCTGCTCTGGACTTTCATGAACCTGGGGGTGACCCTGACCTTGAACCTTTTCTCCACAGCAGGACTGTTGGGACCGATATACTCTTACACGCTGGCAATGGAGCCTCTAAGAAGAAAGTCAGAAGACACTGGGCATGTGCTCTTGTCCCTTGTCCCCCTGCTTCCTTGCCACCATGAACAGATCTGCTTCTTCTCCAGATGCTGCTCCTTCGTGGTTCTGCCTCACTGGAGGCCCAAAGCAACATGGCTGCACAACCATAGCCTGAAGTCCACCAACATATGAACCCTTCAACTACTTTGTCTCCAGCACCACCCTTTCTAAGAACGTCTAAGCGCCGCCCTTGGCTGTAACCCTCAATTTGATTGGAGCACCACACAAATTCTGCAGAAATGTCCCCAGAGGGCCTATTTGGGGGAGGAAACGTCCCGAGGCCCATTCTTTTTTTTTATTTTTATTTTTTTTTTTATTTTTTTAAAGATTTATTTATTTATTTATTTAATGTAAGTACATTGTAGCTGTTTTCAGACACTCCAGAAGAGGGAGTCAGATCTCCTTATGGATGGTTGTGAGCCACCATGTGGTTGCTGGGATTTGAACTCAGGACCTTCGGAAGAGCAGTCGGGTGCTCTTACCCGCTGAGCCATCTCGCCAGCCCCCGAGGCCCATTCTTAAACGAAGCCATATGGCTCAGCCTCACTGGGAGATAGGAGGCTTCTCCCAGGGCTATCCTCATCCACTTGGAAAAACAGGGATGCTGGGATGACCCAGATGTGACATCTATGATTCCAGGGGCAGGTCTACATCCCACACTCTCCTCGGCGTGCCAGAATGGACCAGTATGATTGTAGCCTGTTCACAGGCTCCGAGTCACAGAAGGGAGCAAGGCAAAAACCCCCAACAGGCCACCTTACCCCCACCTCTCTCTGGCTGCAGCCTGACTAGCCGGGTCTTTTGGAACTTCATTTTCCATACCATGTATGTGTCTGTTGAAGATCCACAACCCTGCTCCCGTGAAATTCCCCGTAGGATGGTAAGGTAAGTATGCAAAGCATGTGGGACGTTCAAAAAACGGTGACAAATGTGAGAGAGAAAATGAGTAAGGTGACAGGTAGAGGCAGGAAGTTGGGCTGGCAGATTAAGGAGGAACTCGTGTTCTTAGGAAAGGGAGCCGCCAGGGCTTCTCTCCCCATCCCCACCCCAGAGTGCTAAGGAAGACAGGAACTGTGTTTATGTGTTGGTTCACTTCCTGTCAGCTGGACACAGAACTCTCTGGGATGAGGGAATTGCCTCCCATCAGATTGGCCTGTAGAGAAGTCTACAGAGCATCTTATTTGATTGGAGATTGGTGAAGGAGGGCCTAGCGTTATCATAGGTGGTGCCATCCCCTGAGCAGGTGGTCCTGGGGTATGTAAGAAAGCAGGCTGAGCAAGCCATGGGGAGCCAGACAGTAAGCAGCAGCCCCCCATGGCCTTCTGACTCTAGGTTCCTGCTTTAAGTTCCTGCCCTGACTTCCTTTGGTGACAGAGTACGTACGGTCTGAGAGTTGTAAGCAGAAATAAGCCCTTTCGTCCCCAAGTGTGTTTCTGGGTCATGGTGTTTTATCACAGTAACAAGAGAGCTAACAGCTAGTTAGTTCTGATGCACGTTCTGCCAGCTACCAACCTAGGACAAGACTGCCCCATGCATGGGCTGAAACCAAATAGAACTTCACAAACCACTTAAAGCAAGAATTCATTCAGCTTTTGTTAAGGTGAGGGAGGCAGGTGGATCTCTGAAGTTCGAGGCCAGCCTGGTCTACAGAGAGAGTTCCAGGACAGCCAGGGCCACAAAGAGAAACCCTGTCTTGAGAAAAACCAAAACCAAAACCAAAACCAAACAAAGACAGTCTCAAGTAGCCTAGCCTAGTCTTGAACTCACTATGTAGTCAAGGAAGACCTTGAACAACTTCTGATCCTCCTACCTCCGGAACCTTGAGGTGACAGGAAGGTAAAGATGGTGAAGAGAAACCTTTGACCGCTGAGAGCAGCTTGCCATCTCCTGTGTCCACCACAAAGAATCCTAAGATTTAATCCTATCAGGAAGAAACGGGTTGAGAGAGGAAAGGCATCCAGAAGGTGGGTTTGTGGGCTTTTCTTGGTTGAAAGAAAAAGACACAGGGCTGAGGATGTGGCTCAGTGAGTAGAATGCTCCCCTAGTATGCACGGAGCCCTGGGCTGTGTGCTCAAAAACCACATAAACTGCACACGGTACACTGTGCATGGTTGTAATGTAGCTCTCAGGAGGAGACAAGAGAATCAGAAGTTCGAGGTCCGCCTAGGCTACATGACACCTGGACAGCAGCCCTGGGGGTTTGTCAGCTCTCACAGCACACCAGCACCACCAGTCCCTTCTCATGTCTCAAGGGCCTCCCTCTCTGTCTGACCCTGGTGGCCTTCTGTCTCACAGGACCTTCGCTCTACAAAAGCTGGGTTCTCCGGAAGCCAAGGCCAGCAGGGCAGACTCTTAGACAAATAAACTCAATACAGTTCTTGGCAAGGCCGAGCTGGATTCAGGAGCCCGTGTGTGTTTCCATGGACGGGAAGTCCCTGGCGGGTCTTTCCTCGAGCTGTCGGCTTTAAGCCAGGGCTTCCAGGATGGGTGACAATGGGTGCCGAGGGAACTGAGCCCATGTACACACTGTTAGGTGCTCCTGCACCGACCCTGGGATTATCTCCAAGAAAACACACGGTAAGGCTCGTGGAAGTCTGTGGGGGCATGTTAAGAAGTCGGGGGTTGGGGGCGGGCTTGAGAAACATTTTAGAATGTGGGTACACACTGCTTAGATCTTCAGTACCTTTTAATGGCTCTCCCTGACTTCTGGACTCTGAATGTTGTCACTGGCGAAATGGGGATAAGAACAGTGTTCCATATCAAGTGACCAATGAAACCTAGAAGGACCGGTCGCAGCTTGAAAGGAAAAGGATTTTGAAGGTGACGGCTCAGGGGACCCAGGGCCAGCCACTGAGAGGGAGCAGCTATGTGACCAAGACTCAGATCAGTCATATTCCTCCATTTACCTGCATGGTTTCTAGCCATAGAAACATAGTCTAACACACTTGAAAGCTACCCAGTGGTTGAAAGGACACAAGAAGGTACCAATCAGAACCACGGCAGTGTGTGCAGCCCCTACAACAAGTCACAGGGTTTCCTCTTCATATACAAAACCCCTCTACCCAGCCCCAATCATCAGGAATCAAGACCAAGTAACTAGTATTATTCAGTCTAATGGAAGATACCAAAAAAGACAAAACACCAGGCAGTCGGTCAGTCACACAGGCTATCTCACATGACCCACCCTGCACATCTTGCTAATGGTTGGTTGGTAACTCACAGATCCCAACAGACCAAAATGAACACAGAGAATTCCAGGACACCAGGGCTTTAAATCCAACCATCTCTCCTGCATCCTACGCCTCGTAACTTCCTTTATCCACCCCTATAAAACCTCCCTTCTGAAACTTGAACTTTGAAGATCGCAGAAGACAACAGGTGTGGGGTCCAGACCCAGCAGGCTCTGCGCACGGCTGCCAGTGCCTCTTCAGTGACAGAAGAGAGAAACTAAGGTCTCTCAGGAAGCATCTTCAGAGACCGCTTCCTGCGAGCCGTGAGACGGATGGCTCTAGGAGTCTCTCCAAAGGGTGACACGAAATGGATTTTAAAGACATGGGTTCTGGGAGGCCTGTGTCATCGCATCAGGTGGATCTGTCATTAGCCCCCTGTGACTCTAGTTCTACTGTTACCCACAGGAAACTCTGTGACCTCTCTAGCCAGAGCCCTCTCTGTGACAGAGAAGGGTGGCTATGGGAAGGCTGCCCCACACTTGGCTTGACATCAGTAACCCACTTGCTGACTTAAGAGCTCGCTTCCCTCTCTTCGTGTGCAGCTGGCTAGATTGCAAAATATTTATTGAGTACTTCCTGTGGGGCACAGCTGGTGTGACCCAGGCACCAGGGACACATCCATACACAAGAAAGAGCTCCCTACCTCCAATACATGAGCTGAACCCCAAATCCCACCCTACTACACACATAAACACACACACACACACACACACACACACATACACACACGTATGTCGTCTCCCTGGCATTTACCTAACCCCCTTCACTGCTACATCATTTGGCTGGCTACTCGTTCAATGTCCCCCATGAATCCGATGCCCCAGTGCCAGGGTCCTTCCTGCTGGTCCCCAAGATTATGGTCACTTGACTGGGATCAAACTTGGATCTTCCCATTAGTGCAGTAGACACTTTACCAATGGAGTTGAATCCCTCAGCCCATGATTTAGTTTTGGAAAGCAAACTGGATGCTGACGGGGAACTCAGATGCCGCTCAGGGAGCCACAAGAACACACTGGTGGCTGAGCAATCCAAAACTGAGTAAGAATGTCAGAACGGGACTTGCTTTTCGCTCCATAGGGTCCATAGCCGGAGAAACAGCCCAGGACCCAACCTGAGGGATTAGGGGACAATCACATAGGCCTGAGGATTTCCCAAGGCTGTCACCATCAATGTGAAGACAAAAAGAACACCGAATTAGGAACAAGCCCCTCCTTCACTGCCAAGGACAGAGGTGATGACAGCCAGCCCTTACCCTCCCCCTCCTAGGAGCAGAGCCCATTAGAAATGTTCAGATCAGTTCCAACCTTCTGACCACTAAGCAGATGAGGGGAGAGGAGCCTTGGCTCTTTCTTAGCTGTCACTGGAGGGAGCACGACTTGCTGCACACTGCCACCGTCAGGAGCTCTCTAGCAGTGGCGAGCAGCCTTCCCCAGCACACGCTGCCGCTGTGAGTTTTTCATTGGGTCATCTTCCAGCTGTCAAGCACTCTAGTCCCGAGGACAGCATTCGAGATCCATACCTGTCCTTGCTCTACTGTCTGGGGGGCACTCAAACCACGTAGGGCATTGCTCAGCCTGGGAGAAGGGAGCCCCATGGGGGCCACAGTGCATGGGACAGGATTCCTCTTGGGGACACTTGAGCAGCCCTGAGCCATGTCCAGGAGTAAGCTTGCTAGAAAGTCGTAGCCTTGGAGGGTTTCTGTTCATAAACAAGGCCCCAGGGTGCAGCTGTGACTCGGGAAGCAGGTGACAGGTGCTGGTCGGGCAGGCTCTGCATGTGGAGGAGGCTTCCCGGTGCCCACTCCTGCAGCCTGACTGACTTAGAGGCTTTTACAAGGACCACCCTCACTCTGCTGGTTTGGTCTGGCTTTTGTGGGGAGAACCTGGCCAGCCGCAAGCAAACACCCTGGGAGAAATTACAATTAGGAGACAGATTTAGGGATGTGGCTGGGGCACAAATGTGGAAGGGGGGAGTCCTGTGGAGAAAAGCAAAGGGCAGGAATGGAAGGGCTCTGGGGACTAGATTTCCTGGGGTCCAGTCTCAACTATGGGCAGTTTGATGTGAGGTGGTTCTCCCCTTCGGCGCCTCGGTTTCCCCCATCAGGGTCTCCCAGAGATATCAAAGGGACAGACACAGACTCCTAAAAGCCACTTACAAATGGCGGTGTGTGCGCCCACAAAGCCACTTAAAAAGGGCAGAACCCAGAGGCCGGGCACTGACCCTACCACCCCTACCTTCACAGTTGGTGACAGGTGACACCCACCACCCAGAGACCTTCCCACAGGAGCAGCAATACCACCTTCATTTCCTGCACGGTAACCCGAATCATTTGTTTGCTTCTTGGGGCAAGGTCTCATGTAGCCAAAGAAGGCCTGAGACTGTGTAGGGGAGGGTAACTTTGAACTCCTGAGCCTCCTGCCTCCACCTGCAGGGTACAGGGATCACATCTTGCTCCAGTTCTCATCGGAACGCTCATCTGGTAGATGGGGAAAAATATCTGTCTAAGGAGAAGGGAGGAGGCAGAACTCACTGTACTGAGCACACATACACACAGGCACACATACACACAGGCACACATACACACAGGCACACGTTCAAATCCTCCTGGCGTAGTCTCTCCCCAGCTGCGTGCCCTTGGCCACTTACGGTGGTGAGCAACTACGTCCTGGACATTTCAGTGTGCTTCGCCAGTCTGAAGGCGCAGCTCAACTTCCCTTGAAAGCAAGTGTCTTCCCAGCAGCCTCAGCTGACGGCGGATCTGAACCTGTGACACCACCATAGGTCAGAGGAGATGCTTGCGACATGGCTGGCACTCCGCATAGCACCACAGCGAATTGGCTTACTGAAGAACGCCTCCTTTGTCAACTTAGCAGCTGTCCAGCCTGTACCACCTACCTAAGAATAATATGTGGAGCAACAGCCGTGGGTAGGAACCCCCCCTCCCATCTACTCTAGAAGACCAGCATTGCCCCAGCCCCAGAGCCCCATCAGACCTGAAGCTCATACTCTGGATAGGACAATCGTAGACAATTCGACCCTAAACCTGACCCTGCTCAGCATATGACACGAGTGTCGGTGGCCTGACCCGGCATGTCAGGTAGAAAGCACATCCATGGGACCCTGTGTAAGACAGCGAGGCAGGATGAACAGCTGACCCTGGCTGCAGCCCCAAGGGTTTCACCTGTTTACTGTGGCTCTGATGAAGTCAGTCTCGGGGGAACCATCCCTCCGGGGTTGACATCACCGCCCTAGAGACCCATGTGCTTCTCTGGGGCCCCCGATCTCTCTCCTCTGAATGTGTTACTATCCCTGGTGTAGAACCTGTACCTGCACAGTGCTCAGGGATGGTGACATGTGGCTTGAGGAAGTTTTGCTGAAGGTCACTCAGTCCTACCCCTTCACAATGCTATGGGCCTGGCAGAACTTCCAGGGAGCCCTCAGCATCCCAGGCTGCTGCTGTGTGATACCAGCCTGATGGCTTGCCTCAGTTTCCCTCTTCTGAAGAACAGGGGGGAGGGGCATCGTGGTGGGGAAGGCGCAATGAGGGGTGGGGGTGGGGGAGCGTCAGGAATGTGTCCAACTCAGAGTTAAGTGCTCAGCTAATCTTAGCTATCAATCAGGTGCTAACTCTGAGAACATTCCAGAAGCAGCAGGCCTTCATTCCTACCATCTCTATCAAAAGGCAACAAACGGTGCCCTTCTCAAAGAAACAGGAATGAGCAGGACCCCATTATACGATGATGCCCTGCGGCTGGTGCCAGCAACCACTTTCACATACACTACTGTGTAGGTCCCTAAAGGGATGACATGGTCCCTCTCTTGTAGGTCAATGTGCTGGTCCTAGCACTCAGTGTCACCAGCTAGACCATGGTCTCTTTGTGCATCTATCTGTCCTGCTGCTCTAGCCCCAAAGAGCAGGGACAGGACCTGACTTAGAGCTACCGTGTCCCTATAGTACAGCATCAGGCATATAAGAGACGGGCAGGTACAGCCAGAGGGGGGACCTCAGCCAACATCAATACCATGCCTCCACCATCTCTCCTCCTCTTTCACCTGATGAACAACTAGAATTTTCCAGCTTCCTAGTTCCTGCTAAGCCGCTGCCTTTCTCTGAAGTACTAGCCGACATCCTGAGCTGTCAGGGCGGGGCCGGAACAATCTCAGGCTTTGCCGGTCTTGCTTAGTGACATGCCAGGTGCCAGGCCTGGAATCCCTGCCACATCCTCCTGCCAGCTAGCGGGACTCCTGGGACTGTGAAGGCTGTCGTGGTGCCAAGCCAGGGCAGTCCCAGGACAGGCTGGCAGTCTGGACTTGGGGGGGGGGGGAAGCACACAGTCACCAGCAGACCTGATAACACAGAATACACAGCCACCAAGAGATTGTAAAGGTCGGTGCTCTTGACTGGTGCTGGAGCAGGGTGGGATCTACAAATCAGCGCTGCCCAGGAACTTTCTAGAACAGTGGGAAAGTCTTATATGTGTAACTCACTATGTAGTCAAAGATGACCATGAACCCTCATACCTGACCGCCTGTCTCCCTGTCTCCAGTGCTAAGCTTTGCGGGCATGCACCGCCACGTATACGCAGTGCTGGAATGGAACCCAGCGACTCATGCTCGCCAGGCGAGTACCCGCCAACTCCCCGTCGACGTCTGAGCACTTAGAATGTGGCCCTTTTGTGACCGGCAGAGTGGAACCCCTCGGTTTAGCTGACTTTAACTTAAAGGCCACCCTCAGCAGCCTGGGTCACTGTCTCAGGCCAAGCCCAGGGTTTGGGGTTACCACACTGCACCCGAGGAAACAGACAGAGAACAGGAAGGGAAGAGGCGCATCAAAAGCCAGAGGTCCTGCTGACTGAGGCGGCGCTCAACCTGAATCCCAGGCCAGATGCTACATGGATGACATCAACCGACTTCCCTGCCACAGCCACCAGGGATAACAACACACATCTTACAAAGCAGGAGACTGGAGTCAGGGAAGCTGGAGTCACTGCCACTTGCCTGAGGGACAAGGGACTGAGCACTGAGTCACCTGAACTTTCTGCCTTTCTTTCCGGATCTTTCTGCCTGCCAGAGGCCTCTCTGAAGGAGTGTGTCCACTCTGTTCCTAGCAAGAGTACTGAGTTATTCCCAGAGTGGAACTTCTGAGGAAGCAGGTGGGCTGTCTTGAGGTCTGCACGGGCCTGCTTGCCAAAGAAGTACTGGAATTTACCGTCCAATCAGCCTGGTGAATTTCCAACTTCTCCCCTCTAGCTCCTCCCCTCTGTCCCGCCCCCACAAGATTGGTCCCAAAGAGAAACAAGACCTCCCACTGATACAGGCTGTGGGTCTGCCTCTCTCTCTCTCTACCTTCAGCCTAGTCCACAGTGGGTGGGCACTGCCACACCCACCCATCACCTGGCCCACCCCACCCCCAACCAATCCACACAACTGTTTTCTATAAAAATTATTAACAGGTAGCTTTGCACTGGCTTTCAAAACTACAAACCACGCCCTGTTTCCAAGGATGAAATGCGGAGACCAGATGCCCTCGATCTGACCCCAACTGAAGGAAGGACCACTTCCTCTCCACCTCTGGAGGACTGGAGCATGCCTGTAATCTTAGCACTCAGGAAGATCAGGAGTTCAAGGCCAGCCCTGGCTATAGAGCAAGTTGAAGGCCAGCCTGGGCCACAGGAGAGACCCTGACGATATCTCAAAGTCTCCTGCTAACCCTGTGACTTCATTTCAGAGGTCAGCCAGCAGTTCCAACTTCAGTACTTTTTACATGTGCTTTTTGCTCCACCAATTATAGCTTTGATAGCGAGGGCCAGAGGCCACTGAATTCTATGTTGTGTGTTTACATTTCCCTCCCACTTGGCACTCAGAGAAATTGGACACGATCGGAGACCGGCACGTCAATGCTTGTGGGACTGAGGGGCTTCCCAAAGCAGGGCTCTGCACAGTAACGCAGGGAAGTCCCAGTGAGTCGGGCTGGCTGCTCCCTTTATACAAGGGTTGTTGTTACTTACCCTCTGTGAGAATCTCTGCCCATTTCACAGCCATGGTCAGGGACCTTGGCCTCCGCTAACTCTGGATCCTGAGAGCCATGAGGCAAGCAGTGATCAGAACAGGAATAAGATTCATGAGGGGCAAATTCTGCTTGGTCTGGGCAGGTGGCAGCACCCTGAGCCAGGGGACACCCAGGCTCAGCTCCAGTAAGAGAAGGCCTACTTCCCAGGAATGTTGACAAAGAAGAGAGACAATGGATGCGCCCTGTGTTCAAGGACCACTGGCTTCCATTTGCTTTGTGTTATCTGAAGCTAGAAGCCAGCGGGTAGAGATTTTGAGACAGTAAGTAGCACATACGACCAGCTCGGGAGACTCGCTGGGAAGAGGAGCTTTTTCTGAGGTAGACTCCGTTCCTACACAACATGGAGATCGTGTTACTCCAGGCAAGCCCCAAACGGTGTTGTCAGAGAAACCAGATAGAGAAAGGGAGTCTGCGCAAGGCTAGGTAGAATGAACCTCAAAGTCACTGGGAGGAGGCTAGACCGTCAAAAATGCTGTGTGACTGACTGCACAGAGACCCAGGAGCGCTACTCTTCCCAGAGGAAGACCGAAAGCCAGGGTAGCGGGGTGGGAACCGTGGGAACTGGACCCGGGCCCAGCAAACCTAAAGGATTAGTTACACACAGATCCACACCTTGCCAGAATTAGAGGCTGGGGATGCCTTACCATGAATGCAGAAACTCCTGGCTTGAGAGTCCAGGATGCCAAGACCCAGTTGGCTAGGTCTCTGAACAGAGGACACACAGACAAGCCACGCCCCCCATACCCCCCCCCGCTGGGTGGGCTAAGCCAGGCATGGGGCAAATGGAATATGGGGCAGGTGTATGTTACTACATTCTCTCAAGGACACAAGCTCCTGGCCTGGCTAAGGTCATGCCCAGCAGGAATTTGACTGTGAAATTCCTCCTCCCCTCTCCCTTCCTCCTATATCCTTGGAAGGCAAGCCTCACGGAGCCTGGAGTTAGAAATGGCCAGTACTACGCCTGTTTACCAAACAGGTTCCAAGGCTGTGTGGACAGGCTCCCTACAAGGGTCCAGGTGACACAAATCCGTCTGCTCCTTTGCTTGGGGACACTGAATCATGGGTCATCCTGAAGGGCTCTTGGCACCTGACGGACAAGGTGTAAAGAAGCAGATTTCTGCTTGCTGGTTGGTAGCCTTGGCGGGACAGAGAGATAACGAGGAGGCGTGATGGTGGGAAGGGGTCTGGAGGTAAGGAGGGTGGCTCTGCCCAGCTGTGCTTCTGAGAAGACCATTGGACAGGACACTGTTTGTATGAAGCCGGCACTCCCTTCTGCCTTCCAGGGCCCAGTGGAGCCTGAAGGTCTAGATCAACACAGAATCCATGTGTCCCAGTTGTGGTGGCCACTAGCCCCGGTTATTTAGGGAAATGTGGCTGAATCACAGAGAACCCTAAAAGCCAATGCAGCCTAGGGCTCTTCAAAGACAACCGCCATGTCTTTAAGGAGGCCATGGACAGCACAGGGCACAAATGAGGACAGACTCTACAGGGTCCACACTGTGCCCATGGTGACCCAACATGAGGTGGCCTAAGTCAGGTTCAACCCAGGACCCTTCCACCATCACAACAGTGACCCCACCTTCAGTTCACTTTAAGTGCCAGGTCATTTTCTCCACGCTGACAGTGTGGGTCCACCAACATACACACAGCTTGTCACACCCCAGGTTATCAAGCATGGCCTCACTGAGCCAAGCAGCCACCCAAGTGGAAATCTGGAACCAGATGAAGGGGACCGGGGAACCTTGGTATAAAAATGGAACTAACAGGGGACTAGCTGAGTCCCCCTACAGGAGTGTGTGATAGCAAGGACAGAAGATGCCGGGGACAAGCTGGTGCACTGAAAACTCTAAATTCAGAGGCCCTGAATGAGTCAGGAGGAGAGGAAGGGACTCTGCATCTACTGTGGATGGATGCGCGCACACACACACACACACACACACACACACACACACACTCCTCATGTTCCCACATTACAGACAACAAAAATCCCTCATGAGACTAAGTTCATTGACCGTGGTGATGTCTGCCAGGAAGGGGGATATGGCTACAGTGTGCACAAAGCTCTCACAGACCATTTGACCCCTCTCAGCCGACCTTACATTCAGAGACTGAGCACAGGCCCTGGTATAGACTACAACTCTACCATCCATAGCAGGCATCACTCAAGTCACTGGACCACTCTGAGCCTCCGTTTTCTCATCTGCAAAGTGGTGCAATAGGGCACCATGGAGGAGAAGGTATTACAGAAGCCCAGGACACAGCAGGTGCTCAAGGGCAGTGCTGCTCCAGTCGGGGTGGGGNGGGGGGGGTGGGGGGGGAAGGAACAATAAAAAGAGGCGGGACCCAGAGGGTGTGAGGACATCAATTGGCTACAGTCTAAAACCACCAGAGATGAGAGCCTCCACTGAGGACCACCTGGATCAGGTTAGTGTAGGTGGAGGTTTATGGTAATTATTGGTGTAGAAAGACCCAGCCCACTGTGGGCGGGACCATTCCCTAGGGGGGGGGGGTGTCTGCGCTATATGAGACACGAGACAGCCCTATGAAAGCTGGCAAACAGGCAATGTGAGTTTATCATTTCTTTCTGTTCTCTTTGTTCTGCTGACGTGACCAGCAGCTTGTGTTCCTATCTTCACTCTCCCTAAGGATGGGCTGTGACTAGAATTGTAAGCCCCAAGCCGTGCTTCCCTATGTTGCTTCTTGGTTTTGCCAAAGCAACAAATGAAAACTGCAACAGGAGATGAGTGGGGGGGGGGGAGGGGGCGTCTAAAGTATTATTGTGGGAACCCCTACCTGGCTGTCACACTGAGTCTCTGCTAGTTTTCTCAGAGAGCTGTACCTCCTGTTTGCTTCACCTGTGTCACTGCCATTGAGAAACAGAATGGTTCTTTCACACTGCCAAGGCCTGTAGACCCTTGTCTTCCTGCTGTGTGTGTGTTTCTCCCTGAGGTGGTCACAGCTTCTTATTGACTCTCCCTTGCTCTTTCCATATGAAGGCCACTTAACCCATCCCTTGACAGCTACACTGAATCTCGCTGGTAGCATCATGGGCCTTCCAGTCTAACTGGTGGAAAGGCCAGGTTGTTTGTCCATTTTCCTATGCTCAAAGGTTGCTTTGTTAATGTAGCCAAATCCAGCCCTGCCTTACTTGTGGCTTCTGTCTCCTCACACAGAGAGAACCTCGGTTTGGGTTGTTGTTGATCTGGGAGCTGATCACCACGAACTTGCTGGAAAGCCAGGAACGAATGTAAAAGTTTCCGCTCTCCCCCCCCTTCCCCGGCCAGCCAAGGGCCGTGCCTCCCTCTGGGCCTTCACTTGGTGGGATCACCCCCTCCCCTGGGGCTTCTGCCTGGCACACAGAGAGAGTGACTCACTGCTGAGGCATGGTGCCCTTGCCCTCGGCCCTTGCCATATGGCGATAGGACACTGGCCACGAGTGGATGGCAGGGCCCGTGCTGAAGATCCCCTTGCTCGGGGTGGGGGAATCAAGGTGGCTCCCAGTGTCCCTGCAGAGGGCAGGCATGCAGCTAGAGGCATTGGGGAAGAAGGAGTCAGGAGTGTGGGAAAAGTCACACACTCTGACCACAGCAGGGAACCCATGGGCAGAGCCGTGGTGAAGTAGAACGCCCTCCCACCTCACGATCTCTGCAGTTGCCGAGAACTTTCCAGACTCTGCAGGGACTCGGCTGTCAGAAGGGGCCGGGCCTCTCTGATGGACTTCAGTCTTCCTATCTGCAAAACGGGCCTCTTTGTAACTCCCAGTTTTAAAAGCCATCTAGTGCTGAGTAAATCATAATTGCTCCAAGGACAGCTCCCAGTATCCCTGGGTTGAATACAGAAACATATTCTGGTCTCTGTCCTGCCCATGAGAATATTTAGAAGGTTGTTGGTCCCATGTAAACAAGAGGAGAATGGCCAGGCACTGGGAGGCCAAGGAGAGGCTTGGGGGGTGGGGGGAGCACAATCCGGGAGCTAGGAGTTTAGTAGGGAGAGTCGAAAGGCTACACTTCATCTGGCTTGTACGTACACACGTATCCCTCCTGGGAGTGGAAACTGAGGCCCGCATGCTACCCTGTCCAAAGTTGCCCAATGAGGGAGGCACAACAGAATTGCCACTCTCTTACCCTGACACACAACCTTGCCTGACTCTCAGGTCTAGGGCCCGGTTGTACCATCCACATATACACTACATTCTACCTAGCAAGACACGGGTTGTGTCCATGGCACGGGTACTTCTTAAACACGCATGGCCCTCCGGGGGTCACAGCAATGGAGCTGAAGCCCAGTGACCACGCGCTTCCAAGGCACGGCCTCCCCAGACAAGTTAGGCCTGGAATTTCACTTCAGACCTCACCCTCACCCCCAGCTAGATGCCCGCCTCCAAGGACCCTGTGAACAGACAAGGATGGTTACAGTGGGAGGAGTCCTGTCTCTGAGACGCAAGGCTTCAGGGTCATCTGTGACACCCCCATGTGTGCATATGTGTGACACCAGCCAGCACTCCAGAAGGCTCCCTAGCCTGGTGTCTCTCCCCTGAGAGCGACCACTGAAAGTAGCTTTGCCTGATCTTGAAGTTCACAGGATGAGCTAACAACGCCTTTGGTCGAACTTCACTGGAAAATGCTGTGTGTACCAGGCTCAGAATGATGCTTGCTGTTCATGACCCTAGAGTACTTTAGTGACTCTTAATTTGTTCCTGGGCTCTCCTGAGGATAGCCCTATGCATTCTTTCTGATTTGGGGCTACTCCAAACATGCTTACTTATGTCTTATGACGGACCAAAACATCTAGGGAAGATAACCAGCAAGAGTGAAGGGTTGTACTGGAAGGACCGTAGTAGACCCTTGCTTTGACCTAAGAAGCAGACATTGGAACGAGGAAACAGAGAGTGACATGCCCAGAGCACACAGCAAGGCCAAGGTACCGAATGAATGTGTGCACGGCCCAAGCCTCATGGGAGTGAACACTGTGAACGGGAAGAGACAGAAGAGCTGGTGTGAGGGAAGACCTATGCCATCACCGCCTTGGAAGAGCAGCAAGGCCCCAACCTGTCCCAGGAGACTGGAGACAAGGTACAGGGCCGGCTGACTGGGCAAACAGAGGTGCATGAAAGAGGCTTAAGTCCGACCAACCCCAAGCACATAATTTTATCTGGAAGACAGTGCATCCAGCCACCCCCGCGCGCCCTCCTCCTCAAGGCAAGGACAGCCTCTGCTCAGAAGCGCCTTTGTCTGTCCCCGGATGGTCCGAGACAGGGTGGCAGAGGACTAACTTGTGCAAACAAATGACAAGTCACACCATGGTCTCTCTGGTCCTCCACTGATCACTACAGCTCAAAGAGCCATCTATTTGCCCCGGTCTCCTGAGTTCCTAACATTTCCCTGCTGGTTGTGCAAGGCCAGGGAGAGCTCTCTGGCCTTGGCCCTGAAACCAGTGGGACAAGTGACATGGCTACCCTTTGTGACCTGAGAGTGTCCACTTCCTGACAGAGCTGGAAGGAGATGGATGAGGGCCAGTGTGTACTGAAGGAGGTCACTCTGTAGCTCCAGGTAGGATGTAAGATGGGAAAAGGTGAATGGGGGAGGGGAGGGGTCTAAGAGTAGATGAAGCAGGAGCTCAGGTTCTTTCTGGGTGGGTCAGATAAATGACTTACTGCCTGGGTGGGTCACCCTCTACACCACCACTGGCTGAAGGCTGCCTATCACCATGGTAGACACACGGATTTTGTTGTGGCTGGTCCAGGTCAGCTTCTGCCCCAACACTGCTTCTGAGCTGTGAGGTAGGCACTGAGGTTACTGAAGCTAGAGCTCTAAAGAGGGACAAAATAGGGAGAGGCAGGCACATAGATGAGGTGAGGTGTCAGTCCCTGCCTGTAAAAAACTCCCAGAGTTTCAATGTCTGGCAGTGCATCTTGGGTTTCACGGTCCGTGCAGGAGTTCAGCCATGTTCGGACCACACCAGAACCTCTGGAAGGTGTCTGTTTCCATGTTGTTTCTCTGCCGGCTCCAAAAGATAGTTGTCATGGAAACGGTGTGCCTTGCTGACGTGTGTTTTGTGTTCACAGGCTCTGACACAGTAGAGCTGAAAACCAGTAGTAACGTTACGCAGTACACAGGTTCAGAGCCCTTAGAGAACCCAAGGGGCTAGTGCTGATGGTAATGATGACGGTGATAATGACGATGACAATGGTGACCTGCTATCCTCTCTGAAGCTGCTCACCCAGCCAGTGAGGGGCTAGAGTTGGGTATCAGTGAGACTTTCCTCACATGGCATGCACAGAGGGCAAATCCGCAGCCTTCTATCACAGAAGGTGATCGATCCATCCAGCAGCCTCTATCCAGGCATGCCAGAGAGCCAGAAGTCCAGTACATAAGAAGGAAGCCCTGGCCCTTGGGCAGCAGGTTGCCAGGTGACTGTTTCCCTGTCATTTACAGAGAGAGAGAGAGAGAGAGAGAGAGAGAGAGAGAGAGAGAGAGAGAGAGAGNGAGAGAGAGAGAGAGAGAGAGAGAGAGAGAGAGAGAGAGAGAGAGAAGGGGGGGGAGACTGACTCTCTGTTTACCAGACCTCCTTCTCTGCTGGGCTCAGGGGTCTGCATTTATAAGGCCTCAATTTCAAAAGGCCAAAGGACCTTAAGGAACAAATAGTAGAAAACAACAGAGTCAGGAACAGACAAGCTTACTGTGTACAACCCCCCATTAGCCCCTTCTGCCAGTCCTGAGGTGTGGTGGGTTTCAAAGATGTAACAACAAGGGTACTTTGGAGGTGCCCATGCCCAAGCATGGCACAGCCTACTGCTAGCTATGGGTAGCCCCACTCTGTGACACTAGCCTATGTTCTCTGGTCTGTGTTTCAATCACTTAGTCCAGGAGACTGGCACGTATGCATGCCCCGTGGACATGGGGGCTTCACAGCAGTGGGAGCTGGCCTGGCTGTCCCATCATCTGCAGGGTGATACAGGGGGTGTCTCCATCTGCAGTCAAAGGGACTCCAAGGTGGCAAAGTGGCTACCTAGGCCAGTGTAGAGGTGCTTCAAGAGGTGTGGGGAAGACTTACATGTGATCCTTAACCATGCTTCCAGGCGCCGGGGACAAGAGTGGAGGGCAGATCTCAGGAAACATTTACTGTTCACTGTAACATTCCACATGACAAGGTAAACGTGGAAGCAATATAAATGTCACAGACTGTGAAATGGACACAGCCACGTGGCACGTACACAATATAGGATAGTACCGAGCCACGAGACGGAAAATCATGGCACGTGCGTGCTCTGACATGGTTGGACACCATGGACCTTGTGCTTAGTGAGACCAACCAACCACCAAGGACAAGTGGCCTTTCATTTGCCACAGAATATCTGGAACAGACTAATTCACAGAGACAGAGAGTAAAAGAACCAGCAAGGCAGGCAAGAGGGAACAGGGCACTCCTATTTAGTGGCAGAGGCTCTTGGCTGGGCCTCAGTGGAAACAAATTGAATGCCACAGAGCCACAGCACCCTTAGAAGTAGTTAAAGACTTAACTTTGATACTGTGTTGCCCCTGCTTCTTACAAAATGTCTCCGGGAAGATGGTTAGCTGGGTCTAGTGGAGGCTCAAGGCCTCTAACTCTCCTGTCTACTCCATACTCCTGAGCCCTTTTTAGGTTAGGTGACTCTCCCCTACATCACATGGGCCTCTTGTGGCCATTTCGCAGGGCAGTTCTCAAGCAGAGCCCCCCCACCCACCCACCCACACCCACACACACCTCCATGAAAAGCTCTCTGGATTTTGGCACAGTGAAACCCTTCAAGAAAAAGAAGAGAAGCTGCCAATGACTACAAAAGCGGGAGAACTCTAGTACAACAGGCTGTCAAGTCCTCCTAGACCCTCTGTGAGCCCTGATTCCAGGACAAGCCACCTCACTGAGGTCCTCAGTTCCTGACCGCTAGGCTGAATCTGCTCACACTATCCGTTTCTTCCAGGAGCCTGCCAGTTTAGGGACACCCTGGCCAGCATTCTGAAGGTCCATGCCTCTATTGAGGATTCTCCTTCGGGAAGCTTTCTTCTATACGTGTGAGGAGGAAAACACACAACAAACCAGTGTTTTC
Organism: Mus pahari; assembly: GCF_900095145.1. NCBI lineage: Eukaryota > Metazoa > Chordata > Mammalia > Rodentia > Muridae > Mus > Mus pahari. The sequence continues at coordinate 40,579,803 of NC_034609.1, read as the reverse complement.
TTTTAAACGGTGTAAATGCCCGTGTAAAACCCAATGAAGTATCACAGCACACCATGAGGGTGGCCACCAAGCCACTAGTAAGTGTCAGCAAAGCTATGGAGCAGCTGAGGTCAGCTGAGAAGGATGGCAGACAGAGGCAGTCTCACAAAGACAGGTAATGGAGACAACATGTCACCCCCGCACTACCCACCCCCAATGTGTGTGTGCTATTCATAACCTCCAAAGGGCCAAAGCATTTGCGAGTGCACCAGCAACTACTGCAGCGCGTATGAGACTGACGCTCCGTGATGTAGGAGACAGAACAGCTCCTTTAACATCCACGACAGGATAGCAGCCACATGGGAAACAGCCCAATTTCTGGAGTCCTCTAGAGCAGGTCTCTCTGTGTATTTTAGGGATGGCTATAGATAGGGGAGAAGGTACCGTGACAGACACAAAGGCTGTACTGATGTACTCTATGATCGCTGGATATCACATTTGCCTCCTGGCTGCCAATGACTCGTTTGCTTGTCCCACAGGGAGGTGTCACCACTGACTTGGAGACCTGAGGCGGCTGAGGTGCAGGGAGAGCTCGACAGGACAAGAGAGCTCACTTCGAGCTGGGCAGTGGTGGTGCATGCCTTTAATCCCAGCACTCGGGAGGCAGAGGCAGGCGGATTTCTGAGTTCGAGGCCCTGGTCTACAAAGTGAGTTCCAGGACAGCCAGGGCTATACAGAGAAACCCTGTCTCGAAAAACCAAAGAGAGAGAGAGAGAGAGAGAGAGGGNAATTTTATAACTTTATAACAAAACATGTTGTCTACTAATGCTGAATTAATGTCAGTTGACAGTTTTATTATCCAAATGTTAGAGCTGCCCCATATCAAAAATTGTCAAACATACATGTAGATATATTTTTCCATATAAACATGTAGGTATATTCTATATATAAATGTATATTATATACTATAGTATAGAAATACATTGGAACAAAATCCCAGAAACCATGCCCAAGTACTTCTACTTTCTAAAGTAAATATTTAAAATTTATATTTTTACTTTGCTAGCAAAAAGCAGTTTAGAAATGTCTGAATGTTAACAAAAGCATCTCTAACAATTTAATCACCCTTTAAATATAAGATATTCATCATCTTTCTTTTCAGAAAGACTTAATAGCATAGCTCTTTCCCCATTATGCACAGATGTCAGTGTAAAAACACAACTTCCATCTCAAAGAATGAAGAGATGGGTTACTCTAGAGCCATATATGAGTGACCATGGCTCAGGAAGAGAGATTTGGGGTTCTCCAAACACCACGTCCCATTGGGTGCCAATCTCATGAAGTATTTATAGTAACAGAACAAAGAAAAGCATAAATCAATGCACTTTTCAAATGTGTTGGTAGCATATCAGCTAGGTGGGATATAGGAAATCAGGGAAACCGTCCTGTAGGCTTCAGATGCCATCAGGTTAATGCCTCCCCTAATGCTCCAGTGATCCTCATGAGGACTCGAGGTTACTGGCAGAGGACAGAAGAGGGAGAGAGTATTCAGGAAGTCAGGATGACTTAAGATACATTTTAGTTTGACCAAGGATTTGCAAGATTTCATTCTATCCACGGTAACTGAAATTCTAGTTAGCCTCTGCAGAATTCTTAAGCCAGTGTGTCTTCTGTCCCAGAATTTATACCCAAACAAACTAAGGTGCCCCAGATTCTGAGCAATACTTTCACAGAGATTGCATTACCAATAGTTCACCTTATGAAAAAGAAATTTTAACAAAATGACTTTTAATAAACACATCCACCCATCATTTCATACTTATCCCAACCTTAAAAACTCTTAGTTCACCATTTATATGCACACTGAGAGTATTACTGAAAAACAAGCTTACAATAATAACCCAATAAAAATATTTTAATGCTCAGTCTTTAAAGATATTTTGATCATCAAAAATAATTTTGTGCCCTTGTTTTCTGTTGCCTTTGACTACTAAAAATACAAATTTATTTACTTTCTGGGATCTGTCTTGGAAAAAAATCTCCTTTTCAAAATCTATGAAGCCAATACAAAATTTTTACCTTAAACATTATTTCTTCTTATGACTCAAATGTATGTCATTTTAAGAAATTAAACTGCATGCTTAATAAAATATTTCAGGTGTACATTGTTTCTCTGAAATACTTGATTTAGAGAGTCACATGTCACTTATAAATATTGTAACAACTTTTCCCCTTAGGATCAGTTTCCAAAATTGACTTTTTAAAGAGGGACATATACCAGAAAAAAGGAAAGTGAGAGAGAGAGAGAGAGAGAGAGAGGAGAGAGAGAGAGAGAGAGAGAAAGAGAGGGAGAGAGAGAGAGAGAGAGAGAGAGAGAGAGAGAGAGAGAGAGAGAGAGAGAGAGAGCGCTCACTTTGGCATGGAGGCGGGCAGGCCATAGGGACACGGAGTATCCTGCTAGAAATATCAGATGGGAAGACTTTGAGCCTAAAGCTTAGACAGATGTGATCCATCGTGGTAGCTGAGACATGGCAGAGACTGTGCATGGAAGATTTGAGAATCTTGTAGACCAGGAAGGGAGAAAGAAAGAGGCCAGGACCAGTGGTAGGCCATCCACTTCAAAGGCCTGTCCCTGTGACCAACTCGCACTGGTGAGGCCTCATACCATAAGGGTCCCACAGCTTCTCAAAATAGTGCCACCAGCCAGAAAACAAGCATTCCAACTATGTGCCTCAAGGGACTTTTCATCTCCAAACCACAACCCTGCCATAGAGCCACAAGGCTGGAAGGCCCTCTCCCCAGGGGAACCCACAACACAAACCACCTCCTCCTAGATTTTACATTTCCAGCCTGGCTTCATGGCTCCTCCCCATCACTAGATGCATTTAACTCATCCATGGAAGGTTCCAGCAAACTTCCAATATGTGTCCAAAAGAGACTGTGGCACGGACTCCCAGCTGGAATCAAGAGTGGTTACGTCACTGGGAAGCTGTGGGCTCTGGGCAGATAGATGGCAAAGCACCTGCGGGATCAATTCTCCACAAGTGAGATGAACTTAAGTCACTCAGTTAAGTCAATCACTGCTGATCGCTTTTAAAGTCATGACCATGAGCGCCCTCAACGGGAGACTAGGCATGCACAGAACCCATGAACAGAGCACGGGAGACGCTATAAACCCATCTGCCAAGAGACAGCCCAGCCTTCCATGAGCCAAGGTAGACCGGACAACTTTTCCTCTGGCTTGGCGCCTGAGCCATCTACTGCCTACAGAGCAGGCCCTTATTTAACCATTCTGGTGGCCTGAGCCTGCAGGGTATCTCGTGGCTGGAATTCTATGCCTGGAATTCTTTGGGGCTATGTACCACGTAGCAGCTCACCATCTCTGTCTCCCCATCCCCTCTCCCCCTCAAAATAAAGAAGGAAGGAAGGAAGGAAGGAAGGAAGGAAGGAAGGAAGGAAGGAAGGAAGGAAGGAAGGAAGGAAGGAAGGAAGGAAGGAAGTCCCCTCAGCTGGGTTAGGAGGATCCTGTACATCCCATGATTCCACGTATCTAGTCCGCAGTTCTGTTCCCTGTCGTTCATTATAACAGGACAGCATCAGAAACACTTCTTATGGCTTTGCACTGACTGAGGAAGAGGACGGGCCTGCTTCCCTCCCCACCCCCCACCCCCATCCCCTCACCCAACTCTGGCTTCTCATCAGATGCTATGGACCTGAGATGAGAGATCTTGTCAGGGGCCACAGTCCATAGCTGGGAGCACTGATTGCAGAGGTGACGAGCCAGGACAAGAAGGGCTACCCACCCCCATGCAGGGGTATGCAGAGAGTCTGCCCTTACGATGGTCTCTCTTGACTGTCAATTTGACAAGATTTAGCATCACTGCAAAAACAAGCCTCTGGGCATGTCTGTGAGTGAGTTTCTAGATGAAGTTCACTGAGGTGGGAAGAGCCAACCTAAATGAAAATGGAGTCCATGAGCTGGGGTCTTGCTAAGTCAAACAGAGAACGTGAGCTTAGGACGAATGCCCATCACTCTCTGCTTCCTGATGGGGGGATAAAGAAGAACCAACTGTCCCATGCTCCAGCCAGCATGACTTCACTACCAGGGCCTGCTGGTCATAGCAACTACCAGACCTGATGATGCCCCCAGTTCCAGCTGGGTTGGTGACACCATTATTAGCTTTGCCCACACAGTCAGGTTTATCTCCACCCAACAGATAGGATCTGAGGCCTAGGGAAAACTGAAGCAGCCTTCAGGCTCACATGTAATCATAGAAAGAAAGTATCTACTGAATCAGATGACTAAGGAAAAAGAGAAGCAAAGTGACAGTCCTGGGCCAGAGGCAGACTTCTGAAAATCAAAATAAGTCCAATCAGACAGACCCATCCCTTTGGGTGTCTTCAAACTTCTGACATGCCTTCCTAAAGAGGTGTGTTATGAAGGATTCTGCAGTTGCATCTGGGCTCTATGGGAAAGAGCGGCAATTGATTATTGATGTCTTCCCTGGAAACAACAGTGGAGAACATCGCAGTACTCACTGTACACACTTATCACAGCACCTCACCGAATATGTTAGCTTCCCCTTTGCATTCAATAGGTTCAGACTAACTGGATGCAAGAGAGAACTTGCAGGAGTGCCTTTTGGAGGGAGCATTTACCCTCATGCTAAATCACACAACTGGTACTTGTTATTCAAAGACAAAACTAAATTCTCCCAAAGGGAACTCCACTTGATAGACTCCTCTCCCGGCAACGGCAGTCGGGTGTGTGTGTGTGTGTGTGTGTGTGTGAGAGAAAGAGAGAGAGACAGACAGACAGACAGACAGACAGACAGACAGACAGACAGACAGACAGAGAGACAGAGAGAGACAGAGAGACAATGTCTACATGGTCGTGTGTGTGTGTGCATGCATGTTAGTCTTTCCTCAGGAGCCATCCGCATTGTTTTTCTGAGACAGAGTCTCTCACTGGTCTGATCTCAATTGAGCTAGGCTGCTGCCATCTCTGTCTCCTCAGCATTGAGATGACAATCATACATCATCACATTCAACTTTTTCTCATGGATTCTGGGGACCAATCTCTGGTCCTTGGGCACATCAAACACGTTCCCAACTCCTGATGTAAACTTTTTAGGTGCTGATTTTATGCAAGGGTCACTGCTCTCATTTGCCTTAGCAAAGAGGACAATTAAGATAATCTAGCCATCAAGTGTTATTATCAATGCCTTAAGCGGAGAGCACAGGAGCTGCGGCATAGCCGGTGCTGGGTGACCTGGCCTCCCTATTGGAGACTGAACTGGGGTGGAAAATTACATTTCTCCTCACAGCCCACTGACGATGCTTGCACACTGGTCCTGATGGCTAGAAGGGTGTTGGATAGCTGTGGGCACATGATACAAACGGGCCACATGAAGCCCCACTGCTCCAGCGCACGAAGCTGAGGGTGGTCCTCCCTTCAGTGATCTGTTTGCTAATTAGAAGCTCATGCCTCATTCTTTGATTTTTTTTTTTTTTTTCCACTCCAAAGAAGAATCTTGGCCACGCTGCCTCCAGCTCTTGGCCAGGAGTGAGGGCGTGCGGGGTGTAGAGCAAACCTTGTAGGCCCGCACAGGATAGTAAAGATGGTGTGTTGATCTGTCTGAGGCTGGAGTGGATGCCCAATTCTGTTGTCTAGGTTGTAGTTACAAGTCTCCTTGCTAGCCCAAGCAACCTCACCCACCACTGGGGCCAGAGGGAGCCACAGTGCGTCACAGTCTCCTGCCTTGTTTGAGGCTGGCACCAGCCGGGGCAGTAAGGAAATGAATAGTATTCATCAGAAAAGTCTAAAAACAATCGCCCTCTCTGGCTGAACAGGAGGAAGGCATGTTGATCCAGGCCTTCCTCAGTGCAAGTGGCTACCCAGGGGCCAGAGGCCTGTTTCCCACATCACTGCAGGCCAAGGCCAGTGAATCTCCTTGATTCTTAACCTACACTGGTGCCCGGGGATCGCCAAACCCCAATCTTCCCCCCACCCCAAAAAAATGGGAGTTGGGTGAGAAGGCTATAATCAAAAAAGATAGAGAATAGCTTCCATTAACAAACCGATGGAGGTCCAGGCTCAGGGTCCTGGGTCCCTTAGAAGTCAAACAAATGACTCTGGTGATTCCTACTCTCCAGCCCACCTTGCATGCGCAACACCTCTTCATTCCCCAGCCAGCAACAAATGGGTCACCATCTAAAGAGGATCTTTCCTGCCCCTCCTAGTGACTGGGCCACCCAAAGAAACACATCCAACACTCTGCCTGCCCGCTACACCTCTGCAAGGTCTCATCTCCTGCTCTGGGCAGATGAGGGTACACAGTAAGAAGCCCGTCTCTGTTAGCTCTAGCGTAAGTCATGACACAAGCCTGACCTGCAACAGAGATGGGTGGTGAGGAGAGGGAGAATGGCTTGCTTGTCTCCGGAATGGGGCAGACCACCTGTCCTCCAACAATGTCCTTCCACTAATGCCCAGAATCTGTCTAATGTGGCAAGGGGGCCTCTGTAGGTAGTAAGGAAGGGAGAGGTCTGATTATCAGGGTGATCTCAGGGCCCCTGAGAGAAAGATAGACAGGAAGAACCAGGAGCGATGTGAAGTCACAGATACAGGTTAAAGAAGCAGAGACCTTCCCTGCTGGTAGAGAAGGGACCCCAATCTTACCTCTCCGCCCTCTACCACACAACTGCACTGCCTGCAGCTGGTATCTGCCAGTACAGGGACACCCTTCCATCTTGCTTCACCTTATGAGACCCATTTTGGACATATCCCATACAGGGCTCTATGAGGATATGCTTGGGAGAATTTCATTACATCAGCCTTAAGACAACCAATGCTCAGAATTTTCTGTAGGCTTCCACCACAGACAGGGACTTTGCCTGAGCCACAGATAACATCATTTCCATACACTGTGGACGGGAAGGATGGTAAAGCAGCGTATACCTGGAGCGGCTATACAACATGCCCCACCCAACTTGCACTTCTGGATGTTCATCCCCAGGACCAAAGTTCTTCATTTCTTTGCTTTCCAGCCAGCCAGGTCCAATCTGCCATATGGCCAGGATTCTAAATGGCTGATGGGCATTTTCAGAGCTTTACTGTCCCATTTGTCACTGGCTAATTAGTCAGGAGTGACTAATCAGAAAAGTGTGGCATGGAGCAAACACTCTAGTGTTCTTGGCTTTCTGTTGCCCATGGTTACCCAGAACCCTCTGGATGTCACTGATGGAGCTGGGGGGAGGGGAAGCAAATAAAGTTCAGGTTTTCTCTGTCTTCTGGGCAAATTCAGAGAGCCCTGGGGGCTGTCCCAAGGGAAAGATGTTGGACACCTGTTTCGTGTCAATACAGTATATGGGCAAACACCAGGGTTTTCTCAGCCCCTGCCTACAGCTCTCTCTCTCTAGTCTAGTCCTTGCTAACTCATAGGCTGAGCTGTGGAAGCACGAATGGCTCCTCTCCTGGCAATGGCAGTCATGTGACATTGCTGTGGGCAGAGGCCAGGTAGACATTCACTGAATCAATAAGACCCTCAAGGCTGTCCCATCCAGTGCTGTCATGGACTCAAACCCAACGCAGAGATAAATAAAACAGAGGGAAGCCACTAACTCCCTGCTGCCCTCCCATACGGCAGGGGACAAGGGCACACTCAGTTATCCACCACCCTCTCCAAGCCCCCAGCCATAAGTACAGGGCACCTTCATCTTCTGTTCTCCTCAACGCTGTACACAGCAGCTGTCTGGAAGCTTCCGCGTCACACACAAGGACATCGAAGCCTGGGCATTGTGCACGCATGAATGGCTTTAGGCCACACAACAAGCAGCTGGAGATGGTGGCACCTAACCAAGATGGAGGGACAGAGCAAAGAAAGCTGACATGGGCGTGTGCTGACCCTTGCTTGTGTCCAACAGACGCACTGCACACTCATATGCACATCCTTTTAACAGGCGTGTGTGCGTGTATACCAACGAGCATGAATGAGCATCTATGCATATGGACAATGCACATGGACAAGTGCAGAAACACATAGAACACACGTAGGCACACACTCGCACACACAGGGCTTCTCCTCCACATAAAGGGGGATGGATGCCCACTGACCTTCAAGGGAGCTGGTAGTACCCCAAACCTTGCTAAGCAGTCAGACCACACCCTTGCTCTGCCACCCCACTCCACTCCTCACCCACCAGGTTTAGCTGAGGCTATCCCTGTGGCTGCTGGTCTTTGTCCACAGAAGTAGACAGGGGGTCTCAGCAGGGTCCCTGGGGACCAGTGGGGTATACTTGGGAGTGTCTCTATAGCACCCCTCACACACGCCACAGACTCATCCCCGCAGGATCCTCTATATAGGGTGGGTCTCCTGGGGGGTGGGGGTGGGGGTGTCCCATGGCTGACTGATGCTGGCAAGGGAAAATGGGAGAAGTCAGCTGTCTGAGTTTCCTAACGACTCTCCACCCCGCCGGCTCCTGGCCTGGTAATGAAAGGGGGATGAAGAAAGAACAGATGGGAAGGAACACCCACACTGGCAGGGCTGCCATTCTCCAGGGTAAAGGTCTTCTGCAGAGAGCTCAACCAGCTCAGCAGGGTTAATCATTGCCAACCAATGCTCCGCAGGCTCAAGGAGTCAGCAACCAGCTTATGGTCAGGGACTCCACCACCAGCACCAAAGCTTTGCACGTTAGGGTTTGGATGATGATTAAGTAGTGGCCAGACTGTCAATCCCTCTTCCCTGGGGCTGGAGAGACGACTCCGTGGTTAAGAATCCTTCTTCCCTGACCAATTATCTTACACTTTTTTTGTTTTTGTTTTTTGAGACAGGGTCTCACTGGATAGCTCTAGCTGACTTTGAACTCACAGAGATCTATCTGCCTGCCTCTGTCACCCCAGTGCTGACAGGCATCCGATCTTAACCTTGCCCTTTCCCATCCCAGCCGATGGTAAAATGGTTGGTGGATGAGCATACAAGTCCAAGCAACGGGTCTGGATCAAATCCCACCGAAGACTGGTAAGCTCAGACACCAGCGGGATCCTTGAGGGCTCATTAAGGCGAGATCTGTTATGCAAGCATGAGGACCCGAGTACTAATCTTGTTCCCAGTGGTAGTATGCACTTAGAATCCAGCACTTGGGGAAAGCAGGTACAGGCACAATCTCTTGGATTTACAGGCCAGCCAGACTAGCTTACTCAGCAAGCTCCAGGACCAAAAAAAAAAAAAGGAAAAAAACAAAAAACCTTTTAACCTCCTCGTGCATGCACACACAGGTACACTCATTCCCACACAATACCCATGGTCCCTCATACAAATCAACATATGCATGCAAACACAAACACAAACACACACACACACACACACACACACACACACACACACACGGGGACAGGTGACTGAGAGGAAAATGTAACAATGCGTAGGAAAACAAGTCCTCAGAGGGAGTATCTGGTGATATCTTTGATTGTTGTCACACTATGGGAAGGAAGAATGATATAGTATCAAAGGTCAGGACGCTGCTGAACACCCTACATCACAAAGGATGAAAGACAGACACAGCCTCCAATACCATAACACTGCACTGAGACCTCTTAGTATGAAGGGTGGCGTGTAAGACACAGGTCAAGGTAAATCCCTTTGCCCACGAATGTTGCTGGGGCCATCTCACAATGTTAGAGCTGCAGAAAAGGCTGGCATCAGAGTCACAACACTCAGGTGACAGTGAGGACACAGCAGAGCTCCAGGTCTGTTCCTTCCTCCCAGGACACCTGTGGCCTTGATGTACAAGAGGATCTGGGATCTAAAGCCCCATGTAGCCGCTATGTCCCTACATTCTACAACCTGTCCCTGCCTGCCATCCATCCTGGGTTGGTTTCATGGGCCTTAAATGGACAGACTTGAGGCTCTAGGCCCTGGAGATGACCTCTGTTTTCTTTCTTTCTTTCTTTCTTTCTTTCTTTCTTTCTTTCTTTCTTTCTTTCTTTCTTTCTTTCTTTCTTTCTTTCTTTCTTTC
>NC_034609.1:40550845-40569660 GCF_900095145.1 Mus pahari | reverse complement strand
TCTTCTTCTTCTTCTTCTTCTTCTTCTTCTTCTTCTTCTTCTTCTTCTTCTTCCTCTTCTTCTTCCTCTTCTTCAAATGATGTGTTCCCAAGGCCCAACTTTTTCTTCTTAGAGAGATGTCTAGCCTTGCCATTCTATAAGCTACTGTTTCTGGCCATAGGGACCCTCTACCTAGCAAACCAGGGCACTTAAGAGATGGCCCCCAAAGGCCATCAGGCCAGGAGGATTGGGCAGGAGCAGGGGAGGCAGGTGTCTTTCTCTTTCAAGATTTATAGTTCCAGGGCTGGGGAGATGGCTCAGTGGGTAAGAGCACCCGACTGCTCTTCTGAAGGTCCTGAGTTCAAATCCCAGCAACCACATGGTGGCTCACAACCATCTGTAAGGAGATCTGACTCCCTCTTCTGGAGTGTCTGAAGACAGCTACAGTGTACTTAGATATAATAATAAATAAATCTTTAAAAAAAAGAAAAGATTTATAGTTCCTTCCACCTCATTTGTACCAAAGTGCATATAGCCCATACTGTCTGCCCCAGAATTGCAATCCAACCACACACCCCTCCCTGTCTCTCCAGATCTTTCCAGAGCTTAGGCCTTACCACACAGTTCTTCCCTGGGCCCAGGAAGCTGTCTACCTACCTGACCCAATCATTCTGCCTTCTCTCTGCCTCTCGAGGCCCAGCACTGGCCTTGGCCTTCCTTCTACACCATGAAGGGGCAAGTGCTGGACTTGACCCAACCCCACATGACCACAAGTGCCCCCACCAAATGGGGCCTTTGCAGCCTGGTACCAGGTCGGCGCTTGTAAAGCAGAACTCGGCCACAGCGGGGTGCTTGCCACCACACCGTGCAATCTGACTTCCAGCAGCTATAGGGAGCTCGGAGCCCTGGAAAAGAGGCTTTGGAGTCTGGGCCGCACCTTCCACTTCTGTTTTTCTTTAATTACACAGGCAGACTTATTGTGTGCCCCACCCTACCCCGCCTCACCCTGCTCCATGGTTACAGGACTGGGCAGGGCAGGTGGGTACAGTACTGGCAACAGAACTTGTGCTTGACCACCTACTGACCGTCGTCCTTGATCAGTGGGTGACAGTCACAGTCTCAGTCTCTTTTGGTCTGAACGCTCCGAGGACTGGATGCACAGGGCTTTTTATTCCATTCTGTGCTGTCCTGTAAACATCAGCTGAAGAACGGAAGACAGGAACCAACGAACAACTCGTGACTCAGATACTGTGTCTTCCTCAGCAAACCTCAGGAGCACAACCACCCTTGACCACATCCTCTCGTCTCATGGCTAAGGGGACAATGTACTCTGCAACCAACTATCGCCACCTGCACCAGTGTGAGCCAAGCACCCTGTCCCATGGTCCTCCCCAACCCCGGACACGCTACCACCATACCACCACCACCACCACCACCACCACCACCACCACCACCACCACCAGAGTCACAGAGGAAAAAAGAGGCTAAGTCTGCCTTCCCTTCACTCAGAGAACCAGACTTTGGCCCCTTCTTCCTCTTCCCCTGATCTCTGGCTCCTTGCCTATGGCTCAGTGGATAGAGTCCCCTACAGGAATTTACAAGATATATGCAAGTTGTAAGGATGAACATGGAGTCTTTTATAAACCAAGTTGAATGCCTTTCATCCCTGGCTGTTGGCTGGGATGTTCCCTCGACGCCTTTACTCACCGTGAGCATTGCCACGTCCCACCCACCCACCCACCCACCCTCCTCGTCCCATTTCCTGCCAATGTAGGTCACACTGGATTCGCCTGCGTTCCCTAAGCTCTGCCTCCGGTGAGGGTGTGACTCCGTCTGAGACAAATTTAGAAGTTCTCTCACCGGCATGTAGGGACCCCGTGCACTCTCATTCAACTGAGACCCAGACTGTAACCACAACTTGGAAGTCTGATCAGAGGTCTCCCGGCATGTGGGGTTAACAATCATGTCCCTTGTGGGTTTACAAGCAATCTTCACAGAGAAACAATTCCAAGGATAGCAGGGGTGCGGGGGTCGGGGGATGGGGAGACAGAAACTGATCAGCCAGGTGTATGATAGAGCCCTACCTTCCATCTCTCTGTTCTGCCTGGCTGGAGCCCCGTCCCATGTTCACGTCAGATCGGTGAGCCCTCACTACTTCGCACAACACAGGGATGATGGGTGTGTGAGGTCATACAGTGGGGACCACTGTCTTCCAGGATAAGACAGGCAAGGAGCTGGGTGGGGAGGCCTCAGATGGGACACAGGAAAAGAAGGGATTGTTGTCTGTGGCCTGATCCTGCAGAGGTCTAGGAGTGTGCAAGAGAAGGACTCTTCAGGTGCCAGTAAAATGTTGTCTAAGGAAGGCCTAGGGAGCCAAGGGGAGTTGGTCAGTCGGCGTAGAAAATGAAAAGCCTGAGCCACACTTGGACTGGCTGCCTGGAAAACTCGGAGTTGAACTCTGTCTTGCAAAGAATCCGAAGAGTAAAATACCACATGGAAATTACCCACTCCAGGGGTCAGGAGTACAGCCTGGGACACACATTCACACATGACACACGTTCACACACAGACATGTGGCACACACATGTTTACACATAGCACGCATTCACATATGGCACATACATGGCACACATATTCACCACAGCACATGCATATAGCATACACATTCATATGTTCCTCCACAAACATTCACACATACCCCATCTACATACACAATCACGCATGAGCATACAAAACTCCTCCACCCACATATTCACATGTATACATAGAATACCCTACACACATATCAATATGCAACACACATGTATCAGTGTATACACACCACACCCCTACAAACACAAAACATGCACATGTTTGTGTGCCTGTATCCACACCTCTAAACATATACATACATGAGCACTCATGTAAACATATCCACACCCTCTGTGCATATTCAGTTTGGACACACATATACAATGTTCCACATTTAAATATAAGTGTATAATGCACACCCTCTGTGCACATTCAGTTTGGACACACATATACAATGTTCCACACTTAAATATAAGTGTATAATGCACACTCCCATGTGTATTATAAATGTATGTGTGTATAGACACGCACACAAATACGCAGCTTCATTCACCTGAACTCATGTTTACATGTAAGCAAACATTCCTTTGCAGAGGCCTGGCAGCCTGTACTGCACCCAGAGCAGAGACAGGGGCTTCTGGGATCCAAGCCACGACAAAGAGGAAGTGGTGTGGAGACACTCACAGAGCCTGGAAATGCTCTGCTCACCAACAAGTAGGGCTCACACGCTTGAGGTACACACCCAGAGCTCAAGCAGCACCGTGTTATCTCTGAAAGCCCTCACATGCCAGCATCACTTCACACAGTGCTGCACAGACTCTGCTGTAAGAGCCCCTCCTTTTCCACGCCTGTGACTTCCCACCCCTGGTGCCACTTAAGGACCAACTTCCTTCTCTCGTGTAAAAGGCACTCACACAGACACAGGAGCCCGTCCTGTGTGAATTTGGATTGATCGTGCCAGGACAGAGCAACTGATGAGTCCAAAGAATACAATGATTAGGCAGGGGCAGCTGACCCTGGCCAAGACTGGTACTTAATTCTACCCAGGACCAATCCAGGGAACCAAGGGCTACAGGAAAGGAGAAATGGATTTCCTGCCGGAGGCTTGTTCACACTGTTCTTGTGCTGGGTGGGCGCGATTTAAAAGCTCCTTAAAGTAGCCGCATCCCGCTAAGACGTGAAGTGCCTTCTGGTCAGTATGGGCTATACTAGTGGTAAGAGCCCAGCCTGCTTCCTCTTTAGGAAGAAAGCAGAAGTAGAGATGCAATGTCACTGAGGAGCCTCGAGGGGTCACAACAAGGTGGCAGGAGACAAAATCTCACCCCCACCCCCCGCACCAGGATCTTCACTAGGTAGTATGTAGCTCTGGCTGTCCTAGAACTCACTCTATAGACCACACTACCCTTAAACTTAAAGAGATCTACCTGCCTCTGCCTCCCAAGAGCCAGGATTAAAGGTGGGTGTGTACTCCCAACACCCAGGGGTCAACTGCATAAACAATGAGTCAAGGTTACTTATTTCCTGAGACTTGAGTAAAACAGGAACCTGTCTTTCTCACAGAGAAGCCCGCCCATCTAGATCCAGATGGAGGTTTCAGACAGCAGATTATTTTATCCTCACCTCAGCTCTAGATGGAGAAACTGAGACACTGAGGGAGTGACTGGTCCAGCTGAGCGCAAGTCAGACACTCACCCCAAGATTCTGACCTCCGTCTCAGCATGTCCAGTCCCACCGCCTCACCGCAATGAGGTGCCCCCCACACGATTCACAGCATCTGGGAGGCCAGGGACAGCGTTCTGGGAAGCCCTGAACATCACTGTGATGCCCTGGCGAGAGGCCCATGTATAACTGTTTCTGGGTGTTCTTATGGAGCCCCTGAAGAGGGATCTCTACCAGTCATCTGACATTTGGATGTCACCAGGGTGGAGATGACACTGTTCTGCTCGGGGCAAGGATGGCCATAGAACCGGGCATGGGCACCTATGTCAACTTGGAGTTCCGCTAGACATAGGTTAGACAAATGCCTATGGACGGAAGGGAAGCTCCCCTAGGCCAGGAATGGAGAACTCACAAGTCCAAGACTATGACATGAGCAATCCACCCCGACAGTAAGTGAATGAATAACTACCATTTAAAGAATAACAAGGAAGAAGCATGCAGAGGTTGGCCTATTAGCCTCCACATACATGTGCTACTCATATGCACGTGGTGTATGTGTGTGTGTGTGAGAGAGCGTGTGCGCGCGCACACGCACTCGCAAAACAACAAGGCATCTTGACCACATATGAAGGCTTGTGTCTCAATCACTTGGCTGTCATGGTGGCCAACTACTTGGCTCTCATTCTGTTTCTTCATTTGGACAGAGAGGCGGAGCATTTGGCAAACTGAGAAGCTGTGGAGGGGTGTGGGGGGGGGGAAACCTCAAGGTGGTAGAGGTTACTCTGCATGGTGGTTTCAATGAGAATGGCCCCCCCAAAGGCCCATACATTTGAATGCTTGGTTCCCAGGGAAAGGAATTGTTTGGAAAGGATAGAAAATGTGGCTTCATTCTAGATGTCTCCCCAAGGCACGGGTTTTAAGGTCTATGAGGCCCTGGTCATTCCGAGCTAGCATCTTTCTCTCTGCCTCAAGTTTGTACACTAGGGGTGTAAGCTCACAGCTACCGCCCCAGTGTACACCTACCTGCCTGCCTGCCTGCTAAAGTCATGTTCCTCACCATTGGGATCACGGACGGACTCACTCTCTGAAACTGTAAGCCCTCGATAATTTTTTTTTCCTTCTATCCATCAGGAGCCTTTGTAATACTGTCTTACCACAGCAATACAAAAGTAACTAAGACCCTCTTAGAGGTCAGGGAACTGTTTTCAGCCCATCCACTGACATCTGTAACCATCCTTACACACTGTGATGAATAATGTCAGTCTGACCCACCTATGGAACTGAACCTCTAGGCATGTCCCTGAGGGGGAATTTCTAGTCTGGGTTAACTGGGGTGAGACGTCCCACCCTGAATGCGGGGCAGCACATTAATCCAGATTAATCTCAAGCATCCACTAAAAGAAATCGAGAGTCACTGGGGACATGAGACTGTAGGCGTGCATGTATAGGGCCGTCCTTATTTGGCTGAGGTGACATCACCCGACCTCAGTGACACCATTCCCTGGGCTGGGACCCTGGGCTGTTTACAGAAAATAAGCTGAATATCAACTTTCACCTCTCTGCTTCCCGACCTGGAAGGCAGAGTGACCACGTCCCTGCCGCTACAGAACTGTCAAGGACAGCAACCTTGAACCGTGGGCCAAAATAAATTCGTTGCTTTGGTAAGAGTGCTTTATCACAGAAGCAGAAAACATAATTAAGGCACGTTCCATGAGCCTTAATTCATCCTAGTCTGAACAGAGAGGCGAAGGCGGCCTTTCTGCCTCCCCGCTGCAGACGGCAATGTGGACCTCTGCCTCGATTTCCCTACCCTGACAGACTATTCCACCCCTGCCCCACCCCCACCCCCACCCCCACCCCGCAGAACATGAACCAAAACAAACCCTCTGTCTGTAAGTTGCTTCTGGTCAGGTATTTGTCCACAAGAAGGTCAATAATAGATGTACCAATGGGTGGTGGCTTCCGACTCCATGCAGACACTGCTGTGCTTAGAGCCAAGGATGGATCTGGAAACACGTGGTTCCGGACCTTGAACTCAAGAGGCAGGGAACTCAGACACTTAACAAACGTCCAACGAAAACTACCCAGTGGGCAACTGCTTATCCCGCTGCCCAAGCACTGGTGACAGCTCTCACTGGTTCCCCTCAAAGTTGGCCATAAAACTCAGAAGGGGAGAGAGAGAGAGAGAGAGGGTGAGGTCCGAATGAGGAAAGCAGATGCAGAGGTCAGTGTTAGCAAGAACAGCTTGCAGCTCCAGATTGGAGAAGTTCATTCAGCGTGAGAAACGGTGGAGGTTGTGGGGGAGGGGCCGGGCACCCAGGTGATGTAGCAAGAGGAGGGGGCGGGGCGGGGTGGGGGAGGGGGACAGGCTCACTCAGGGCCATTCCTGCCCTGAGGTCTTATATCTGAATTTTTAAAAAAGGTTTCCCAAAAAGCAAGACCCGCTATACCATTCCTGAGCAAGCAAACCATCTTTTTTGATTCTTTTGCATGTCTAATAATGACTTAACAACCTCGATTTCCAAAACAACCCCCAGAGAATTGCAAACACCATCACCATCCGGAGGTTAACAGTTGGTAAAGCTTCTCACCATAGGGTACAGACCCTGCTGGGCTTGAGGAAATAATCTCGGGGGGGGGGGGGCGGCAGGGGGAGGGGAGAGTTTCTCTGACCCGGTGGCGCCTGCCTATAGACTCACTACAGCAAGTACTTTCCCTTTGTGGCTGCCCCCAACTGTGCAACCATGAACAAGACTCCCACATCGCAGTCTGCAGCAGGGGGATCCCCACCTGATGCAGCATTTGGAGGTTCGGGGAGGGGGGCCTGCCTGAACCCCCGGGGTTGTCACGTTCACACCAGTGTATGTTCTTTCCCAGCTGCCTAATCGAATTTCCTGTGTATGAATATAAACATTGTTGTCTGACCCACAGTGAACTTGTAAACAGTGTGACGGTATCAGCTGTAAAAGACAAGGGTTTCCAAGAGCGGAAGGGACACTGTTACTTTTATTTCAATTGGAAGCGGACTCAATTTACTCAATTTCCACGGGATAGAGATAAAATTGATGGCAGTAGGAGGAGTCAGCTTGATGGGGGGAGGAATAACTGTGTTATTATTGCCCAAGACCACTGCAATCAGAGTTTCTAATGTCACGTGTGGGCTGTGACCTTAATGCTGTCTTGTGGTTTCTTGGAATAAGGCCATCCTCCTACGTTCTTTGGAGTGGACAGAACACCAGTGTGACCTGGCTGAAGTGTCAGAGAGACATCGCCACCGCAAAGCTTAAAGAAACGCACACACAAAAAAAAGTTACCTAATCATCTCTCTTCCCAAACCAGGCTCTCTCTGTATGTGTGCGCGCACATGTGCGCGTGCTTTCCTGCAGGTGTACGAGTGCACCTGTGTGTAAGCACGTATTAATTGTTAAAACTCTCCGTATCGTTCACTTCTGACTAACCTGTGGAGTTCATCTGTCATTCCTCAGGAGCCATCTACCTTGTTTTGTTTGACCTTCTTGGGGACTTGGGGTTTACTGGGAGTTCACATATGCCCAACTCTTGTTTTCTGTGAGGACCAGGTAGGTTATAGAACTCAGGTCCCCTTGCCTGCTAACATGTCACCATTCCAACACCAGGCTCAATAAGGGGTTGCAATGCCAGCCCCGAGCAGACTCAGCAGGGAGAACTGACATCAGGGAACGCATGGCATACTTACCCAGGGTAAGCACCCTGCCTTACCGCCGTCCACATGTAAGCCACCATTGCTCGTTCCCCGTGTCTGTCCCCAGGGTCTCTGCTTCTTTACCGCCCACAGGTATGATAGAGTGTGCTGGCTCCGGGTACCCTCTGAGAGCCAGGCTGTAGGCACTCTCAGCCTTAGCTCAGAACTACTTCCTCCTGATGCCTGGTCAAGGGCAACACTCAGCTATCCAAATATGTTTTCCCCACAATAAAATGGGTACAAAGACAGCATCTACCTAATTGGGTGACGTTTTAGGATGCAAGGAGATAGGGAAAGGGTGGGGGTTGTCCAATCCAGGAACAAGACACTGGTAGATAGATAATCACTGTCTAGAACACCCCGCTCAGAGGTCCCAATGCATGTCACATCTGTCAACTGCCCAAGGCACTGAGCCTGGGCTCTGCTCGTCCTGCCATAGCTGCCTGTCAAGTACTTTACCCATACAACCCTTTACCATCTCAGAGTCTTGCTGTCACTTCAGAACACCACAAGAGCCAGCATGGTGGCACATGCCTTTGATCCCAGTCCTTGGGGGGCAGAAGCAGGAAGGTCTCTGAATTCTTTGCTAGCTTGGTCAACAGAGTGAGTTCTGGGACAGTCAGGGCTATACTGAGAAGCCCAGTCTTGGGAAGAAAAAGAAAAAGAAAAAAAAGAAAAAGAAAAAGAACACTACAAAAGATGGTTTATCACTTCATGCCTAATGCCTTGGCTAAATTTTGCTAAAACTCCACATTATCAGTCACTTCTGACTAACCTGACATCTGCAAATTCATTCTCTCTGACTCTGTCTCTCTAAGTGTGTGTGTGTCTGCCTGTCCGTCTCTCTTAAGTATGTGTGTCTGTCTCTCTGAGTGTGTGTCTATGTGTTTTTCTCTCCCCTCTCCATCCCCTCTCTTGTGTGCGCGCACACACACACACACACACACACACACACACACACACACACACCCCTCAGTATATCCAAGCATCATGGACTGCACCTAGGTCCTTTGCAATCCCTGTGTCTTCAACTCCAGACTCATGCTCTCAAGAGCAGACAGACCTAAGATGGTGGGCAGGTTATACCAAGTCCCACCCCATCTGTTCTGAGGTCTTTGGCAGGCTCCTTTTAAAGAATCAGTTACTCAAGAACCATGTCATGCATCAGGTTCAAAGAGAGCCAACACACCATGTGACCACACCTATGTCAAAAAGGGCAGAACTGGGGACAGTGACAACAGCCTAGTGTGTAGGGGCATAGGTGCCAGATGTATTCTACTGTGGATCTGCCCTAAGCAATGTTGGTTATGGCTTGTGAAAATTTGCTGAGGAAGACCTTCTATGAATGCTTCTGGATACATTTACGTCAGAACCTATGCATGCTGCTGGATACATTAAGTCAGACCTCCCACAGAATGCTGCTGGATACATTATGTCAGACCTCCCATCAATCCTGCTGGATACATTAACCTCAGACCTCCCATGGGTGCTGCTGGATACATTAAAGTCTACATGTTTGTTTTCTATACAGTGGCGGTCTGCTAGGTTTTCTCCTTTGTAAAATGGGAGGTTGGTGGCCTGTTAAACGACTCCTGCTACATCTGATGGCTTCTGCTTCTGGTAGGTTCCACCCATTTCACCCAAAGGCCATGAGTTCAGAGCCCATCCTCGCAGCAGCCCTAGGCTGCGCTAATGACAACTTGAAGCTCCAGAGGTCAGGACTATGGTGACACAAACAGAATTAGCAACTAACCTATACACTAAGAAAGACTTGAGGGAAGAAATCCTAACCAGAGGTGGTGGGGCACACCTATAATCTCAGCATTAAGGCAGGGGAATCATGAGTTCAAGGCCAGCCTGCACAGTGAAGCTGTCTCAGAGAAAGACTGAGAGAGCGATCAATTCTATAGTACGTGTATTTTACCACCATTTTCTAAAAGCAATAAACATAAAATCTAAAGGAACATTCAACTCTCAGACCCCAGTGCACAAAGAGCATGGACTCAGGAGAGGATGGTGCCAAGGACCACCGGTGGGCCGCTGAGGTACATGCTCCACTCCAGGCCTGGCCAGATGGGCTAAGACATCTAACCTCCATGGTGAGTGACAAGGACCCACTTTTCCAGCTTCCACTCAGGCCTTTCCTTGCCTAATTTTTTAGGTAATTAAGGCTTATCTGATTCCAGGTCTTTGCAGGAAAACTGATCCTCTCCGGTGGCCATCAACTGCTTCCCAGGCTTGGGAGCATACTGCCTGCCTGGGTGCCCCTACTTTACAAGCTCAGGCTGCAGACAGGATCGAGTTGGAACCCAGGAAGCAATATGCCTGGATATTCATCTCTGAGGTTTGGAACCCTTGGAAAGGCAGCTGTCTGGGGACGAGTGATCTTGCCTCAATGTCAGAGCAGACAAATTCCTCCGGGTTTTCGGGTCATGTGAACTGACCTTCATGGACTGACTTGACAGTTCAGAGGAAGAGGTACATGATATATCTGGAAGGTATAAGAACTCCAGCCTGCTTCATTTGGATCTCAATATCACACATGGGAGATACAGTAGATTGCGGTAAATAATTTGTAAAAGCCAAGTATCAATTACAATACCGACTGACCGACTGAAATAAAGACACGATTACTGAAAGTCAGCATTGAGGAATATAAAATATAATATCAACTACATTAGCACAGGAGGGTTTTGAGTTTTAGGTTGCCAGCATGGTATACTGTGAGGTGCGTGCCCAATCGCTTCTTGCTGGTGGCTCTACCATGGCCCCTACCCATATTTAGCTCTTCTTAGAGACAGACTTATTGCAAGTATTTCTTTTTAAAATAGAAATAGCATTCCATAAGAAACGAGAAACACCAAGAACTAACCCAGGGACTCGCTAGGTTGGTCAGGACACACAGCCAACAGGGAGAGCCACTACACAGTGGTTCTGCATCCAGCTGTGTGACCTCAGACAAGTGACTTGACCCCTCTAACCTTCATGTTTCATATGAAAGAATTCAACTCAAAAATACTGTGAATGTGGAATAAGCAGAATAGCACAGTGTCAAAGCAAGGCCAGTGAGTCCCGGGTAATAACAGTCCCCAGGAGTCCTGGAAGAACCATGGAGCACAGAGAGTAGCGATGGCCCAAAGCTGCTGCAGAGAAACAGAAAATAGGAGTGGCTCAAGTTAACTGGGGGGGTGCCTCATTCCTTACAGCAAAACAGCTCTAGATTAACAGCGGCCAAATCCTCCTTTTTAAAAACAAGTAATGCTTGCTTGACCTTAAAACTTGGAGGCGTTGGAGCTTGAGAGATTGGCTCTTGCAAAAGGATCTGGGTCCAGGACCCAGCACCTACAGGGCAGCTCACAACCATCTTCAACTCCAGTTCCCAGGGATCTGATGCCCTCTTCTGGTCTCCGCAGGCACCGAATGTACATGTTGCATGGACGTACGTACACTCAGGAGGCACACATATATACACAAACCATTTCTAATTGGAACAATTTTCTAAGCCACTAATTAACTAATTAAGACACAAAAGCCTCTGACAACTGGGAAAAAAAATGTAAAACTTCTCTACATGTAAATATTTTTAAACAAAAATCAAGAAGCTTTAGAGAGACAGACAGACAGACAGACGTTGCTTGATGGGAAGAAGAGCTGAAAGGGATCAGCAGGGCAGGTGGCTCAGTCAATAAAGTATCTGTCGCTAAAGCATGAGGCCACAGGTTCAAATCCCCAGCAACCACATAAAAAGCTGGGCAGGGCAGTACATGACCGCATCCTGGCGATAGAAGGAGTTAATAAAGAGTCTTAGGGCTTGCTGAGCAGCCGGCCAAACTGGTGAGCGCCAGGCTCAATGAGAAAAACCCTGTCTAAAAATGAAATAAAAGTAGAGACGTACGCACGCACCAACGCAATGCACACACCAACAGGTTCTCTGTTTAAAAAGACAGTCTCACCAACTGCTTTTCAACAAAGACACCCATACAATTCAAAAAAACAGGCAACAACAACAACAAAGAATTGCAGAAATTCAGTAAGTGGGACACTGGTGAGGACCACCAAGGACAGTCCCATACTCGTCAGAATGACCAAGCAGGCACAGCCTTATTCTCACAGCCAGCCTGGCAAGGGTACATTCCTAAAAGGCCTGGCCAGGAGACACAGCCTGGCCACAGACTGCCTGGGACGTGCCCAGGTACAGGAAGCCAGACTCAGACATGTGGCCGCAGACAAGAGGAACGCCCCTTCTTATCCACAAAGGGGACAGTGAAAGCTAGCAGCCTCGGGGCACCTCTCCTGCTATGTCGGGAGTCGGGCTGGGGGAGCAGGAGGCAAGATAAAAAGATGCCACCCCAGCTCACCCCATGTCCCAGTCTCCCAGTGACAGGCAGAGAAGGGGACGGGAAGACCTCTGCCCTCCACCTCCTTCAGACTAGCGCCCTCGCTGTTTTGCACAGACATGCCCTCTCTGTGTGCTCTGGAGTCTCCACACAGAAAGTGCAGGATGACATCAGTAAGAACAGTCAGGCACTCGGCGGCCGCCTGTACTCAGCAGGCGGACTTCAACAAGCACAGCCCGCAGAGCTCTGGGGATTCAGTTGTTCACAGCGCAGCTATTCAATGAGCACCTAACGTGTGTCATCTGGGGTGGGGGTAGGGAGGACATGGATGACAAGGAAAAAAAAAAAGACCCAGCTTTCCTAGTGGGAGGAGACAGGGACAAAATAAAAACAGCAGGCCTGTTCACTTCCGATAAGTGCTAAGGCAGGAAGCAAGAAATAAATGGAAGAGGCGGGGAGGGCCAACCTCTCAGATGGTCGGGACGTAAAGGTCTAAGAAGAGAGCAAAGGAGGCTCAGAAGAGGCAGAGAGGCCTTACGGGCAGGGGTGTGTGTGGGGGGGGGGTATGTAGGGAGGGCAGTGTGTTTGGAATCATTACTGCAAGCAAGAGAGGTGAGTTCTGCTTGTCACTGGGAGGCGGCACACGGTGCCAAGGTCTCACAGTTAATCATTGAGAGACTGGCAGGGTGAGAAAGGGCACAGGCAGACATACCCAACGCTCATCCCCAGTGCCACTGTGGGAGGCCTCCATCCTGTCTGGAGGATGGTTGCCAGCCCCTGTTCCCAAGACACATGGCTCAGCAGTGGGCTTTCTCCGCTGGTTTCCCCTCCCTAGCTCCACAGAATCTCTCTGCAGCTTGCGAGACAGAGTGGAGGGCAGGTAGGCAGTCCCTGAGGAGGCTCACAGCTATTAGCAGGACTTAGAAGAGACTTAAGGGGTTACAAACAAGCTAGCCATCTACTGGTTCAATTTATTGGCCTGGCAGGAGAGATCATTCAGGAAAGATTTTCAAATCAGTGATGACCGGTATTCTAGGAGACAGTTGTGTGTGTGTGTGTGTGTGTGTGTGTGTGTGTGTGTGTGTGTGTGTGTGTAAAAGCCTTAGGTTGACACAAGCGCACACGTGAGCATGGCTTTCTACCCAAGTCCAAAGGTGAACTGTTTTACTGGCGTCTAACAATTAGGAAGTTTTTACAGTCAGTGTAAATGTAGATAAGCCGGTGAGTGCAGATCTCCTGGCTCAAACAGGTGTGAGCGTGACCTTGGGCCTCCCCTGCCTCCATTTCCTTGGTTTGGGGATTACTGTGAACACCCCCAAGAACGGAGAGGAAGCACGGGGCTTCAAGCACACACCAGAGCCACCCCCAGTGCTAAAGCTTCACTGGGGAGGGTGGGCCAGACCCGGGTAAGCAAAATGCAGCCCAGGTGAGCTCACCAACTGGCCCCCAAGTAGTAATTTGCAACTGACAATGGCTTCCCTCAGCCAGGCAGCCCTTTTTTGCTTGCCTACCAAGGGCATGGTTGGAACCAGCCAGTCTGAGAGAAACCCTGGCACACTCAGACCTTGAGACCTGGGAGGGGGATGGAGAGTCTCTGAACCCAGTGAACCCAGATCCGGAGGCAGAGGTCAGACAGCTGGGTGATTGAGCTCCAGCAAGGCCACCTCCTCCCAACCGGTTCTGAGCCATAACCAAGCCGGCAGACCCAGCGCTACCCACAGAGAAAAGACCAAGCACGGGAGACAACAGAACCAGGGCTGAGTGAACGATCATATCCCAGAGCTGTCCCGGAAAAACTCACGGGCCAGGTTGGATAGGCCTGTCATCCAGGCTACTCTGAAGACGGAGGCAGGAGGATGCTAAGTTTAAGGCTGGCCTACAAAACTTATTAAGACCTCTATCCAAAATAAATAGTAAAGAGACATCTGGGGGTATATAGCTCGGTGGTATAGCTTAAGCCTCAGTGCTGAAGGAAACAAACAATAAAACAACCTCTTCTTTCCTGAGGCCGTATGTGTCAGCGGGGCTGGCTGCTTCTAGGTATTTTCAGGACCGGGGTGTTGCTCTGTGCCTCTCACAGCTATACCCAGAGCACCCTCAGTCTCACGGGCCCTACCTCAACTAGTGACACTGCCCAAACCCTAACCTCCAACAAGGTCATCTCCCAGATACACAAGGTCACACTCAGACATACCATTTTAGGGGACACCGTTCAGCTCCGACAGCGACACCACAGTTAAGACCATGACCGTCTCCACAAAAGGCCCGTGTGCTTAAAAATGACTGGCCTCCTCTGTGGCTGGTGAAGCCTTCCACCTAGTGGAAGGCCGTAGGTGACTTAAAGGGACAATGGAACCCCCAATGTTTCCTCTTCCTCCCAATCCCCATTGGCTGTACCACGAGGTTGCCTCCTCCAGCCCTACCCCTGACATGAAGCACTGCGCTGTCAGAGTCCCAAAGCAATAAAGTCAAAGGTCAGAGATTTAAAACCTCCAAACCGGTGAGCAGAGATAGCCCGTGTTCCTTTGAAGCTGCTCTGTCCCCAGTCGGTTAGTACAGTAGCAGACAGCTAATTCACATTGCTCATGGACAAACAAGCCGACGCTGGTCAGTGCCCAGTGACCAATGCTAGGCAACACTGGGGAGGATGGGGACCTGGGACCCAGAAGGACCCAGATGCCCCAGAAGGACCCAGATGCCCCAGAAGGACCCAGATGCCCCAGAAGGACGTGGTCATAAAAGCTGGGTACATGCAGCTTGGCACGCACCAACATTTCGGCGGCTAGCATGTGGAGGAGGCTTTCCAGTTGGGATGATCTGTGATATATCCCCTTCCTGGAGACACAGGAGCCTTGGAGGCCCCGTGAGGAGAGGCGTGGGAGGGGGGCGGGAGGCTCCAGTAGAGGCTGAGTAAAAGGATGGAGCGGGAGGCAACAGGGAGGCGACAGATCGCAGGCGCTGTCAGGAGCGTCAGGGGAGGGTGTGGGTGAGTCACCCAGGCAGACGGGCCACGCGCCGATCCCACAAAAGACGGATCCTCCCACCCGGGAGATGTGTTTGACTTCTGCAAAGTACAGGTTGCATGATACTCCCGACACACCCCACCTTCCTGCTCTGCACAGGAGGTGGGAGATGCGTCCCAAGGGACCCAAGCGCCATTTCTGGGACTTCCCCCAAAGCAGGCTCCCACTCCTATCCCGCCCATATCAACAGAGAGAATCAGAAGCCTGGAGAAAGGTTCCAACCTCACAGGACCCTACCAAGGAACAACCTGTGGTTTCCCTTGATCCTCAAAGAAATTTGACTCTTTTTGACAACCATCTTCAAAGAACCCAGGCTGGTTTTGAGGTGAACCTTTTAGGGGGTTCTCAAGTCAAAGAGAACGGGTCCTACAGCCTCTGTACCACCAGCCTGGTGTTCCTGTCCACTGCCCAGGCAAAGCCCCACACCTGCCCACCTAACAGGTTCCCACAGCTGTGGAATTAGTTGCCACAGACCAAGTGGTTTGTCCTCTCAGAGGTCTAGAGTGGGCCCAATGGGTTGTACAGAGGGCAGTGGACAGGGCAGAGTCAGCTCCTCCTGAGGGTCCAAGAGAGACAGACTCGTGTCTTCCCAGAGCTACCTGCATCTCTAGGTGTGTGGCCCCACCTCTCCTGCCACAACAGAAACTTACTGACTCTGCTCTCTGTTTAGACTCTCTTGCCTCCCTCCTGCCCTACCTTCACACTGAGTCCTCCCCCCACCCCCCAATACTGTGTGCTAAACTCCGCATCTCAAGACTCTGGACACAAAACCCTTGTGTGACCTTAGGTAAACGTTCACCTTCTGGAGACTAGGTCAACAACATCTTCAGGGGACATCATCCCACCTACCATAGAGCGTGGCCGTCCCCCACCATACTCCATGGAATGCCAACAGGCCTGGCTAAGAGGGCCTACTGAACCCCACAGACACATCATCCAACTGCCCCAGGCATTCCCCTATCACACACTGTGGCCAAGGATCCCTGAGTGGCTTGGGCAATGCTCACTTCACTGTTTCCCTCTCTTGAGACATCATATACCTGCAATCCACTAAATTCCCATCTGAAGACAGTGTCAAGATGCAGCACCCGAGTAAGTTGGTAGGTTCTAGAACCATCAAGAAAGCAAACCTCTGGGCATGCTCTGAGAAAGCTTGTAGCTAGGGACTGCAGGGAGAAGACCCATCTTAACTAGACTGCATTACCCCAGAGGTCAGGAGGCCAGGAGTAAAGCCTTCCACTCTCTCTGCTTCTCAACTGCAGATGCGAACTGTCTCGTTCTCCTGCTAGTGTGGCTACCCTGTCATGCCCCCTACCTCAACCATGAACCGGCATTCCTTCCTTAAACTGCTCGTCAGATACTTTGTCACATCAACAGCAAGAGTGACTGGTGCATCTACTTACTCATTTGTCTTCGCCAAAGGCGAACTGGGTAGAGGACCTCAAAGGTGAGGACCACCCGTTCATCCATCTGTGTCTAATCCAAGGCTTGACTCACAGTGAGTACTCTAGGTGAGTAGGTGGGAGAACGGATGGAGAGATGGATGGATGGGAAGGTTAGTGGATGGGTGGATGGATGGATAGGTAGATGGGCAGGTGGATGGATAGATGGGTGGGTAGATGGATAGATGGATGTATGGATGGATGGATGGATGGATGGGCAGATGGATGGATGTGTGGATGGGTGGGTGGATGGATGGATGGATGGATGGATGGGGAAGGTGGGTGAACAGATGATGGGAAAGTACATGGGTAGATGGATGGATAAATTGGCAGATGGGTAGGAATGGATGAATAGGTGATCAAATGGATAGATGAGTAGGTGAGTAGATAAGTTTGTAAATGAATGGGGAGATATATACATTGGTAGGTGGGTGGGAGGGGCAAATAGGTAAGTTGTTAGATAGGCAGACAAATGGAAGGAAGGAAGGAAGGAAGGAAGGAAGGAAGGAAGGAAGGAAGGAAGGAAGGAAGGAAGGAAGGAAGGAAGGAAGGAAGGAAGGAAGGAAGGAAGGAAGGACAGCCAAAACAGAAGGAAGGGACTAGGGAGGAAAAAATGGCTAAGTGCCTGACAAAATTTTCAAGCTCCCTAAATATATGTTGAGTCTAAGAAAGGAGGGGAGGGGAGAACACGTAGATTAAGCCCCACCATCTGTGTGGAGAGAACTCAGCTAAGCAGGGGCCAGCCGTGAGAAAGGAGCTTGAGGAATGTCCAGGGGAAAACCCCAGCAGTCAGGCAGCTGTGACCCCGGCCAGGAACCAGGAGGTTTCCAGGAATGGATCACAACCAACCAGAGCGAGCAAGAAGTACAACTGTTCTGATTGCCTGGACTGCCTCAAAAACACATTTCTGTGTGTGCCACCACACCCATAACCCCCAGAAGCCAAGGAGAAGCGAGAGGACCAGAGTTCGAAGCCAGCCTGGGCTACTAACAAGATATCATAAAAATGTAATATATATACACACCTACATATACACACACACACACACACACACACACACACACGTAATTCATATTTATTTATATAGAAGCAGGAAATGAATGCCAGCACTACTTTGGGCCAGACACCAGCTGTGAGGACCACACTGTCTTTCTTGTGTCTTGTTGACCTAAGCTAAGCATGGGCTAAGGAATTCCCAGTTTCACAAAGACCCAGTTTCTATATACAGCCAGCTTTATAAAGGCTCTCCGGGATTCCTTGCATCTGGTTAGTCCTAGGATCTGCAGCAGACAGAGGCACTTCGCGCAGAGGGACAAGTCTGTCTCCCAACATCAGAACAGCATCAGTTTCTAACATCTCTGGTTCAACAATAACAGTACCATCACCCAAGGATGAATGACTGTTTCCCAGCATTCTGTCGTAAAGGATTTCAACCACCCAGGAACGTTGAGCACTGTTATACAACCACCAAAATGGCTAAAGCAGAAGACAGACAAGGACAAATGTTGGCACAGATGTGAAGCAGCCAGACATTGCACTTGTTTCTGGGGGAGGGGGTGTAAGGGGGGGGGGACAATGTGTCTAACTGCTGTCATTAGCAGACTGCACAAGCTGCATCTGTACCCCACCAGAAGCCAGTGAGTGGGGTTCATTCCTAACCCTGAGTCACCAAAACCTCACACGCGCTCCTTGAAGGTTCTATGCAATTGGGGGGGTCCCTCCCCAAGAAATATCACTCCCTAAAAGCCAAAGAAATTGACCGGCTTAGCACAGTGTCTAAGTGTGCTAGACCTAAGAAAGTTGTCTCCTTTCTTAGAATTTTGAGACAGCTCAGATGCTGACGTGGGTAAACGTGTGGTCAGTTCTCTTCCTCCACCACACAGATCGCAGGGACTGAACTCAGGCTATCCGGCTTCGCAGGGAGCGCTTTTATCTGCTGAGTCATCTCACTGATTGCCCAAATGGTAAGTTAGGAGAGTTACATAGTAACAAAGATTTAAAAAAAAAAAAAAAAAAAAAAAAAAAAAAAAAAAAAAAAAAAAAAAAAATAGCTATGAGCAGAACACGGTGAAACTCGCAATGA
>NC_034609.1:40548322-40550749 GCF_900095145.1 Mus pahari | reverse complement strand
TTTATCTGCTGAGTCATCTCACTGATTGCCCAAAAGGTAAGTTAGGAGAGTTACATAAAAACAAAGATTTAAAAAAAAAAAAAAAAAAAAAAAAAAAAACACAAAAAACTAAAAAACTAGCTATGAGCAGAACACGGTGAAACTCGCAATGAGCCAAAGAAGCCACTAGGAAATAATGCACAGTCAATTTCTCTGTGAAACTGAACCTGGAAGGGAACCAGGCCGTGGTCAGGAGAAATTAAGGGAGAAGAAGAAAGGTAGTAATCAGGAGCGGACCCCAGAGGGCTTCTGGGTTGTGGGCCGAGGTGGCAGACACAGGGAGTGTGCTCAAACGATGGTCAATTTGGGTTGCGTCCCTTTCTTAAATAAATAAAAGTGTCTGAGGGGATGGCTCAGTCAGCAAAGCTCTATCTAGGTCTGGGAGCACTGAGGGGCTGAGTTCGATTTTCAGAATCCACAGGGGGACTAGGGAAAAAAAAAAAAAGCCAAGAATGTCGGTAGAGCCAGTAACCCCAGTGCTGGGCGGACAGAGACAAGAGGGTCCCTGGAGATGCCTGGCCTGCCAATGTAGCACACTTAAGGAGGTCCAGGTCAGCTTGAAAGTCTTTCAAATTTAAAATACTAATAATGATAACAGTGATAATAATTGTGATAATAATAACAACAATATGGACGGCACCCAAGGAATAATACCTGAGGCTGACCTCTGGCCTCCACACACACCCACACAGAAATCACAAGATCGTGTACACACAGAGAACAGCAAAAAATAAAATAAAATAGCCAGGGGTACCGCTCACTGATAGAGCACTTCCCTAGCAGGAGTGAGGTTCTGACTTTGATCATTGCACCACAAAAAAAAAAAAAAAAGATAATTAATAATGCTACTGTAGTGAAACAGGGGACAGATACATGTACCCAAATCCTGGGTTCCACAATGAACACATCACAAGTCTCACCTTGTCTCTCTATTCCACCGGTTATTGCCCGTTCATTTATGACTACTGATTCCTGATAGGAAGGCCACAAAACTGGAGATTCCCATAGCTCAGCCTGCTCCCCTCCCAGGGCTCTCTGCTAACACAGGGCAGGGCATAGTCCCCGATGACCCACTGACTCCTGTCCTCTCTTCCCTGACACACTCAAGAGCCAGCCAGCTGGGGTCAATGGTGCTCCGATGACAAGAGAAGCAGGCAAACACATTCCTCTTCAGGTTCAGACCTGCCTGCGCTGCGTGCTGTCTGGGCTAAACCAGCAGTGTACCTACACCTCACTCTTTCCCCCCCAGGAAGACAAATGCAGGGCTCACACCCTGCTTGCTCACTGTGGGGAGTCCCAACAGCTCCTGACAGGTCCAGAGCTGTCCCAGAACTCAAGAGTCCAAGTGGTTATGAAAGAACAATAAAACCGGGCAGAGACCAGCACAGATGAAGCGCTTTGCCTCAGTGGCACTACCTTACACACAGCAGGACCAACCTATCCCAGAGTGGACCTCTCTCAAAGGTCCTCTAGGCTCCTGGTGTGCTGGGCTCCCTGGCATCTGGGTAAGGGTATCTTTTCTTAGATCAAGCACTTTATCTGGGGGAAGGAGTGTCTCGTTTACCCTAGGCCAGCCTCAAATTCTTAATTCTCCTGCTTCCACTTCCCAGGCCCTGGGATTATGGATGTGCAGTATCGCACCTAACTAGAACAGTATTTTTTTCTTTTTTTGTTTTAACATAGAAAACCCATTCAGAGGAAGTTACACAGAGGGTGGACCCTACAGGACTATACTTGCCAGAATTTATCTTAAAGTCTGTCATGAGTACCAGATGTCCTTTCTACTAACCCACCAAATGACACAATCCAGCATTGGTCAGATGACTATGACTTCGGGGCAGTGGTGAGGGTAATGGTGTCCCTAGCGCTCCATGATATCATAAGCAGGTCACACCACCTACAACCATTCTCCAAAGGAAATTTCGCTTACAGCTGAGTGGCTGCCAGGCCCCTGAATCCTACACAAGGACTCAAGACTGCCAGTCTCAGAAGCTGGAGTTTTCTTTCTGTTCCTACTATATATTCCTGATAAGAAAATTCTCTTGCGGGCTGGTGAGATGGCTCAGCAGGTAAGAGCACCCGACTGTTCTTCCAAAGGTCCTGAGTTCAAATCCCAGCAACCACATGGTGGCTCACAACCATCCGTAACAAGACGCCCTCTTCTGGGGTGTCTGAAGACAGCTACAGTGTACTTACATATAATAAATAAATAAATCTAAAGTTTAAAAAAAAAGAAAAAAGAAAATTCTCTTGCATCTAAACATAGGGAGTTTAAGGGGAAGGTTTACATCACAGCCCTTGTCAGTACTGCTCTTACATCCAGAAGGTAGAAACAACCTGCATGCAGATAGATATGGACAAATACACACACACACACACACACACACA
>NC_034609.1:40536576-40546977 GCF_900095145.1 Mus pahari | reverse complement strand
AAAAAAAAAAACAAAAAAAACACTGTCTTGGTGGACCAGTTTCAGACAGAAGCTGCCAGGCCCTGTGGGTGAATATGAATAAGGCCCAACAAGGATAAGACGTCCAAGGGGCTGTGCACGCTAGCAACAGTTCAAACAACCGTCTCCAGGCTGTGGACATCTGACCATCCTAGAATCTCGGGCCAGATGAGGCCACCTGAGGACGGAGCAAGGCTCCTCAGAGCAGCCACACCATTTTCAGGCTGGGCTACCTTGAGCAAGTCACTTCTCTCTGACCTCAATTTCCACATCTGTGAAATGAGGGCAGCAGTCATGGCTGTGGCTGACGTGTGCTGGCGCACTGACCCCAAGTCGTCCTGGCAACCCCAAGAAGTTGGTTGAATCACAGTTAGGATGACAGATGATACAGCTTGGTTAACTTACCCAAGACCACTGGCTGGGACGTGGGCAGAGTCCAGCTGACCAAGGAACTCTAGACTTGTAAATCTCTCTGCGTCTGTCTGTCCCAAGGTATGGCAGGCTAACCACAACCTGGGTTTCTAGCTTCATGGCTTCTCCCAGAGCCACCAGTGGGGTAGGTCCACCATACATGTCTGCCAGGCAACTAACTCAAGTGTTACAGAGCTGACAGGAGGCAACAGCAGGTCCTCGGGCCTGGCCTGTGGCAGACCATGGCTCATTCTGGTATCCTAACAGCTGTGGGGACAAAGTAAGCCACAGCTAAAAAGAGCAGATGGACAAACTCAATAGGATGTTTGTACATAAGGTCTATCCTTGGGTACACGCATACACACTCGGGACACACCAATGATTCAAGTACAGCGGGTGTGAGAGGCTCACCATAGCACAGGAACACACCTGTTCACTATGGACAAAGAGGAAGGCAAGAGTCTGTCGTCAGGGTTCCGGCCATACTCAGCCTCCCCTTGGGGGCTCCCCCATAGAAAGGTCAGCCAGGACAATAGGCACAGCAGCCCCCAAACCAGAAGCATGGCTCACAATTCTTTTCTAGGTAGCTCAGCCTTGAGGCCACTGTGCCCTTCGAGGGAGGGGCTTGGCAGTAGCCTACAGTAAGGCAAACGTAGGTGGGCCAGCGGCTGCAGGAACTTAAATTTGTCAGGTTAGCTTCAGGAATCTCCTGGCCAGAGCCCAGAGAAGCTGGAGACGCCGGAGGGAAGCCTTGGATTTGAAGCCAACTGAAGTGGATACAGGAAGGCTGCCAGGCCCACCCAGGTAGGTCCATAGAGGGCCGTCCCTGCAATGGATGGAGATGGCAAAGATTTAGTGGCTGAGGGTACAGCTCTGTGGTAGAGTCCCTGACTGGCACGCATGAGGCCTTGGGTTAGATCCTGAAAAGAGCTAGATCCCCAGGAACTGACACTCTTCAACACTTGTACAGAGGCAAGCTGGGCATACACCTGCAAAGCAGAGCTCAGTTCTTTTCTAGATAAAACAATACTCAAGAGGCAGATGGTAAGATTTTACAGTGAGCTCAGGGCCAACCTGGGCTACATGATGAACCTGTCTCAAAAACTTTCATACATTAAAAAAAACAAAAAACAAAAAACAACAACAACAACAAAAAAAACAAAGGTATAGTCTCCGTCTCTCTCTCCCTCCCTGTGTGTGTGTGTGTGTGTGTGTGTGTGTGTGAGTGAGAGAGAGAGAGAGAGAGAGAGAGAGTGCTAAAAATATACATTTTCAAGGGACCCTGTAGAAGCAGTGAACCAGAGGTGTATACTGAACTAACACTACTTTTTCCATGGATACTTTATTTATTTTTTTTAAAGGTTTATTTATTTATTATATGTAAGTACACTGTAATTGTCTTCAGACACACCAGAAGAGGGCGTCAGATCTCATCAAGGTTGGTTGTGAGCCACCATGTGGTTGCTGGGATTTGAACTCAGGACCTTTGGAAGAGCAATCAGTGCCCTTAATCGCTGAGCCATCTCACCAGCCCCACTTTATTTATTTTTAAAGAAATCAAAGACAGCAGGATATTCCCAATATTCAGGTTCAGAGGTGAAGCCGGGGCTGGTTCTTTAGCAAACACAGAAACACCACAACTGTGACTGAACAGTACAAACAATGGGTGCCACTGTGTGTGTATTTTTAACTTCCAGAATTCATGAAGGTGAGGAAGTCTAAGCCTGCCCCTCCTGCTGAGAACCAGGCTACCCCGGGCCGCTGGAACAGAATCCCTAGCTCCTGCTTCCCCTGGACCAAGGAAACACCTCACAGGACAGAGCAACTACTATATGCCCTACCCAGACCTGCCTCATCCACGATGGGCACTTGACATCCAATCCCCTTCAAGGGAGGGACAAGCTCACAGCATCCAGAGGGCTCTGCTTTTGGAGTTATCTAGATAAGGTGCTAGAGGACAGGGTCCAACCCACCAACCATACTCCAGGATCCCAGTGACATCATCAATCACCAATCAGAGCTGCTGATGGGCCCGGCCGAAAGTCCTGTTGCCACACCAGACTGAAAAGATTCCAGCTGGAGGCTGAGACACGAGGCGCATCAGGCCAGCTGGTACTAAATCCACCCCCTCCACTACAAATTGACCCTGGAACCCACTGAACCCCACAACCTGCAGTGTCCCTGCCTCCCTCGTAGATAAAAGGCAGCTTTATCTCCCAGGTCCTTGCCCTGCTCTGTGCCAGACCCCCACCCTTCCACAGAGAGGCCCATCTGTCTATTGATTAAGCCATTAAGGAACAAGTAAATTGGCTACACTCTGCTGTTTGTCTTGATCTCGGTAAGTTCCTGAGGAAGAAAACCAATCCCGGGAAGACCCACCCACCCCTAACTGCAGCCATTTTGAAATCACAGTGCAACCGTGAAGGGCTTAGAAGCCATTTACTTCTGCTAAGTTACCTCACGCTCACTTGCAAGTTAACAGTATACAAGCCAGAAAAGCCCTCCCTTCAGAAAGGGACACTTGGGGCGAGTCCCCACAGACTCAGCCTGCTAGACTCAAACATGAGCCACCTGTCCCAATCCGGGTTGAATTGTTCATGTAGACAGTCCCCCTTCACTATGGAAGCAGAAACCATCCCATGGGTCCTGTCCTTGCAAGAACAGGCAGTGAAATTTCTGGCTTCTACGTTCACCCCTATACACAGCAACAGTGGAGACAGCTCCAGTTTGTTGCTGGGAGGTGGTTGGAGGGATGGGGGTGGGGGGTGGGGGTAGATGAGAAGCCACCAGATATCTGAAACCTCTGCTGTCTTCCTGCCACTGCGGACCATCACCATAGAAACCACATCCTGCTGCTACCATGGCAACCATGCAGTACCAGCCGCTTTGCGAGCAATGATGCAGAGGCCACTCAGGAAGGCTGCTGCAAGGCCTTAGTGCTGAGTGTCCTGCAGTCCCCCCCATCACGGGGCCAGGAAGTGACAGTAAAGAGCTTTCCAGGTGATGCAGTTTAGAGTTTAAAAGCTTACTTCCTGCTTGTTAAGGACTTAGCCCCTGAATCAAATAGTCCCCTGTTCCCAAGCCAAAGCCATCAGTTAGGAGCCTGGGAGATAAGACAGGACACTGGGCTTCTTCTGACCATGGCTGTGATACCAGCAGGAGATGGTGGGAGAGGCTCATCTCAGGAAAGGTGCACATTAGCTTCAGCCATTCTAAAAGACCACACACTGGCGAGTTAGGCCCTTCGAGAAGGAGCACCTGACTTCACCCTCCTGGCCTGCCTCAGGCAACTGATTTCCCACTCTCTAACAACAATTCAAAGGTAGGTTTCCAAGAGCCTAAACGATCTGACCGAGGTCACCTAGCCTCCAAGGCCCGGCTGCTTTTCTCTCCAGGCAGGCCCTGAAAAATCCTAGCGAGCTTAGTTACATTAAATACAAAGTCTACAGAGGAGCCAGGCTGACTTAAACCAGCCAGTGCCAACTTCTTAATCCATCTGACTTCAATTAAACATCCACGGCCACTCCACCGGGATGACTGCTGTGTCAGGCGTCGCGGTCATCTCTCCTGCAGTGAAAACCAGTACAGGTGTGAACGTGGAGACTCGAGGGATATGAATCTGTCAGAGGGCACACGGCAGACAAGAAGCGACTGTGGTGTACACACTTGGCAGGAAAGCTCCTGGCACTCGGTGGGTAACAGAGTCTGGATGAGGCCATTTGGCCAGTGGTATTCCTAAAAAACTGGCAATTGCAACAAGCAATAGCATGGGTTCGTGCGCGCACATGCGCGTGCACACACATACACACACACAGACATGCGTGCACACACTCTCATACACACGCACGCACACATTCATACACGTTCTCTTTCTCTCCCACACTCCCCCCCACACACATTCTCTCTCACATATACACTCATACACACACGCACACACTTTCTTTCTCTCTCTCTCTCTCACACACACACACACATACACACGTTCTCTCTCTCACACACACACACATTCTCTCACATGCACTCATACACATGCGCATGCATGCACTCACACTTTCTCACACACACTCATTCTCCCTCACACACACACACACTCGCACATGCACCCACTCACACGCACATACACACACATGCAAACACACATAAACTCTCTCTCACATGCACCCTATCACACACTCTCACATACACACACTCACCCCCCTCTCTCATGCACATGCAGACACTCATACTCACACGTACACACACTGACACACTTTTCCTCTCTCTCTCTCTCACACTCTTACATACATATACACACACACACACACACACACACAGCACCTGAGCACTGCAGCTGTGTCACCCCACTGCTGCAGTCCAAGCCACAAGGCCAGCTTAATGGCAGCTTCAGTCACGTCCGTTCTGGAAACAGCCCCTTCGATGTGGATGTGGGCAGACCTTCCTATCCTCACCTCATCGCTTTGAGGGCTGAAGAAGGCATGAACATCTCTGAGAGCCTCTCCCCGCACTTCACGAAGGCATGCCCGCGGTACATGTGCTATGTTCAGCCATGGGAAACTTTCCTCTTTTTTTAACATTAGTGTGTGTGTGTGTGTGTGTGTGTGTGTGTATGAGGCACACTCACGTCACATCATGTGTGTGGAGGTCAAAGGACAACTTGCAGGGGTTGGTGCCCCTCTTCCACCACATGGGTCACAGGGATTTAACTCGGGCCACTATGCCTGGCAACAGGGGCCCGGACCTACTAAGCCACCTTGCTAACCACACAGAGCTGTTGTTGCTGCTGCTGGTGATGGTGATGGTGATGGTGGTGGCGGTGGCCCCATTATACAGAGTGAGATGCTGGCAGTTTCTGGTTTATCCTGATGTCTACGCAACCTCCAGTTTACAGATAATAAGTGAAACTTGGGGAAGTTCAGAAATCACCGAAAAGTGAAGACTGAGAGGGATTCAAGCTCATTCCCGCGTGGCTTCAGGGCCCTGAGGCCCTCTCCTTCCCCTCGCCCATGCAGACTGTCACCTCTGCAGGGCTCTGGAGGCCAGGGTGGGTGCACATGGCTGGGCATACACACCCAAGAACCCTGCTTCGGTTCCTCTGCTGCCTGAGATGTGAGTGAAAGAAGTCAGAGCTGTGTGAGAGCTGTCCAACTCCCACCCCACCCCCACCAAACTGAAGGGTGGAGAGAGGGAAATCATGGAGCTGTTAATGTTTTCAATCAATACCTACAGATGCGCACACAAGTCATCGAATCTGCCTTAGCCTTGTTGGTCAACGTTCCCCAGGGAGACAATACAGGATGCTCACACAGCTGTGCAGGTGGGGTTACGAGCAAGCACACCTATATGGCTGAGCACCCGGTGACCCAGGTGGTCTTCTGTTCCCATTCCTTTCCGTGTCTACACGGTTCCTTCACCAAGATGTAGTCTGGCCGGGGACCCGGAAGAACTTTAGAAGCCAGCCTCTTCCAAGCCTATGGTCTGTTCCCAAGAAGGTCAGGACATCCAATAATTCCCCCGCCGGAAGGCCCTGGTCATTAGCCACTGTACTGCCACTTCCTAGTTCCCAGTTCTGCACATTAGCAAGCCCTCTGGGACAGGTAAGCTGACCCTTAGCCAACGGTGGGTCACGATTTCAAGATGATGACAGGCAGACCTGCTGTTGCTCCGCTGTCTTCAGATCTGAGAGAGCTGAAGAGGAAATGGTAGCATGAGGTAATCCGCAGGCTTTGCCCGGTAGACAGTTCAAAGCAGACACAAGAAATAGCACCCTCCTGACTTCGGCCTTCCAAAGAGCAGGGCACCTTCCAACCGTCACACGCTCCACCCCCTCTACTTCCAACACATGCATGTATGCACGCAGTCAACCACGCTGGCACATGGGGACCCCTGGCATTCACTCCGCCTTACGAAGAAATTCCACACCTCCTCCCTGCGTTCATTTTCCTAGAAAATCCTCCACCAATAAAAGGTTCCCGTGGCCGGGGCGGGAGGTCAGCCCTGAAATAGACGTCTCGCACCACTGCCAACTTTGTGCCATGGCTACATCTTTCTTCCGAGCCTCTAGAGAAACTTGGAGCTCCAAAGCTGCCATTCCCGAGGGATGGGATCACTTCCGACCAGTTCCCCAGAGAGTCACCGCTGCCCTGGAGTTCCGGGGAAAATATTCTCTGTCTCCCTAAGGCGGCGGCCAGGGGAGATTCCAAGGTCTTTTGCTTGCTCCGAGCAGCTTATATTTGGCAATTACGACAAACGTGGCGGCTGTCAGTAAAATTCAAAGTGGTACAGAAAACAGGAAGAGGTGAGAAGGCCAAAGTGCCCGGTTCTCTTCCCCAACCCCTCTCTCAGCCCCATTTCCACCCCCAGAGATCATCCTTCTTGACAACACAAGGTGTTCTCTCTGGTGATTTTTTTTTTTTTTTTAAGGCATTGATACACCTGTTCGACACCTTTGTTCAACGCTGTGTAATGAGTCGTGAAGAATGGCAGGTTTTGGAACCTATCCATAGATGGGCATGTTAGATGTGTGGCAACGTTTGTCATGGTTACATCCTATCCCACTGGGTATCCATGCTCTAATGTACCTATCTGGGCTTTCAACAATAAGAACCTTAACTGCTTTTTTTCTTTCCCATTATGTTTCATGTGTGTGTGTGTGTGTGTGTGTGTGTATGTATATTATAAAATCTACATATGTGTGTATGTATGTTTGTATGTTGGTTGGTTTTAGCTATGCGCATGATTGCATGAGTGTATGTATGTGCGCCTGTGGGAACTCACAGAGGTCAGAAGGAGCATCGGATCCCCTGGAACTGGAGTGGCAGATGGTTGTGAACCACCATGTGGGTGCTGGCAACTAAACCTAGGCTTCTGCCGGGCGTGGTGGCGCACGCCCTTAATCCCAGCACTTGGGAAGTGGAGGCAGGCGGATTTCTGAGTTCGAGGCCAGCCTGGTCTACAGAGTGAGTTCCAGGACAGCCAGGGCTACACAGAGAAACCCTGTCTCAAAAACAACAATAACAACAAAACAAACAAACAAAACAAAACAAAACAAAACAAAAAAAACCAATCTTCTGTGAAAGCAGCAAATGCTCTCATCCACTCCTCCACCTTAAGGATGTCTGAGCATCCTTGGGCATGCCTCTCCGGCCACACAGAGGGATTCTTGTAGGAAGACACTCAGAAGCTCAAATACCTAAAGCCAGGCACTCAGTCACAGCTGCGACATCAGTGAACAAGCCTGCCCTACCTCTGCCCTCGTGGAGCCTTACTTGAAGACAACTCAAGAAGCCATCAAGTCAGAAAGAGACAAATCATAGCTGGGACCCAAGAGGAAACCAGGACACAAATGAAAGGCCCTATCCAAGAAAGGACAGAGCACTAGCATGTTGAAAGAATATATATATATATATATATATATATATATATATATATATATATATCCCCAGGTCTGTGACACAACATGCCCTCCAGAGAATAACAGGTGAAGAGAGTGGCTTGTCTGGGCACAGAAAGTTCCAGCACCCTGAGGAAGACGTCACACAGCCACAGCCAGAGGGTAGGAAGGTAAGGGGACATGAGCTTGATTTTTTATCTCTGAAGGAGTCTGAGAGAGTTGAGAATGAGCCCCCCACCTGAGACACAAGCCCAGGCTGCAAGGGAAGGCCACATCAGCAGGCTGGCAAGAGTTTTCGGGAGCCTCCATGCGTGGCAAACGGGAAAGGTTAAAAGAACAGCTGGCCAAGCTAGAGTCAGGTGACAATGGACCTCAGAAAAGCCAGCTACGGCTTCTTCACTGGCTGGGTCAGCCAGGGTCTAACCAGCCACGTTGGTATCCAAACTGTTGAACATTAACTTTCTGAGAAGTGGTTACATGGGTGACAGAAGTCACTAGATGCCAAAAGGGGGGGGGGGGGACATTGAGAAACCCAGAGATGGAGGGCAAGTGGAGAAAGCTGCCCATACTTCTGTATTGGAAGGACTGAGGTGTGTGTGTTGGGAGCAGGGGGAAAGGGGTGGGAGATACTGGGGCTAGGGCCTGGGAAACCAGTGGAAGTCAGGCATCAGGGAGAGCGCCCCGTGGAGACTGAGCTGTTGCTGGGTCTGATTGGGACTCTTCAAGCTTCCTCCTGGCTCAGGCTGAGCCCAGCAGCACAGGTGCATGGACCCACACTTCATGGGCCAGCCTGGGCTACAAGCAGTAATCAGAAGACTATGAAACAGACTTCCTACTGATCTCCAGGACTACCGTAGTGCCTGGTAGAGCACACACAATGGAGAATAGGATAAACAACAGAGGTGGGCTTTATTTCAAATGCGCGCACGCGCGCGCGCACACACACACACACACACACACACCCCTGAGACTAGCTTTCAAACTAATGAGCCACTCCCCAACTTACGCTCACACATACGCAGCTAGACCCCACACCCACAGCATTCAACAGCACACAATAGCTCTTCTCTGACACAGCTGCTCATCGGAGCCCATGCAAACTCTGTGCTGACACCAAACAGGACCTTTTAATGGAGAGATTTAGGGTACCATGGGGTCTCCCAGCTCAGAGGAAGACAATGGGTCCCCTTTATCCAGCTTGCTTTACCCCCCTCACGCAGCCTGTGGCTGGGTTCAAGGGAGACACCGGTTCCCCCAGATTGCCTTTGTTTCTGGTCTCGATGGCAGGAGGCACACGGGCCCAAAGGAAAAGGCATCCCAGGGTGTCAAGGCCCTGCCAAGGAATCAGCCAAGAGACCCTGGGGATCGCCTCAATCTCAGGCCACCGCAGGAAAGCAGAAGGCTGTGATCTGCTCGTGGCTGTTGGGACACACAGCAGATCCTCAGTCAAGAATGCCCCGGGGTTCTGTTCTCTGAAGCTTATCTCTGGAAAAGGGGCCTGTGGTACCTAATCTAACAGGTGTTGAGACCAACCATAGCCGTCATCCATAGGCAGGAACTCTCCTTGGGACTTTGTTACATTGATCCTTGATCTCCACAAGAGTACCTTAGCTCATCCCTAGAAACTCACACCGTGGAGCTTGCCTGGCTTACTACAATCCTCCAGCCACTTTTCACACAGGCAGGCTGTGTGGGCAGGCTGTGGGCGGAGCCGGGCCAGAGCTCCCATGTTGTCCTCGACAACAGCCCTACTTGGTGGTTCAAGAAATGAGCCTTCATCCAGGCCCAGTCAACTGTCCAAGATAGCAGGCCAATGAGTAGCCTGCTAAGAACAGCCCGCTTCCTGAACGCCATGCCTTCCCCCAAGTCAGCCTGCTTGCCCGCTTGCTACTCTGGCTGAGTGGACCCTTACGGTCCAGAAGCTCAATGCCCCCTGATCCCCTGGAAGTGGACATGTGCACTTCTCCGTGCCAGCCTCAGCCTCAAACACACAGTGCAGAACACCTGCTGGCCTACCACAGCACCAAGCACAAATCCGTTCCTCAAATAGAGCGGAAGTGTCGCCACGTTCTAACCTCGTCTCTAGCAAGCGAGGGAAGCCGGTCTCCATAAACACAGTTATTTTGGAGGTGGACATTCTCAAAGCACTGAGCGGGCTGGCTGCGGGGACTCTGCTGTTTGTTTGTTTCTTTCCGTTCTTAAACTAGCAGCAGTAGCTACAACAGAAACGTCTCGGCCGTTTGGGGACCAGAAGATGGAGCCTTTTCTCCAGCCCCCATGATGGTGCTGGCCAGGGAAGCTAGTCCATTCGAGGGATTGCAAAGTAAAGGCTGCAGCCAATACAGCAGGGCAAAGTGATGTGTTTATAAAGAGATAAAGAGATATAAGATATGTTCTATGGGGGAGGGGGGTAAGGGATGGGGAAAAAGGATGTCTCAATGAACCCATGCCAAGGCATCCCTTCCCCTGAGGGGCCAGCCATATGATGGTATAGTACAAAATAGTTTATTCAAGGCATGGGGAGGGGAGCTAAGAGGGCAGTAGAGGCAGAGAAAGGGAGAAAGTGAGAGTGAAAGAGAGAG
>NC_034609.1:40524343-40536321 GCF_900095145.1 Mus pahari | reverse complement strand
GTAACTGTGGGGTGGAGCTCAGACAGAATGCTAACACAAAGGCTTCACATCATGGGGTTACAGGCCAGTCCCCAGAGGTTTAGGATGCTTGGATCAAATCACAAACTCCCAGTAGTCAGAAGATGACTATAGCCCTGCATAACACCTCAGCCTGGAAATGGGATTCCTCTCCTCTCTGGGGAACAGCCCATAGGACCCCCTCTACTAAGCAGCAATCAGGTGGGAAGTTCTATTCCCTGGTCAGTGCAGTGTGCTGTGTGTGACCCCAGGGAGGTGTCCCAGTTGCTGCTACAGAGGATCAAAGGCCAGCCCTGTGTGGAGCTAGCCTCCTGGAGAGTCTCCGGGGCGGAGAGGCATCCAATCTGGCCAGGTGGTGAGACGGATCATCTTTCAGGCGACAGCTGTTTCCGGAACACCTACTAGTTGTAGGGCTTGAGCCAGCAGATCTGGCCTGCCTCCTCTACAGGGGCCTCTCCCTGGGAACTGGCCGTGAGGCTAGAGGGAGGAGTCATCTACAATTATCCAGCTGGAAAGAAGCCCCCACATCCTGGGTCCTACTGACCATGATGAATGCAGATACACACACACACACACACACACACACACAAAGGACTTTGCTTACCCCCTAAGAAGCTGTAAACGGCAAAGGGGATGGGTGTGCCAATCACCCTGGCTTGATCCTTACACCTATATTTGCATGAGAGAGTCACAGTGTACCCCGTAACTACGCAGTCCTTCGTGCGTGCACCAACTGAAAACATAGCAGACTGAATTCCAAAGACTCCCAACCAGCTCGTTAAACTGAGAAAAAGAGCCCGGAAAGAGAAAGGCTCAGTCTATCTAATCCTAAAGCGGGCTTTCCAGTATCTACCATGTTCTCCAATTGCTGAGGAGGAGGCACACCAACATGTTGGTAATGACCAATAAAACACTAGCAGAAGCCCCTGATGGGAAGGCTGGCAACAGATGGGTCACCCATCACACCCACAGGACTGCCAGACACAAGGGTCCGTGGTGGAGTGGGGCCACAGGAAGGACTCCCACAAAGATTCAAGCCTAGCTTTTCAATGCAAATTGACCGGTGCTCCGGATGAGCGATCTCCAATGGAGATGCAATCTGAACTGTAAAAGGTGAGCCTGAAATTCTGTGTGTGTGTGTGTGTGTGTGTGTGTGTGTGTGTGTGTGTGTGTGTGATATGCGGGTGAGTGTTCATGTATTAACACATGTGTGCACACGTGTGAAGGCCAGAGGTAATTAACCGGCGTCTTCCTCTACCGATATCAAACTTTTTGAGACAAGATCTCTCATTGAACCTGTACATTCATTTAACACAAGTAAATTGCCAGGAAGCTCAGGATGTCGTTCCTGTAACCCCACGCATCGATTTTATATGGGTGCTGAGGATTAAAATTCAGGTCCTCATGCTAACACAGCAGACACTTAACTACATGGACTCTCCCGTCTCCTCAGCCCCTAGTAGCTACATCCTTAACAAAGAAAGTGAAGCCAGTTATAATAACACATTTTTTTTTAACCCCAATACAGCCAACATGTTATCATCCCAACATGTAACTTACTTTAAAAAAAAAAAATCCGTAAGATAGTTTAGGTTATTTTTTTCTATACAGAATCTATAAAATCTGATGTCTATTTGATGTGTTGATACATTTCCATCAGGACCACCCACATTTCCAGAGCTCAGAGGCCCAGGGACTGTGGGACAACACAACAAACGTTGAGAAC
Organism: Mus pahari; assembly: GCF_900095145.1. Classification (NCBI taxonomy): domain Eukaryota; kingdom Metazoa; phylum Chordata; class Mammalia; order Rodentia; family Muridae; genus Mus; species Mus pahari. Next base: position 40,534,577 of record NC_034609.1, on the reverse strand, counting down.
CAGAAATTCACAGGAAATATAAGGCTCAGAGGGAATCCTTAAGGACACCGTGAAGAAAAGATCAGCCAAGTCTCCATATGGAAAACCATGCAGGATGGATGCCTGATTTGAAAAAAAATATTTTAAAGTCCTCTGGAGACTTAATAAGCAGACAAGCAGAGGCAACCATGTCTGGACTCTTATCTGAACAAATCCGTGGTGAAATAACTTGAAAATATTGCCTGGGGGAACTGGAGAGGTGGCTCAGCGGTTAAGAGCACTGACTGCTTTTCCTAAGGTCCTGAGTTCAAATCCCATCAACCACGTGGTGATGCACAACCATCCGTGATGAGATCTGACGCCCTCTTCAGGTGTGTCTGAAGACAGCTACAGTGTACTTACATGTAAATAAATCTTTGGGCCAGAGTGAACAGGGCCGGAGTTCAATTTCCAGCAACCACACAATGGCTCACAACTATCTGCATAGCTACAGCGTGCTCATATACATAAAATAAATAAATAAATCTTTTTAAAAAAAAAATGAAAAGAAAATATTGCCTGGGCTTTTGATCACAGAAAATGACTATCTGTGTGATAGTTGTGACCTTATTCCTCTCAAAGAGCCCAGGTCAGATGTGGTGGGGCAAGCCTTTAATTCCAGCACGAAGGAAGCAAGGATAGGAGAATTTCTGTGGGTTTGAGGCCAGCCTCGTCTGTCTATATGAATTCCAAGACAGGGCTACATGAGGCACTGTCTCAAAAACTGATTAATTAATTAATTAATTAACTAACTAATTTTTTTTTTAATTAATTAATTAAAAGAACCTGGGCTCATTCAGTAAAGTGCTGGCCACACAGTATTAGCATGAGTTCGGATCCCCGAACTTATGTAAAAGGCCAGATGTAGTAGTAGTTAGTGTTGATCATCTCCAGCACTGGAGAGGCCCAGACGGGATGATGCCTGGGACTCCCTGGCCAGCTGGTGTAACGGAATAGGTTAACTACAGATGCAACAAGAGACCACCCTGTCTCGAAAACTAAAGTGGAGGGGATTGGTGAAATGGCTTAGCCAAGAAGAGGAGCCTTTACCACGAAGTCTGAAGCCCTGAGTTCAGCCCTCAGAACCCGCACAGTGGAAGGAGAAAACAGACGCCTTTAAGTTGGGTGCACACCTGCACAAGCACATGCACATTGCGTACACACAAACACACACCTACCTTTTTTTTTTTTTTTTTGAGATCACTTAAACAACCTCAAATCATTCAGTGGCTGGGGCAGAGGGGGTTATCCACACGTTAGCTCTGCCACAAGACAGGTCAGGAATGGGTTAACGGTTGGTGCGGCTGATTGGTAGGTAGGTGAAGGGGCCACTTTACTCCGCTGGATCTCTCAGCACATGCTTTCCCCAAATGAAGAGTTGTGCTTCTTTTAATGAAGGAGAACCCTCTGCCATGGCTGCCCTGACGAAGCACCCGAAAGGGGCGGTGGTGGTATGATTCTGCAACGGTGCCTTTGAGGTTTAAATCCTGGCTCTTTCTGTGGCTCCTTCTGTGACTTCAAGGACGCCCTGCTGGCTGTAACGCCTCAGTTTACCACTAAGTGAGTCTGATGTGGAACCCCACCCCACCCCTACCCCCGAGACTGTTCTAAGGGTTAAATAAAACCATCCAAGCAGAGACTGGATTAAGCTTAGCTGCAGACACCCACCAGTCAAGTGACCAGTCATTGGCATCACCATCTTCAGTAGAGCAGGTGCCAATCATACGGCCCACCGGGGGGCAAGGTCACTCTGATGAGCTGTGGTTCCCATCCAAGAGCATAAAGGATCCCTCTGTGGAGGCCTGCTTCCGTCTCCATCAGACCTTGAGAACCGGAAGTCGTAGCTTGAAGGAAAGGCAATGAGGTAAAATGATGCTGAAGACACTGGTCAACGCCCCTTTAAGGCACTCAAGCCTATAGGCAAAGCCAAAGTCAGTGGGGCTTTGGCCAAATGCACCTTTATCTCAAACCCTAATGCCAACGATCTGAAAACATGGCTCCATTTGGCAAGCAAACTAATTCGGGCCGGAATCCTTATTCCTCCTGCTTCCTGCTCCGGCCCTCCAGGGTATCCAGCTGTCACCTCCTAAACGCTCGCTCGGGAAAGACAGGAAAACGGCACTGTGACAGGGCCAGGCATATACAGCTGGGACAGAGGGTTTCCCAAGAGATACAGAGCCAAGCCTTGGGTGGTCCAGGCAGAATTCTGCGTCCTTAGGCCATCTGTGAAGCGCTGCTCTGTTTATGTGGCCTCACTGCCCCAGTCTCTCAGGACAAATGGAGGCTGGAGAAAGAAGGGCCGGAGAGGGAGGACCCCCCCCCCCCCAGAGCATGGCTCTGTGAACACCAATCAGCTCCCAGACACAGGTAAGACAGCCGTGCTTTTTTTTCAAATGAAAGATCCTAAATTCCAGAGTGTCAGGGGCAGGGTGATACAGAAAGGACAAAGGACCCTCTTTGTGGAGCCCAAGTCAAAGTGCCCATGTCATGTCCACAGCCAAGGACACCCTACCTGAATGGTACAAACCATCATCATTCCTTGAGTTGGGAAAGGGGGTGGCAGGCAGGAGGAGGGAAAGCCCCAGCAGACTGTCTGTATAAAACCAGCTGTGGAGAAGGACTAGCAAAAGTCTACTACAGGGCAGGTGACATGTGCTGAGGATGCAATAGGAAGATTAGTGTTAGCATCACTACCCATAAGCCCTCTGTGGGGACTGGTACCACTCATTCTCCTTGAAGAACGTGTCCTTCCTAAAAAGTGATACTTTGTCATAAGTCTCCCTTTCAGAAGCAGAGTAAAAAGGGAGGGGAGGGCAGAAACGCACTTGGGAATTCTTTGCTGGCATTGGAGACTGCCGCCAGGCACAGAGGGGAACCCACACGCCACACACCCAAACACCAAGTCCCACTCTTAAATGAGGTAGCTTTGGCTCAGCCCGCTCACCTCCGCTTATCCTAGCCCAGGGCGCCACGTTTGACTAAGCACATTCTAGAAAAGGCCCTGGGATGGGAGAAAGATCCCCACTCTGGCACCTGCTCAGGTCCCTGTAGCAAAATCTGACCACTCTGCAGCACTCCAAGGACCAGGCCAGAGCAGTCAACTGGTACCAGAGGTCACAGGGGCTTGGAAACACGCCTCTGTGACCAAGCTGTCCCACTTCTGAGATGGGGATGGCCGTGCATTTGTCTCAAAGATGGACAGAGGACAGCCACTTGAAAGAGCCAAGGACTGGAAACACATCCATCTGCAGGAAGATGTTTAGATAAATTCCTAAGAAGGAAGAGTCCCTAGCCACAGAGAAGCCGGCAACAACCCGTTGTTATTGTTTAGACTGAAAACAGCCTGCGACGTGTGTATGCAATTCTGTCATCTGTTTAAACAAGCATGGAAAAGAAATAGAATTTGTATGCGTTCGCTTCTGTCTACTCAGACTAGACTATCTTGGGACAGGAGGCCCAAGAATGTGTGCTTCTGTCCTCTGTGAGGAGGGGACAGGTGGCTCGGCCACAGGGCAAGAAAAAGGCCTGTCCTGTGTACTTCAGTTACCAAAGGGCACACTGTGCAGACATGAGGACCTGGGTCCAGATGCCCAGTGCCCACATAACAAGCCAGATACGTCAGCACAGGCTTGTTTTCCGAGAGCAGAAGGAATGGGCTCCAGATTCAGGGAGAGACCCTACCTCAAAAAAGTAATGTGGAAAGAAAGATGGTATCATATCCAACCTCGACCTATACGCAATCATATATAAACATGCATGCTCACACCCATGGACACACACATGCAAACAATCGATCAGTCATCAATAGAAGAGGCTAGCCCCACCGTCTGCACCAATATCCCCCAGCAGTCCCCCAAACCCCAAACAACCTCAACACACAGCAAAGTACTACACAGCCACCCAGCCAAGAGTTCCATTCAGGCTTCACGTTTAATCTCATAAGCCTTGTAAATTTCACATTCCACTCCAAATCTGTGCCTGCCTTAACAGCAAAATAATATTTTAAATGGCTCCCGGGTTTAAGTGGTTTAACCTCTGCCCCCTCGGCCAAATCTTCTAAAGTGAACGCGGCCAGAAAAGGGCTTCACGTCCTCAATTGCGCGCCAGTTAAACTCAGTCACCTCTCCACCTCCGAGGAAACCAACCCCCCCCCCTTCTGCCAGGTCTCTGGGCTGTGTTTTAAATTACATATTAGTTAGAGCACTCAACCTTTCTCCTCTGGGTGGGCAGGTCAAATGAAGAAGACAGGGCAGACGCAACCTGGCTTTCTCCATCTCCCGTCTCCCCACAGTCAACCACACCCCGGTGTAGAAGGAGTTTCAGGTCCTCTTTGAAGTCTGCATGGAAAGAGTATGCAGGACCCCCAGAAATCTGGGGTGGGACAAACGTCCTTTCTTCGGGGAACATTCAGGAACAAGAGCAACCCACTTCAGCTTCAGAGGCTGAACGTCATTTATTGTGCTCTCTCCGTAGGGAAGACCTTTGCCCACATCTCACCGCCCCTCTTAAGCCATCCCTGGCACTGACTTCCAGTTTCCAAATACCCTTCCAGAATACAAGGCCAATTCTGTTTTCGCTGCTTTTCTTTTTAAAGACCAATAAACTGCAGTTAAAGGGTCAGATCTCACTATAGAATGTACCGGCCGAATGTAAGTAACTGAGCCAAGTTTCACTTCTCAAGAAACCAAGGTCAAGATCTCCCCGAGCTTTCTCTGAAGGAGGGGGGTGGGGGGATGTTTCTCAAATCCTCCCCCCCCCTTTTTTTTTCCTGATGGCTGTCTCAGAGCCCAGTTCGGTAAGTGTTATGGACTGGTTCTACTTGCAAGCTCAGAATGTCACAAACCTAGATATCTAATCCCAGATAGGCCACTCATAGCTGCGCAGCCTAGAGGAGGTCCCTTAACCTCCCTCGGCCTCGTTCTGAGCCTCACACGAATTAATGCTATTTTGAGTTCCTTCCATAAATGGGGCTGAGAACAGCCCCACCTGCTCGAGCTGTCAGGGGACGAAGAGGAGACAATGGGGGTGACCGACACTTACTAAGCACTCCACCAACAACAGGCTTACCCCTGACTCAAACCAGACATGTTTCAGCAAAGAGAGACCAGAAGCGTAGGGCGGAAAGCCTCAGTTTTCTAACACGATTCCCGAAGCCTTCCCTCCCAGGGCCTGATGGGAAGGAAATCCAGAAAAGCATTCAATCCACCAGTGTGGGGAGCCGAAGCCCAGTCCCACAGCCCCAGCCAAGGAAGCCTGCAGCCTGGGCTCTGCCGCCTTCGGAAACCAGAAGGGAAATGAACGGCCAACGGAGCCAGCGGCTGTCCAGGTATAGGAAACCCATCCTGGCCCAGAGACCTGATGGAAAAATCCCAACAGTCCAGCTGCCCCTCCTAACAGGCCCCCATCCTTCCCCATCCCCGCCTCACTACGAGGGTCTCTGAACTACAAGTCAGCCACGTGACAGGCCTTGGCCAAAGAAGGTGAGGAGCCATGAGCCTCACTGGCAGGCAGAGTGGGGAGACCCAGGATGTGCACAGACAGGCATGTGTAGTAATTTTGGCATTCTTGACTTCTTTATATATTTATTCACACACACACACACACACACACACACACACACACACACACACAAGTTTATGACATTTGGAATTCTAGGGACTTTTCAGAGAGTACATAAATGCTAGGGGTCCCGAGAGGTCTTTGGTGGTTGTTGGTTGCTGTTGGTCACGGTTTGTTAAGTAGTCGTGCGCAAAGAAGCAGCAACAAGAAGAAGAAATTAGATATCCTGATAGCAGAGATGAAACTTGCCCCCAATCAGCAGGAAGTCGCATGATGACAACCTCATCCCCTTTCCGCCCGACTTTATTCAGGGATCTCTCTGCTCTCTCCCCCCTCTATCCTTTTCTTCTCTCTTATCTAGGGCTAGGGAGGAGCTTGGGGGGGTGTGGAAGAAAGAAGACCCCACAAAGTAGCAAAGACCAGCTACAGACAGGCATGCTCAAAGGAGGCCCAACAATGTGTGCCTGGGAGAGCAAATGAACAATGCCCTCTATGGTGTACCCTGGACCGGGTGGCACGGTGTCAAGGAACTGACAGATGGGGCTGTGTCGTGCAGCAGGACCCAGCTTAATTTGATGGAACCGGGGTGTTCAAGAGGCCTGGTCAAAGGCATCGCTTCTCACAACTCTTGATGGGGAAACCCAGATTGTTCTGATAGTTCTAATCCACTGTAGAAAACATCACTGTGATGTCACGTTGCTAGAAGGTTCTATAGCCCCATCCTCCTGCTTCCTGGACTTGCTTCTTCACAGACTAACGTATAACAAGCGGTTTGCAAATCCACTGGGGATGCAAACCATGAGCTGCCAGGTCAGGAGGGCAACTGAGGCAGGTTCAACCCCCCCCACCCCACCCCCAGTACACCTCTCTTCAGACACTGAGGAAATAACCAGGCTCCACTATCAGTTTGTAAAACGAGGGGTTTCCAGAGAGGACTTAAATATTGAGTGTATGCCACATGATGCCAGGGTCTGGAGACATGCGCGGTTAGCGCCAGGGGGTTACTCTCACTCTGTAACGGTGACATCTATGTCACAGGCAAGTCTAGTGTCTGGCTTGGGCATGTGGGCTATGATCACAGGCTTCAGGCGACCTCGGAGGACAAGAGAGAAGACAGAGTTAAGAATTCATTTCCACACAGCCACTCGGAGCTACAATGGCCAGAGTCACATCTAAAGAGGAGCGATGTAGGACAGGCTTCTGAGACCAGACGGCTAACACAGATTGTCTAGTACCACGGGAGGAAAAAAAAAAAAATCTCAACACAGTTTGTCGCCACGGTAGGAAATACCAAGTGCGTTTCTTCTATCAAGGACTACAAAATTTGTATTTAGAGCCAGGTGTAGTGGTTGAATCCCAGTACTTGGGAGGCAGAGAAAAGTGAATCTCTGCGAGGTTGAGAATAGTCCGGTCTACACAGTGAACAGCCAGAGCTACTGCGTTACATCTGTCTGTCTGTCTGTCTGTCTCTGTGTGTGTGTGTGCGCGTGTGTGTGTGTGTGTGTGTGTGTGTGTGTGTGTGCTGGGGGATGGGACCATGTGTTTAGGAAAAGGAATTTTTTAAAATCTCCCTTGCTTTGTAAGACTTAAAAAAAAAAAAAGATTGATTTAATATATGTGAGTACACTGTCAATGTCTTCAGACATACTATTACAGATGGTTGTGAGCCACCCAGGTGGTTGCTGGGAATTGAACTCAGAGCCTCTGGAAGAACAGTCAGTGCTCTTAACCACTGAGCCACCTCTCCAGCCCCAAGACTTCTTTGCCTTTGCAAGTACTTTAATCCTCTCCAGCAAGTAAAGCCTTTGTTTACACGAAGGCCCCCTGCTCTGTTTTAGGAACCCAATGATGGCCTGAAGCACAGAGGCTTTCCTCCTTGGGACAGGGACCTCTTTCCACTTCCGGTGCACCAGTTCCTTCAGATTAGCCAATCGAGTATGACTGTGAGGTCAGACCCCAGCCAGTGGGGGAAAGACACAGCCACCACGGGAGCTAGAAGAAAAACCCGGGGCACTTCCTGTCTCCAGTGCCTTGGCTCTTCCCTCAAGCGCACCAACCTCTTGAGCGAGAGTCAAGTTTGTCTTGTTGGAACGGTGGTCTCTTTCTTTGTGACCTCAAACTTGTTCCTAACAGCATTACGAAGTCATAGTCACTGCCACTTGCAAGATGCCTGAGGCTGGGCCCTTCTCATAAAATTAGGGATGCTTCACCATGAGATGGGTACCCTGGGAAACAAAAAAACAAAAACAAAAAAACAGAAAAAGTCTGGTCTGGCTAAGTAATTAAGACACTCACAGGCATCCCAGAGATAGGTTCTTTTCAGAACAGGTTGCCCAATTACCCTGCTTTTCCTGAGGCTCAAAGATTTTGTAGGGTGGGAGATGCCAAGTTTACAAAGGGGACAGACACTCTTTAACAAAGGGGATCTCTCAGCCACCTTCTGCAACCACTGAACTTAGCAGATCTGTAGACAGGAACAAAGCGGGGAGGGGGAGAGGGACTCAGAGGCACTCTCCCTTGCTTACCACACTGTCAGGGAAAACTGGGATAGTGCACACATAAGCTTGCAAGGCCAGAGACAATGCATCGGACATACAATAGAGACAAATGGATGAACAGGGTAAAGTTCTCACACACCAGAAAAAGTCTCTCTCTCTCTCTCTCTCTCTCTCTCTCTCTCTCTCCCCAGTTCAAACAAGAACTCATCAATGGCCACACAGTGATGATTTGCCAAACAAAGCAAGGGGAACCATACTTGGAATTTCTTAGAAGGGCGGGTCTCGGGTGTGACTTCTCCCCAGAGCTGCTGCTGGCTCTGACTGCTGTCTCCCCACAAAGGCCTGGTGTGGGTGAGATGCTCAAGGGCCTCCCAAGACTGACTGAATGAAGACACCTCCGTTCTGAGAGTAACCGAAGCACCCTGGGTGAGGTTCGGAGACCATGTCGCCTTCCCCTGAGGTCATTCCAGACAGGCCCTAGGGGGACTGAAGATGGGAGCCACTGAAGACGGAACTGGGTGTGACTCGGTTGACCCTTTTACCAAGATGGTGGCGATCAGAAACTGGGACTACCTCAGTCCAAGCAGGAAGCCAGCCGGGCGGGGGGAGGGGGGGTGTCATCTATTTCCCTGATGGGCCTCTTGAGGGAAGCAACTGGGTGAACACAGACCAGACTCTGGCCAGCTTCCTAGGTCTGAGCCCCAGCCTGGTCACCTGCAAGCAAGACAGGTGATGACTCACACCCCTGGGCCTCCGCTTCCCCATCTGCACGGTGAAGCGGTGAAGGGAGGCAACAGCTGCCTTACAGACCTGCAGCCCAGAACAAGACCTATCAGGAAGAAGATGTCCCTTGGGTATTTGTTCAGTCAGGACAGGCCCTGTGGTCATTTTACTTCACAGGTAAGGAAATGTTAACCTTAATGACAGAACCCGCTTCCCCCGCCCCGCCCCCAACCAGGATCTCACACCCAGCACAGCTGCCCCACCATGCCCACCCCCCCAACACACACACACACACACACACACACACACACACACACGCACGCACACATACACAGAAAGACAGACGACAGACAGACACACACACGCACACCCCGTTCAGAATGACAGCCAGGAGCCAGCTCCATCCAGCCTTCTGTCCCCTTCAGGAATGTGGGACACATGTCAAGCAGGAGGAGAAAGAGGCCAGAGTGACATGTGGCCAGGGCACTGCCAATGCTCCCCCTGGGGCCAAGAGCGGGCTGGCTCAAAGGAGAACTAGAGTCCCCTGAGGCTTCCGTACTGCAAACAAAATCAGAGGAACAGGCCCTAAAATAGGAAGGGCACCGACCGCCCTGCGTCACCATGCGCGCGGTGTTCTTTGTTTTGCTTCCTGCCAAGTTACTTGATCTATCTCAGAAAGTCCATTTCGAGATGGCACTGACAGGCAACCCCTCCCCCTACTGCCCCCCCCCCCCCCCCTCTTGCCCACCTTGAGGAGTGGCAGGACAATTACTGATGATGGCCTTCGAGACCCCCCCCACCCCCGGCCCCAACCCATCCGTCAGGGTCGATGGGACTTCACCTGCACAGATGTGGTGTTCTCCAAGAAAACTAGGGGTGCCTGCCTAGAGTCTTGGGTTCTTGGTAGGTCCAGGCGTGGGGCTCCAGGCAGCCACAGGAAGTGGTCAGCCTTTGCTTATTTTTCAAAGGATGGCCACCAGATTTGCTCAGGGAAAAAAAAAAAAAAAAAACTTCTTAAACATTTTTAGCAGAGGGCACCTACGCTGGCAATGTCCCATCACCATGGGGTCTTCTGTCAGTTCAGTTCATGGTGCCTTCGAAGGAAGCAGGTGCTTGGGCCTTGGCACATGGAAGGTGGGGGAAGGGAAGAAGGCAAAAGAGAGGGAACTCGAACAGCTCAAACTCTCCGCTCTTTGTGAACTTACAGTGATGTGTTTATAAAAAGATAAAAGAAACAGAATATGTTCTATGGGAGTGTAGTCAGGTATGAGGGAAGGGGATGTCTCAGTGGGCCCATGCCAAGGCTTCCCTTCCCCTGAGGGACCAGCCATAGGATGGTATAGTATAGAATAGAGTTTATTCAGGGCACGGGGAGGGGAGTTAAGAGGGTAGTAGAGGTAGAGAAAGGGAGAGTAGAGGAGAGGAGGGGAGGGGAG
>NC_034609.1:40517216-40523723 GCF_900095145.1 Mus pahari | reverse complement strand
GAGGAGAGGAGAGGAGAGGAGAGGAGAGGAGAGGAGAGGAGAAAGAGGCCTCTAGGGAAGGAAATGGATGGGAAGGGAAGAGGAAGAGCACGAGGGAAGCAGGAGTAAGAGAACAAGAGAGGGGGAGGGGGCAGGCAGCCCCTTTTAGAGTGGGCCAGGCCTACCTGGCTATTGCTAACAACCACTAGAAAAGAAGCTGAGTAATGTGGTAGAATGAAGGGGGGCTCAGATGGGAGCAGGGAATAAGAGGGTAACAAAGAATAAATATGACCAAAATACATTATGTATAAAAATATCAACAAAAAGTATTTAAAATAAAAAGATCCCAAATCTGCCCCAGAAACCCAAGCTAAATCACAGCTGTGGCCTCCTGTAGGAAATCCAAGGTAGAGAGCTGTTATGACCCAGTCACAGGGAGAGTGTGGATCTGAAGAAGGGTGAAGGGTCGACTGGAAGAAGTACCCACCCAATCTCCATAGACACAGGGATGAGTACAGCGCAGAGTACGCTGGGGTCGTGGCCGGGCCAGAGCAGAGGAATCTAGATGCTTCCAACATGGGGCCAAAATAGGAGTACCTCGGCAGCTGACAAGCCCAGACTTGAATCTGAGAGTCCAGAACAACAACTGCAGGCCCTGGGTTGGGCAGGGCCAGGCCGGGCCACGCTGTCACACACCAAACTAATCACAAGCTCTGCTCCGGGGGCGGCTGGTAGCCAACATTTGGAAGGGGTGGTCAGCAGTTCACTGCTACGGCCTCGTAGGAAGCCTTCAGGCCCAATCCAATGTAGATACACCTGGATTCCAGATGTGAGGTCCTGAGCCATCTATAACGCCAAGTAGGTGTTCTGAATAGACACGGCACTGGGCAGACAAATAAGACGAGGACACTGGGGTCAGGACTGCCCGAGCAAGTGAGGCAAAAGCCTCGAAGAGGATGTGCAGTGCACTGTGGAATGATGGGAGAATCTGGGCCTGCTGGAGTCACCTCCCAACCTTCGGCATGAGAAAGCAAAGGGCGATCCAGCCAGGACTCAGGAGGTCAGGGAAGAGGCGAGGAGATGGTGAAGTGCAGACACGTGGAGACACTAGAGTCTCCGGTGCACAGGTGTGAGGCCTGCACGTCCGCAGCACCCACCCCCACCCCCCCGCCGTCACATCTGCACATTGGTAAAGATGCACAGCTGTGCATGCACATGTTACAATGTGGATGGGCTCGAGCGAGCGCACGCACGCACGCACGCGCGCACACCACTACAGAAAAACAGCACTGTGCTAGACTTTGAAGTCCGTGCTTCAAAAAAAAAGAAGAAAAAATGGGATCTTGGCCTTGCTCCCTGCAAGTCAGTGACCTAACCTCTCTGGCCTCAGTTTCTTTATCTGTTAAACGGGCTAATAACAGTATCAGCCTCCCGGTGTCACTGGTTGGGGCCCTCTACATACGCTTCACAAACACGTGCTGAAACAATAATACTGAGCTGAGCCATAACTCGGGGTGGTGCTTGCATAAGTTACAAGAGGCCCTGGGGTTGGTTTCCAGAAAACCTCTTCCCTCCTCATTATCCCGTAAAAAGTTGAGAAAGTCTTAGATGTATGGGGGGGGGGGGCTAAAGAGAAGCTGGTAAAGACTCAGCCTCAAATTAAATAAATGTGTGTGCGGATATACACTTGCACTATTGGATACACGACTTCTTACACACCAAAAGAGATATGCAGCAAAGGTCAGAGCTTGCACCTCACTTGGAGACTCGAAGTTCCAGGGTGTGCAAGAACAAACGGGAGTCGTTTCTGTCCACACTAGACCCCAGAATGCTTCTCTTATAGAAGCTGACCAGGAAGGGAGGAAAGGTTGTAACAAATCAAGGGACACAGAGGAGCCATGTGACAAGGTCCGTGCACGGGACACACTCTGTGCTGGCATCTGCTGCGTGATTCTTTTTTTTTTCTATCCTTTTAATTATTTTATTAGATATTTTCTTCATTTACATTTCAAATGCAACCCTGAATGTCCCCTATACCCTCCCCCAACCCTGCTCCTACTTCTTGGTCCTGGCGTTCCCCTCATATAAAGTTTGCAAGACCAAGGGGCCTCTCTTCCCAATGATGGCTGAATACGCCATCTTCTCCTACATATGCAGCTAGAGACATGAGTTCTGGGGGTACTGGTTAGTTCATATTGTTGTTCCACCTATAGGGTTGCAGACCCCTTTAGCTCCTTGGGTACTTTCTCTAGCTCCTCCATTGGGGACCCTGTGTTCCATCCAATAGCTGGCTATGAGCATCCACTTCTGTATTTGCCAGGCACTGGCATAGCCTCACAAGAGGCCGCTATATCAGGGTCCCTTCAGCAGAATCATTCTGGCATGTGTCTGGGTTTGGTGGCTGATGATGGGATGGATCCCCGGGTCGGGTAGTCTCTGGATAGTCCATCCTTTCGTCTTAGCTCCAAAGTTTGTCTCTGTAACTCCTTTTATGGGTATTTTGTTCCCTATTCTAAGGAGGAATCTGCTGCGTGATTCTTATCAACCTCCTCCCCCTTGTCATCACAAGACTGAATTCTGAGTGAGGCAAGTCGTCCCCCCGTTCCTCCCCCCCCCAGAGGCCAACAGCGGTGATCATGGGGTTCCAGACCCGTGGACAACCCCGGAATCTCCTCCTGCCACGTATCCACTGTGAGAACAAAGGAGTGGATAAAAGGTGGAGTGTGGGGATGGGTGAGTCAGATGCAGTCTAAAGGAAATTAAAACCCAGTGCCCATCAAACATGGGACATAACAAAGGGGTACAAACGCTGCATGGGAGTAGAAGGTGTGACTGGAGCTCCCCTCGCCAGCTCCTGGAGCAGAGCAGGATGCTGGGCAGGCAAAGGAAGTCATCCATACGGCTGCCAGGCTACAGCAGCTGAGAGACCAGTGATGCCCTATATGGAAGAAGTTTCCAGGGTGCAAGCCTGGTGGCTTCACATGGGTGAGGGCACTGGGGAGTCTTCTGTGGAAATCCAGAAGGCTGGCATCCTGAGCTCCTAAATCCCGTGGGGTTGTGGATGAACAGGCTCTCAGATGCCAAAGGCCCAATACCCTCTCGGAGCTACCCTAGCCAGATGTCAGCGGCAGGATGACTTATGGCCAGGGCTTCTCGGAGAGCACTGCATTGTCAGGTCCTGCGGGAACAATGAGAAAGTCCCACAGTCCCTTCTGGAAGCTACCAGCTAGGCTCAGGGTCCCTCTGGAAAGGGCTTGCTAAGAGCCTACGTGGCCAAGCTAAACAGCTCAAGACGTCGGCTCACAGTTCTGGGAGGCCTGGAACAGCAGCAGCCCAGCCTGGGCTCATGCAGCCTGGGGTAGATCATCTGCAGAGATCATACTTCAGGGATGCTAGGCCAGGCCAAGGTCTATGAAACATACTCAAGACGTAGAACATCCCATAGAAAGACTTCCCTTAAAATGGTGGTAGGTAGTCCTTAGTGCCTGGCTTTGCCTGCAAGATGCTACCAGACCCTGCAGGTTTTACCACTGCACAAACGGACCTCCAAATAGAAACTACCATCTCCTGGGGAGCCTCTCTAGGGAGTCAGGGACCTCAGCTATGAGATCTCCCACAGCTCAGACACCTGGGCCATCTCTGCCACTCTTTTCCAAATGCTGAACTCACTGGCCCGCAGAGGCTAAAGGGTCTGTGTGCCAAGCTGTGGGAGATGTCCCAGGCCTCATCTTCAGATTGCTTTCTCCCTCCTGAATCTGCCCTCTGCCCCCTCCTCTATTCTGTTAAACAGAACACCCTTCTCACAGCCTGATGACACTCAGTCAAGGTACTTCCTTGACTGAGTTGGAATAGCTTCCAAGCTGAGATTCCCTGGGCTCTGCTCCTTCCCCCACCCCCTAGTGTACTCTGGGCTCTCTGGGACAGGACACCTAGTTCACCCTGGATGCCGAGCCTTCACCTCCATGGAGTCAGCTCATGAGACACTGGGACACCAAGTTCCCTGGAAACCTACGGACAAAGTCCGTCTGATTTAAAGCCGAGACACCGCCCACGCTGGCGCCCGAGATGCTGGGCAGCCACCACCCCAGCATGCACAGGCTTCATGAAATAAAAGCCCAGGTATGATTATTCAACCCAAAGCCCGTTCAGCATACATCAAACATCAGCTTAGTGCTTATTTCAAGGCCTGGGGGATGGCTCAGTGGAGAAGGAAGCTTGCCACCAAGCCTGACTCGACCAGAACTCAATTCTCAGGACCCGTGTGGTGTAAAGAAAGAACCAACTCCCACAAGCTGTCTTCTGACCTCTACACGTATATCCTGGTGCGTGTGTATGTGTGCGTGTACGCAAACACCTTACAACAAATAAATGTAACGAGAAGTTTGAGATACGTCTACTTTAGGTGAGCGAATGCAAAAAGTAACCGTAACAGTCCCTGGGGGTAGGTCCTGCTCTTACTGGTCTCAGCAACCCTAAAGTGGACTCATTGCTACCCCATAATACAGATGAGAAAACTGAGGCGGCAATAGGCTCACTGCCTGGATCTGAAAGGTCACAGGCCACACCCTCAGCCTGTCAGATCCAGTGCGTGACTTCACCCACTTGCTGGATCCTACCCTCTCCCCGGTTCCCTCATTTAAGAGACTCGATGACAATTATCACATAAATGTACAGAGTTGGGGGGAAGGGAGCCTGAGGAATAGCAGCTCCCTGTCTCCTCGAGACAGGAGGTAGAAAGGAAACTGACAGCCAGTGACACCCTAAGGGACAAGAAGACTCCAAAAGGGAGGGTCCTGGTTTCCAAGAGGAAGTGACAGATCTTACTGGTGTCTTGGACCTCTAGTCCCTTTGCTTCTTGTCCAGCACAAAAGAGAAGAAACGGATCCAAGTTGTTCCGGATACAGGGACACCCGGCTCCTGGAGGGGAGTAGCTCAGAGACTCCAGGCGGGGACTGACGGCAGAAAGACTGTGCTCCAGGTACAGAGACACGGCAGCCAGACCCCACCAACCTCCCCACGTGGGTCACGCCCTAAGCGGCCTGTCCCATCCCTCCCTGGACGCCAGGGAGGAAATCTGCAACTTCCTTCTTTGCTGCACCCCTTGGCCTCCTCCTTCCCATTCACAACACTGCCCATCCTCCCAGGGCCTTCCTGGCCTCCTGCCCTTTGCACAAGCCAGAAGTCCCATGGAAGTCCATGCCCTGTGTGATGATAATAACCCTGTGGAGAACAACCACAGGTGACTCTTGGTGAGTATCTCCCATGAGCAAGGGCCAGGCACTAGTCATGAGGCCTTATCATTTAAAGACAGACAGCTTACAGGGACCCATTCTACGGAGGAACCCAATGTTCAGACAGGAGACCTGGCTTGCTTGAAGCCTTATGGTCCTGCATATCAGTGCAGTTCTGGATATCTAGGTGGCCCTAAGCATGTGTGGCTACTGACATCATATCAGCGGTGAGGGCGCAACCGACACACTGCCTCCAAAGTCAGCTCCTCCGAAGTCCTCTTTCCTAATGTCCTACCTCCTACAAGCAGTGTGTCCCTTCCTCCCAGAGGGAAGGGGTCACCCAGACTCCACAGTTCTGAGGAGGAAGGGCCCCCCCTTGCTCTGAGGCCAGAGCAGCCACGCATGTGGCTGCTTTCTCAGCCACTGGGTCAATAGAGGCTAATTCTGGGACAGGATCCCGGCTCTCACATCTGCTCAATTCTCAGCACGCATCGGTCGTACAGAAACCACTGACGGGCCTTGATCTGAGTCCCCGGCCCTAGGATTGGGACGCACAAGAATGATAAAGACATAACTGAAATTAAACTTGACCTGGGCTACAAGGGGTGGGGTGTCTCCAGCACCCCACCAAACTTAACCCTTTTCCTTTCCTCGGGAAACTCTTTAGAGAGCCAGGAAGCAACTAGCATGGAAGCTTCTGGAACATTCTCCATCCAGGTAGATGACACTGTTACATTTTTTTTACCTGTGTGTTAAATCATTGTCTTTGTTGGGGTTACTACTGCTGTGATAAAACACCGTGATCAAACCAACTTGGGGAGGAAAGGGTTAATCTGGCGTATGTTTCTACCTCACTGTTCATCACTGAAGGAAATCAAGACAGGAACTCAAACAGCACAGGAACCTGGAGGGGTGCTGCGTACTGGCTTGCTCCTCAAGCATTGCTCTGTAGCCGACCTTTTGCTACTTTATAGGTTGGTTCTTCTTTCTTCCACTTTTCTTCATCTCCTTTTTTTTTCAACCCCCTAACACTAGATAGGAGAGGGGGAAAAAAAAAAAAGGATAGAGAGGAAAGGAAGGAGATCCCTGAATAGCGGTCAGAAAGGGGGAGATGTTATTGTTAGACTACTTCCTGCTTATTAGGGGGCATCGGAGTTCCTTGGGGCAAGTTTGCTCTTTGCCACAGGATATCTAATTATTTCTTCTTCTTCTTCTTCTTCTTCTTCTTCTTCTTCTTCTTCTTCTTCTTCTTCTTCTTCTTCTTCTTCTTCTTCTTCTTCCTCCTCCTCCTCCTCCT
>NC_034609.1:40501504-40516426 GCF_900095145.1 Mus pahari | reverse complement strand
TAGACCAGGCTGGCCTCGAACTCAGAAATCCGCCTGCCTCTGCCTCCCAAGTGCTGGGATTACAGGCGTAATCCAAATGCCAGCGTGAAGGCATTTTCTTAATTGAGTCTCCTTCCTCATTGATGACTCTAGTTTGTGTCAAGCGGACATAAAACTAGCCAGGACAATCTTTTTTTTTCTTTTCTTTTCTTTTTTTCTTTTTTTTTTTTTTTTCACACTCATGTTTATTTGCTTGAAAGATTAAAAAAAAAAATCAGCTAATAAATAAACCATCTTTCCTAAGATGTTCTAAGAGGAACCACCAGTCCGTAGGCTACACCTGAAACTGAACCAGGTTAGGCTGGCTCTGGTCAACCCTGGGACCAGTCAGCACTGGGGCATGCACTTGGCCTCCTGGGGTTTGGTTTCCGGTTGGATGTCCCATGGGGGGATAGGGGTGTCAAAGTGCCATGTTCTTGGTGTGTGCCACTCACAGAAACGTTACCACCATTATCCTAACGCCCTGCCTCAGTTTAGTGTGTAACAAGTAATCGAACATCAGCTCTAGGGGCTCGCCTCGCACTGTAGCCACCGTCCAAGGCCACCATCTTCAGTTGCTCTCTGTATGATCCACCCCAAGTACCATGCCTGCCTGCGGCCAGTGAGCAGTAGATCTCATTCCACTCAGCTCTCAGGAAGCAGACAATAGAGACCTCTCCTACCTGTACTTTACCTGCAGAAGGCCACTAAAGACAGGGCAACCGCCTCCCCAAGCTGCTTCTAAAGCGACTGCCGCCATGGGAAAGAGTGGGCACAGCCAGAGATACCTGTGTGCCAGAACCACGCTCCTGACTATGGGTCACCTGCAAGGGACATCTGCCAGGTAGGAGTCGGGGCCTAGTCCCAGACCCAAGTGTGACTCTCTACTTCTGTGACAATTACTCTTGGATGTCAACTCGATGAGATTCACAGTCGCCATGGAAGCAAACCTCTGGGCATGTCCACGAGGGAGTACCCAAATTGCTTAATGGAGAAAGGAAGACCTTTAGGCGATGGCGATACACATCTTTGGTCCTGGCACTTTGGAGCTCGAGGCAAGCGGATCTCTATGAATTCCAGGCCAGGCATGATCTACAGAGCTAGTTTCAGGACGGCCAGGGCTACCCAGAGAAACCCTGTCTCAAAACAAAAGAACAACGAAAAGAGAAAGGCAGACATACCCTAAAAGTGAATGGGCTCCCATCCCAGGCTGAAGGTAAATTAGTGCCAACATGCACCTCAGTGCTTCCTGATGGCAGACTCCATGTGACCTCATGCTCCTGCGCTGTGGCTTCACCGCCAGAGTGCACGGCTTCCTTCAGCTGCTCTGGTCAAGGAAGCATCTTTGCCACAGCAACTAGGACAGTAACTGATGCCACTTCCCATTCAAGTTCCCAAGGAATCACCGCAGGGGGTGACTCGGGCTTCCCTTCCCTCCCAATCCTATTTCATTCAGGCTCTCAGCTTCACACGCACACACGCACACAAGGACACACGTGCATGCATGCACACACACACATGTGCACACACGCGCACACACACGCATGCACATGCATACATGCATGCACGTGCATGCACACAAGCACACACGTGCATACATACACACACACAAACATACACACACAGAGCCTACTGCTCCAACTCAGCCTGTAATCCCTGCTCTGACCCCAGCCCCGCTTTCCCCTGCTCTCCTCATCTAAGTCTGACTGAGTCTGTGGTGGCCAGCCTTTGTTCTGGTTTCTGGATTCTCTCTCTCTCTCTCTCTCTCTCTCTCTCTCTCTCTCTCTCTCTCTCTCTCCCCCTCTCCCTCTCTCTCTCGGCCTCCTCCTCAGAAGCCTTCTTTTCTGCTCTTTGCCCCAAGAACTGCAGTCAGTAGGAAGGAGGTCCCATCAGCATCTCTGTTGCTAGCAGTAGTCCTAATGACTAAGCCATGGGGACAGAGGGCAGAGGCCACACCAGGAGTTAAGAAACGAGTGCCTCATGGCAACTGTTGACTAATCCTAAAAGCAGGAGCATTTCCAATGAAAGTGAAGGTAAAAGGGAGAGAAAGAGGGGTACCCACGCCCACCAGGCTGTACTGGAAGGAGACCAGCATCTGTCAGCAGCCAGCACACACCACAGATAGGCCGGACGGGAGCAGCTCTACCTCTTACTTACCCAAAGCAAAAACTGTCCCAACCCAGGCAGGCTCAGCCAGTCTCCCTCCTGGGAACTTCCCAAGTAACCACTGGCCCTCATTGAGAATGAAAAGCAAACAGCATGCAGACATTCACAGTGCACTGCCTGTAGGAATTTAAAAAAAGGGGGGGGGGGGGAGGAGGCAGGAAGCAAGGCTTAGCAGGGGGCAGCTTCCTAGAGCATGGCTGGTCCAGAGCCAGGTCACAGACCAACCATCACAGATGACAAACAAGCTCTGGGGTGACAGAAGAGAGGGGGAGGAGTCTGGCGGGGGAGGGGGAAGGCAACAGTGAGAAAGAGCTAGTATGCTGTGAATGTTCAAAATGACATTAAAATAGGCATACCAGGCATACGGATGGGCAGAGTCCCCCTAGGATCACAAAGTCGGCGGAGAGCATCCTTAGCTAGATCCACAAAGTACAGGAGCTCCAACAAGGGAAGGGGGCCAAATGACCAGAATCTGCTTCTGCATCCTAGGCTTTGGGACAGGAAGAAATGCAAGAGTGAGCCAGCCAAGAGTTTATCGGAAACCATCCAGGCCGGTCTGATTGTGCGGTGCAGGTTGGCTGTGGTCATGTTAAGGAGGGAGACTTCATAAGCACACAGATATTCTCTTCTTTTAAACTCCCTTGAACGTTCCTCTCATACTGTGCTGGCAACTAAATAAAGGGTAGGGAATTGAGAATTGTCGGGTACGGGGCTTTGGAGCTGACACGGGCCTTTCTCATAGGTAATCTTACTTGATCCTCACGAGGGGGAGGCAGAGCAGGGAGGGTGGCCCAGAATTTTCCACCAAGAAGAAAAGTTCGTGGCTCAGGATGCCTAGCAGTCACAAGGCGCTGAGCCCCATCCCAACAACAGCGTCCACGAGGCGTGCGCTAGCACACGTTTGTAACATCAGCACTTTGGCGGATTGACACAAGAGGATCACCAAGAGGGACCTCGAGGTCAGTCTGGGTTCCAGAGACAGTTCAAGGCCAGCCTGGTCTACATGAGATCCTGTTCAAGGCTGACCTTAAATTCCTGATCCCCCTGACACACGTACCTGGTGTAGCACAGGAAAGCGCTATCATGCTCAGTTTCCCAGACACTGAGAATTGAGGTCAGAACATCCCAAGTCCCCAGCAAACGCTCTCAGCCTCTGCATCCTCAGCTCCGCATCAGCAGCTTTGATTGTCTCTGCAGCCACGGAGGTTGCTGCTCCATTGTAAAGACCCCTGTGGGGGCTGGCGTACAGATACTAACCTCCCTTCCTCTCTGGTCCATTTCAACCCCTGCCCTGGGGATGCACAAAGATGCTGCCTGCTGATGGGGGTGCTTCTGGAACCTGACAGTCTCTTCAGGGGCTCAGGCACCTTGGTAGCTTCTACTGGAACAGATGTAAGCCCCGGGCCTGGAACCAGATGGGCCTTAACTTCATAGTCCATGACCCTAAACTCCACACCACCTGACTGTGATCCAGATGGAGTAGAGAGTCCCAAAAATACATACACTATTCTATTATAGATTATATTTATATTCTATATAAAATTCTCCACTCCGGTGACGCTCCCATCCCACCATGAACGTCCTACGAGATAACCAGGAGAGTAAGGGCCCACCGACGGTTTCACTAAAGCAGGAGGGAAGCAAGGGAAACTGAGGCCCACCCCAGAGGGCATCAGCATGTCATCCTCCTCACAGTCCCAGAAAACCAGCTTTGCCCAGACACGGTGGAGGCTACCAAGATCCCTGGTCAGGATGTGAGACAAATTGCAGTAACTATGGCAACGCCACACTCCCTCTGTGCAGCCTTATTCCGAGTCATTTACATATCTGGTCCCCTGGGCCTTCCTGGATAAAAAGGATCCAAGACCACTGTAGCAGCAAGGACGGATGCCACTTCAGAGAGTGGAGAACTGGCCACACAGGTAACGTAGAAGGAGAAGAACGGAAACTCAGCCAGACATCTTCCAGGACCTCAACTCTTGACAACTACAATCAATTGCCTCTCGGCAGCGGTGTGAAGCCAGAATGGACAACAGTCGTGATACAATATCCTCAAGTTTATTTAAATATTAATATTACCCCGAGGCTAGAGTCAGTCAATCAAAAGTAGCAACAGGCCTGAGGAGATGGCTCGGTAGGCAGAGTGCTGGTGCTGTAGGTATGAGAAACCAGGTTCAAATCCCCAGTCTCCATACAAAAAAGCTAGGCATGAGGTCACAGGCCTGGGCTCTCGATGCTGGGGAGGAAGAAAGGCTCCCTCAGGCTCACTGGCTAAGCTGTCTACCTGAACTGGGAAGTTCTAGGTTGAGTAAGAGACCCTGTTTGAAACAGTGAGGTACAGAGTGAAAGAGAAAGATGTGAGAGGCTGGCCGCTGGTACACGAGAGAGTGCATGCACACACACACATGTGCAGGGACACACATGAGAGAGAGAGAGAGAGGGAGGGAGGGAGGGAGGGAGGGAGAGGGGGGAGAGGGAGGGAGAGCAATGCTCTCAGCTTAATATGTCAAGATCACATGACCAAAAATCACATGACTGACAGGGTACCCCCCCAACAGTGCCTCCTGAACCAAACAAACCATACACAACAGGCAGTCACGGCAGTAATTCCATGCAGGCTGCCCAGTGTGGTCGAGGCTATCTCACCGAACTGAGTAAACACTGAGGGATGGAGGGCTAAGTCCAGAAGCTGCCCTGAGGCCTGTCTTGTGTCAGGCACCAAACCAATCATTTCCAATGACTCCCTCCTTTGACACTCACTCAAAAGTTCACACAGAAGTGAACCTGGGGCTCTGAGAAGCCATGCGGCAAGTTCAATGCCACAGAGCTACCAGAATTCAGCCTGCTGTGATCCCAGTTTCCAGGCCCTGCTGCGGGCGGCTCTGGTATCCTCTTCAGAGAGGGAGGAGCTGCCTGGAAACCCAGCAGGACAAGCTACCCGGCCTGCCCATTCCCGCCAAGCCGGCTCCCCGAGCCCACCACAGGTCCGGAACCCCTCACTTCAAAGTGATTCACCGGGGCAGGGCTGTGTGGTTGGGGCTGAGGCCTTGGGCAATGCTGTCTGTCACAGGGCAGTGCTTGTCCCTGACCACCCAGGTTTGAACTGGCTTTCCCCGGGACCTCAGGAATTCCGGTGCCAGCTTGTGGAGGCTGTCTGGCTGAGGCCACCTCGTTTGTTCCTACAAACCATTTCTAAGGAAGCTATATCTTAGCCCCCTGACAGTTCAGAGAGGGTCTGTGGGGATGAGGGTGGCTAGAGTCAGCTCCTACCCCTCACTAATCACTTATCTCATTCTTACCTATTTGCAGCCATACCAGGGCTCGCTCTCAGGACCACAGGACTGATGTCCAAAGGAATGTCACCACCTCAGATGCCTCTGCCCCGAATCCCACGCTCAGAGTGGAGTGTGTCCCCTGTCCTGCTCAGGGCCCAGCACCTCTGAACCCCAGGAGTGTGGGGATATGAAATGTGTGATGTCTGAGGTCAGAGCTCGTTAATGTGAGTCCAGCTGAGGGAAGATGGCCAAGAACAATTCGCTCATTTGCTTCATTTCCAGACACTGCTGCTGCTGCTGCTGCTGCTGCTGGAGCCGGGGTTCCAAACCAAGTTGGCTTTGGCCAGGACCTCTGCAGCTGCGGCGGCCACAAGGCGCATCTGGATTCACTTAGGGAGTTAAACGCCATAAAGTTCTCTTAAGAAATTAGTTCCTGGGGATCCTGTGTCTCTCTGGGGATTGGGCGAGGGGCTGACCTGGGCCAAGGACACCCAGAAACTGTCTGCCTGGGGAAAAGGCACTTTGTGATCTACTTGAAGAATCAGCGTGTCCCATTCAAGATGGCTAGGGAGGACGGCCAGGCAGGGCAATTCACAGGGAAGGCACTTCCTAACTGCTCTGAGTAACAGCACCCAAGGACAAATGAATGGCCTCAATTAATCCATCTGCTGAATGGGGACATATCACATAGGACCTGGCAGGGCGTGTGCACACCTGCATTCTAATTTACTTTGCTAGTGACACCAGTAACTGTGCACAGGAATGAGGTGTGATGTGATTGACACATGCATGCATTATGTCACAGGCAAATAAAAAACCCTCCCTCAGGCTGGGGAGATGGCTCGCTCAGTGGATCCTTGCTACAAAGGCATGAGGCCCAGAGTTTAAGCTCCAGAACCCACATTAATAAAATACTTTTTTTAAAAAAAAGGCACAGGATGGAGAGATGGCTCAGCGGATAAGAGCACTGACTGCTTTTCCAAAGGTCCTGAGTTCAAATCCCAGCAACCACATGGTGGCTCACAACCACCCATAATGAGATCTGACGCCCTCTTCTGGTGCGTCTGAAGACAGCCACAGTGTACTTATTTATAATAATAAATAAATCTTTGAGCCGGAGCAAGCAGGGACGGAAGTGAGCGGGGCCGACCGGAGTGAGCGGGGGTTGAGCGGATCAAGCAGAGGTCCTAAATTCAATTCCCAACAACCACATGAAGACTCACCACCATCTGTACAGCTACAGTGTACTCATATACATAAAATAAAGAAAGAAATCTTAAAAAAAAAAAGTCAGGCATAGCATTATGTTCTAGTATTCCCGATGCTGGGGAGGCATGCTCACTAGCTCTGGCTCGCCCAGCCCACTTGGGGAGTTCCAAGCCAATGTTGAGACCCTGTCTCCAAAAAAAGGGAAGTGGTGGACGTTGTGTAAAGAACAAGAAAGGAGCTTGTCCTTTGGCCTCCTCCACCACCACCACCACACACACACACACACACACACACACAGAGAGAGAGAGAGAGAGAGAGANAGAGAGAGAGAGAGAGAGAGAGAGAGAGAGAGAGAGAGAGAGAGAGAGCGCTCACCTTCCATTCTCTCTCTTGAAGTCCCCTTATTCCAAACCTCACAGCTAGCCAGCCCAAAGAAACCGCACAACTAAGAAGGAACAATAACAAGAAGTTCCCCCTCCCCCCTTACCAGCCCTCTATGCTGGGTTGGTCTGAACATAGGCAGACAAGAGCCTCAAGTGATGGCCAGGACCCAGACCGTCCCAAGCCCCTCTGAGCCAGCCAGGCACACAGGCAAACCTCCCAGTTCTGAAGAAAAGACCTGGGAGCCACAATCACCAGCCACCGACACAAACTCAGAATCGGAGGCTGAGAAACAGCTCTGGGAGGAGGCAAAACCCAGAGAGATTTGTGGAACCCACAGTGTGGTCCCGCGTATCAGTCATGGATGGGTGAGTCATTAGCCACGCCTCTTGCCTCCACTCCACCATCTGCTTTGGGGGAGAACTGGAGTGAGAATTTCAGGGCCTGGGAAGTAGATCCCTGGTAGGGAACTTTCCCAGCATGCACTGCATTCTCTCTTCCATCTCTAGCACTACTCAAGGGGGTACAAAAGTATCACCAATGGTGGCATGTGCCTGTAATTGCAACACTGTAGAAGCTGAGGCAGGAGGCTGCTACATCCAAGTTCAAGGCCAACCTGGGCCATAGAGACCAACTTTGTCGCAAAGGAAACAAAAATATTTAAAAAAAATAATAATAATAAAATAAAGATCTCGGAAGCTGGAGGGATGGCTCAGTGGTTAAGAAGTGGCTGCTTTTCCAGAGGACCCAAGTTCAATTCCCGGCACCCACATGACAGCTCACAACCGTCTGTAACTCCAGTTCCAAGGATCCAATACCCTCATCACACAGACATACACATAGGCAAAACACTAATAATGCATATAAAATAAAAATAAACGTTTTTTTTTTAAAGTCTCTGTCATCCTCTGCAACTTGCCTGTGTCAACAGCGTCCACGTGGCTAAGGGCAAGCAGCTTAATGTTCTCAACAAAGCATATTTAAGTGTACAGTAAACGTGCCCACCTTATTCCCACTGGCTAGGTCTCAAAAGAGCAAAATAAACCAGTACGGGCCCCCACCCAGTCTTGAGGGACTAACAGGAAGCTGGAGACACAGAAATCACCTCTGCTCTTTGACACCCAGTACCCACCACAGGCTGCACCCCACTGTGGCCTATGGGCCCAAGGAGCTATCCAGCAGCAACGGCTGCATTGCCACCAAGGGGCTGGTGCATTTCAGTGGCCAACACTACTGACCACCCACTTCCCGAAGCTCAGTCTAAGCGCTGCAAACGTGGCTAACAATGACCGTTCGCGCAGGCGGACTCGGCAGACCACCAGGTCACCTCCCTTTCTGTTCAGTCACCCTGACTTGACAGGCTGAGAACATACTTCATTTGGGCTTGAAGCTTGATGACCTTCAAGAGGGAAGTGGTTTATTAAACCCCCGCAGCCAGGCAGGAAGAGGAGAGTCAGTGGCTCAACCAGAGTGCTATCAGACTTAAAGGCAAAACGACTCATCTCAGGGGAGGCCTAGGGTCAGGGCTTGTCAACTACCGGGTCACTTTGGTGTACAACTCGAGTGGAGAACTGTTGCTACTGGGAGCCCCCAAGAAAGTCTGGGGCTGAAAACAAAGAGGTCCTCTGGCTACAAGGAGGTCTGTGTGGGAGAAGAGGGTGACAGCAACACATCCTAGGAAAGCCATGTGAACAGGAAACAGGAAACCAAGAGTCACCCTAGAAGGCCGACGAAGGAACGCTAGTGTCTTCTGGCCCTTGCTAGAGACTCCTTCACACAGAATCTCACCAATATTTCCCGTGTCTGCATCACTTGCCCATCTACCAAGAGCCCATCGGGGCTTTTAATCCAGAGACCACAACAGAGAGCTAGAGTATACCGTCACCATCTGTTCCCACAGTCCAAGGAAGAGGGAGTCTGCCTCCTCCTTAGTTTCCAATCAGGGACCCTCTCTCTATCAGAGACAAGATGGAGTTCAAACTCACAATTCAGTCCACGCAGGGGGCGGGGGTTAAGATAACGGGTAGCCGGAGCGAACAGAGCTCAATACTTGGGTACAAGCTAGAGTTTTCTGGGTGTCCCCAAGAAGCCAACACAGGCAGCTGCTGCTTCCTGTTGTCCCTGAACTGGTCCAGCCAGCCAAACCAAAGCCAATTTTGCCAGAACTTGACCAGGAGAAAAACAGTGAAGGGGTCCTGGAGAAAATCAGCCTGTTTGGTGAGCCCCAGGGTACCCTGATCAGGGTAGAAGAAGGTGAACGTCTGACACACCTTGTCAACTCACTGACTTGAGGCAACGGGATGTCTGTTCTGGCTGCCACAAAACCCCATGGCTAGCAGAAGACCCAACACACAGTAGCGGCTCAACAAATACCGACTGGTTGACTCTCCTCGCAACGGCTAAATACAGAACAGAGACACGATTTAAGGAGAGAGACCTGGGTAGAAAGGGACATGCCAACAATTCTATCTGCTCCCTTCAAGCCTGCATCACGATCTCCATTCACAGGACAAGCTGGACAAATCTAGAAGCCATGTGTAAGCCGCTGTGTCCAGTCAACAACAAAAGCCATAGTGACACACACCCCCGCCGCCTCCAGGGACCAGTGATTTCAGGGATGGTCCCCAGCCTATACGTGTGGGGTCTTAAAAGACCCTAGACTACCTGGCCCAGGCCCAGCTCATGCATCAAACCACCGGCCACTCTCCTCCTCTAGGCCCCTCCTATCACATCAGCCTGGCATTCCTGGGAAAGACCAGCAAACTCCTGACCAGGAATCTAGTTGATGCTTCTCACCAGCAGAGAAGCAAGAATCCCAGCACAGTGAGAGACTGAGTGAGTGAATGAGGCTGCTCTCCCTCCCCAGTTTCCCCTAGGGTTGTACCAGAAAATGCACAGGGAAAGGATATGTCCCAACCCCCTCGCACAGCAACCTTAATGGATTCAGGTTTCACATTATTAGACTATAATCCCATACTAGGCATCTGCAGAGCCACCAATAATCTCACTTATCAAAAGAGAAGAATGGGGAAGGGGGCAAGACTGGAGACACAGACAGTGTTTAAGAGTGAGTTCTGCTCTTGCCGAGGACGCCAGTTTGGTTCCTTGCACTCATACTGGGTAGAGTGCTTGAACTGCGGCTCCAAGGTAATCCGATCCCCCTTTTGGATTCATACTCACGACCATGCATACCCGTATACACATAATTTAAAAATTAGGGGTGGAGAGGTGGTGCGGCAGTTAAGAGCAGAGGAGGGAGGTCTGGTTCCCAGCACCCACACCAGGCAGCTCACAATCATCTGTAACTCCAGCTCTGGGGAATCTGCCGCCCTCTTCTGGCCTCCGTGGGTACTGCACAGATGTGGTGCACATACATAGATACAAGCAAAATACCATATATATATATATATATACAATAAAAACAAATAAACCTTTTTAAAAAAAATAAATAAATACTTTGAAAGAGGGAACTAAGAAAAATGATTTAACGGCCCTTTGAGATGTAATTTGGTATTATAACAAATTGTATCTATATGGGTAATGCTGAGACAGTTGTGACTCTCCTTTGAGAAGTATAGATCCATGATCTCAGATGTACTCTCTTTGAGCAAGCTCTCTTTCTCTTGACCCTTGTGCTCAATGTCTAAATTAAACATATTAAAAACGCCCTTAATAATCTCCAACTCTGCTTCCTACCAGCCTGCCCAGAAATTCTTTTCTGCATCCAAGCCATAAATCCCAGTTTGGCCTGCGATGAGATTCCCTAAAAGATTACGGGAACTCCCCAGACTGCTGAGGGTGACAGTATGAAGCTGTATCCCTGTCCCCCACCAGTGGTGGGATGGCGGGCTTGCTTGAGGCACCGCGCCCAGCTTACGTGTAGCTTTATATACTGCTCTGAGTGACTGGAGAGTTCATTATTCTTAAAAAAGGAAACAAAGAACAAGGTTTATTAATGCCAATCACGCCTCAAGGTGTGTATACCCAGAGAGAGAGAGAGCGAGAAATGAATCAGAACATATGGAGGGAGGGAGGGAGAGAGAGGGAGGGAGAGAGAGAGAGAGAGAGAGAGAGAGAGAGAGAGAGAGAGAGAGAGCAAGAAATGAATCAGAACGTATGGAGGGGGGGGCTCAGCCTTCTCACCAAGCTCTCCTCACCTTGGCCCATACTCCTGGATTCAACCGACCATGCCAACCACGGCAACCTATCCTTGAAGCCACATGTACCCCAGAAGGGAGAAGAGCCCTCCTTTTCAACGTCATCAAAGCTTCCTCAAGTGGAATGACGTCAGAGAGAGATCCTAAAATGACTCACGCTGAAGCTGGGCCACCCCCAGAAGCACAGCCACCCACCACAGTGTCCCAGATACAGACACAGACAGCAGCCATTCCCTCCTCTCCTGAACTGCCTGGGGCAAGGCAGCCTGGTTGGCCTTCTAACACCCGGAAGGGCAGCAGAGAGGGTATGCTGGCAGGATCGGGGAACAGATAAGGGGATGTCCTGAAGAGAAAGTACCCAGGTTCCCATGAGAGCCTTCATGGGTAGGCACAGAAGGCACTGCCTCAAATCACCCAGTGTCTGCATATGCTAGCACAAGATGAGACAGGTGTCTTAGCAATCACGTGGGAAGCCAGGGTCCCTGACTCCAAGATCTTTCAGCAACAGGACTCTGGTCTGAATGTAGGGAGCAACCTCAAAATTCCACATGGGATCCTCAGGCATCCTCTGGATGGGGATGGGGGGAAAGAGCAGAGAAAGAGAAGAAATGAGCAGAGGTAAAGCTGGAATGTGTTCTCAGGACATCCTGATAAAGGCTCACATCCTGGAGACAGAGGCTGGGACCACGTTGAGGGTGAGGACGGTGAGGGTGAGGACGGGAGCAGATAATCAAGCTGGAGCCTCTGAGCCTCTACTTTGCCTCAGAGTGGGGACACCCTCCCCACTGCTATCCAGAGCTGCTAGATCCAAGAAACAAAGGACACAGGCTTAAAGAGAGCAGGCCCCACAAATGGCACACACAGTCTGACTTTTATCACTTTTATTCAAAAACAATAGAAACCCGGAATTTCTTTTAAGGGAACGATCCTCATTTTTTAAATGCAGCCAACTTAATGAGACTTTTTCAAAAAAAAAAAAAAAAATACACACACACACACACACACACACACACACACACACGTCACATTCTGGATCTAGCTCACCAAATCCCTGTCTTACACTGAGGCAGGCCAGTCCCTCCACAGATCCCAAGTCCTGTGAGACCAAAAATCATCCCACATCAACACCAGCCGCCAAACCCGGCTCTCCTAATAGGAAATAAATGTTTCGGTGGCCTTGGACTGATCCCCACACCAAAGCAGGGAACCATCAACTCTGAGCCACCACACCCAAGTTGCTAGCTTAATTTCATAGGAGGGGGGGGGGCTACTTCAAAAAGAAGAAAGGAGAGAGCCAGTCAGAGGTGACGCGCTCACAAACATGGCTATGGACTTGGGCGGCAGGCTCTCCTGGTTACAGAGGAAAAGCGGTCGCCACTGAAACCAACCGAGACTCCAAAATTACAGAGCAGCAGAGCCCACGCCCCTACCCCGTCTCACCTGCCACTCACGCCTCAGGAATGCAATCACCCCCACCAGAGCATGAGGACAGTCAGTGACCGGATGGCCATGTCTGTCCAGACAGACATATTCAGCTAGACCACAGGCACGCACAGCAGTAGAAGGCATGCTAGGGGAGACAGGCGGAGGGGACTCAGAGGGACTGCCATCTCTCTGGTCCTCAGATGCATGGTGAACAGTTCCGCAAATCCACCCTGCAACACTGTGTGGGAGAGAGTCTGAGGAACGACCAGAGGATAAAGCCAGGCAGCGGGTGCAGCTTCTGCCGTGACCCTGGTGTCATTCGAAGTCCTACCTCTGGGCCTTGGCACTCCGGAGTCTTTGCATCTGCTGGGCCACTGTTGGGGACCGTCTCCTTAGATGCTCTCAGCCCCTGCATGACATCATCTGATAAGGCCCTGCTTAGCCTTCAGTGACTCTCAGTGCCCAGCACTGGGTCAGCACGGAGGACCTCTGAAGTGTCTCTGGTGATCATTAATTTATACGGTGTCGCTGAGAGAAGGGACACCTCAGAGTGCTCAATAACTGGCTAAACTCACCACCTGCTAACCCCAACCTACAGACACAGCGCTCCCCCCCCCCAACTACACATAGGCACCACAGAGAGTGGGGATCCAAAGGGACACTCTGAGGAGCGATGGGTGCTGGGCTTCAGACATTACAGTCTCACCAATCAGGCTACATGTTCTAAGTCACAGAGGAGAAAACTGAAGCACAGAGGGCTCAACCCTTGACCAAAGCCACACACACATCTAGCCCACATGAACTCAGGTCAGCCTTGGAAGATTCATGTGTGTGTGTGTGTGTGTGTGTGTCTGTGTGTGTGTGTGTGTGTGTGTGTGTGTGTGTGTGTGTGTGTGTGTGTGTGTGTGTGTGTGTCTGTGTGTGTGTGTGTGTGTGTGTGTGTGTGCGCGTGCATGCATGTGTGTGTGTGGGTGATTCATGTTGAACACGGGTATATGTGTAAATACCTATGTATATCCACCCTGTGTACACAAGTACATGCACAGGTTGTGGTAAGTGTGCACATGTGCTTGATCACGTATGTGTGTGCATCATTCATTATGTTCGTATGTGTCTATCTATACATAGGCATTAAATGTGTCAGCACACATATGTGCCAGGTGTACACCATGTGTGCGCACATCTGTACACACCTTTGTGTGTTAGTGTGTATACACGTACGTGCAGGGATGTATAAATGTACACATGTGCACACACATGTGAGCGGGTGCTTATATGTGTAAAGGGGCACACACACGTGCACAAAGGTACACGTCTACACCGATGACTACGTTCCCTTGGTTATCATCTGAGCTGACTCAAACAACTTGGCAGAACTGACACCCGGAAGTGAGGAACTGTGTTTACTTACAAACCATGGGAACGGACTAGTAAAGGGGCTAAATCTTTTCTGGCTCGCAAAATTGACATTTTTCGGCTACAGCTCCCCACCCCCATTCACCCACTGCGCAGGCCAACTTCAGAGAACTAGGGTCTACCTGACCACCAGGTGGCCTGCTGTCCGTGGACACTCCCGGAAGCCTGTTCTTTTTTGTCCTCTGTGCCGGCCGTGGGAGGAAATATAAAACCGTTCGGGTGGGGCTTCTAAAACCTCCCCAGCTAGGTGCCTGCACCTCAGGCCACCTGGCTAGAAGTCTGGGGTCTCTGAGAACCCACCCTGAGGGACCTCTGGAGCTGACCAGGCACCAAAAGTGGAAGTGCAGACAGGGAAAGGCCAGGGGGCAGAGCGGCTGCCTTACTATTTCAGCATCTCTCTTTGGTTCCTTTAAACTGAAACCAAGAGCTCGGTGCCTGATGGATGTCAAGGCTACAGAGGAAGTGGCCTGACCTTCCACACCCAGTCCCTGCAAACACTAACACCCCGGGGCTGGGAGAGTTGGCTCGGGTGGTTAAGAGAGCTTGTCTGCCTTGCAGGAGACCCAGGTTTGATTCCTGACACTGACACAGCAGCTCCACACCTCCTTGGGCACCAGGAATGCTTTGTGGTGAAACACTCAAATACAAAAGAGCCATAATCAATCTTTAAAAATTATTAAAAAAGAAAAAAAGGAAACAGCTGACAGCATCTGTATTCTGTGCGCTGACCACTCTCCTGCCTTGCCTGGACTTCCTTTACTGGTCAAGATTACCCAGAAGTCCTCTGGCCCTTCCCCTGCCTACAGACTATCATAAGCCATTCACACAGAGAGACTGACACCACACACACACACACACACACACACACACACCCC
>NC_034609.1:40483052-40500982 GCF_900095145.1 Mus pahari | reverse complement strand
TCTCTCTCTCTCTCTCTCTCTCTCTCTCTCTCTCTCTCTCTCTCTCTCTCTCTCTCTCTGTTGGCCCGCAATGCCATTCACTAGCTTTTCCTAGTTCCGGGGGGCCTGGGGAGGACACACCAACGTGAAGTGAAGAACCTGGTCCTTCCCAGTCCGAACAGGAAAATCACGCCCAGGAAGCAATTCTAGGATTCCGCTTCCCTATTCACATCCAAAGTCCCCCAAGCCAGCACACAGGACAGCTCTCAGACCTGCACTGTGCTATTCCACTCAATCCAGCAGGGATGTAAGGTGCTGCTCCCATGCCAACGCCCAGCACACTTCCCAGGCCCGCCTTCTCTGTCTGGCCTAGCCACCCTGCTTTGATAGGGAGCCTTCCCTACAGGGGATCTTAGTGCTTCCTGCAAGCTCCCATTCTGAGTCACCTTTGTTTGTGTTGGAGCCACAGAACCTACCACCCTGCACCCCACCCTCCTCCCGGGACCCGCTTGCTCCCAGACTCCAATGCCCGCATCCAGCAGGTGCTCCTTAGGTGCCAAGTTCAATGCTAAAGCCAGTAAACACACACTGGTAGGCAGGAAGATGAAGTTGTTAAGATTTCGCAAGAGGCCAGAGGGCCGGTCAGCTTACTGTCTCCAACTTACAGGAGGGCTCCGCCCTGGACCTCTCCGTATTACTAAGGAAACAGCCAAGGTTAGGCACACGAACTTGACAGGGCTGTGACTAGGGACATAGACACACGGCCAGCCAGGGAGAAGATAGAGTGGGTGGGAATGGGTGAGCCCACCTGTTGTGGTTTGGATCTGAAATACCCTCCTCAAACACACAAACACACACACAAACACACACACACACACACACACACACACACAACCGTGTGTTTCCAATGCTTAGTTCCCAGCTCGGGGCACTAGTTGGGGAAACTGCAGGACCTCCCAGACGAAAGGCCTTCTGTCAGAAGTAGGTCACTGGGGCTCGTGAGTGATATAACCCAGTGATATAACTCACCTTTGCTTCCTGGTGGCCCGCCATACATAGCCCCACCCTGAGCTCCTACAGCCCCACAGGAGGCCGGTCCACCAAGCCTTCTCTGCAGAGCTGAGCTAAAGAGCCCCTGACTGTGAGCCCAGATATCCTTCTTGTCCCTTAAGCAGTGTTTTTGCCACCGTGAGGGACAAAGAGACTAACAAGACAGCCTCACGCTTTATTCTTGAGAGAGATGAGCCTTGCCAACACCTGGGCAAGAGCGACAAGGGGCCCGCCCACTGCCTCTCTGCCCTGTGATGCCAGACTTTGTCATCTCAAGACGCAAAGGACCATGGCGCCCTCTCCTATACTGAGCACCTCCAGGGGCCTCCATTAGCGAAAAGGGCACAGCAGTCAGCTGGTGGAGCAAGCAGAATAGAATAGATCTTTCCTTCCCGGATCTTAACTGCACGGGCGCACATGGCACTGATGATGGTGGGCATCCCAATCCTCCCATCTCCCCCAAAAGAGGGAGACTAAGGTTGTCCCCTCTGCCAAGGGTGTTCCGCATTGAGCCCATACCTAGGGCACATGGCTTCAACCACCTCGATTCATCAAGCACCCCATTTGTAGACCAGAGAGGCCAAGAGTGCTCACAGGACCCTGCCTGGGTCCCCAGGTGACCATCAAGCCATGCTGTCTGTCACCACACTCCCCAGCCCCATCTGGCACACAGACACAGATGAACAGAGAGACCTTTCAAAGGCTGTAGCTCAACTGATAATGAAGCGCTGTACTCAATCCCCAACATGACAGAAGTTTGGTGTGGTGGCAACACTCTGGTAAGCCCAGGCTGGGGAGTGGGGAGTGGGGGGGCGGGGTAGAGGCAGGAGAATCAGAAGTTCTCCTTGGCTATACAGTAAGTCCAAGGCCAACCAGGGCTACATAAGACTGCCTTACAAAGTAAAATAAAATAGAACGGAAACATCTCAGAACCCAAGAAGACCCCAGCCCCTGATGTGCCAGGGCCTGCGCGTGTCAGATGGTATCTTTGCCCTTCTGTCTAATGCTTGGCATGTCCCGTTCACTTCAGCCCTCTATGCAGAAGATTTGGCCCAAAATGAGGCCAATGAAGAGGAAAATGCCTGGCCAGCCACCCCAAACCCCAGCTGAGCTTTCTCCTAATGCAAGAACAACAGCCTCTTTCAAGAGGGGCCCTTTTGTTCTGGTTCTCAGGGAGGAGACCGACTCTAACCCGGGGACACGGGACAGCGTGGCTACACAGCTTCAGCCAACATATCCCAGGGAAAGACATTACCCTCCCAAACCTACTACAGGAACCTGAGGAACACCGCGCCACCGGTGCGGAGTCGGGTGACATAAGAGTAAAACCATTCACTCTACGTCAAGGCCCGATGACAGTGCCATCCACCCTGCAGAGAACAGGGAACACAAGGCCAGCGGAGGTTTACGTGAATGAGCTCTCTCGGCCAGGCTTCCCAGTGACCCAGAAAGCGAACGCAGGCAACATACACCACAAAGACAAGTCGGCCCAGGCTTTCCCGAGAGCAGGGCTGGTAAATGGGAGAGGTCCTTTCATCAACCATTAAAAGAAAAACCAGGGCAGCAGATGAGGCTAGCTCCGTCAGAAAAACTCTCACCAAGGGCCTGAGTACGACCCCAAGAATCCGAGAGAACTGAGCTCGCACACACCCACATACACACCATACTGAATTTAATGTGGTTTGAGAGGGACGCCGGCTGCATGCTACATGATAAGGAGGGAACTTGGAAACGTCACACTATGCAGTGGTATACACCGGACAGAATGGGTTCTGTTAGTCTCCCGATCTGACCCAGGTACCTCTAAACCCTCAGCTCCGAGAGCAGCGTTCTCAAGGTAAGCAGTAGGGACGCTGGGGAATGTTTAGTACGTGTGCTGAGGAGGATAAAAGAGAGTGGGATGTGGAGAGTGGAGACAAGCCACAGCACACTGGAGAGAAAGACCACACACCCCCGGACCCTGACTGCGGCTGACGCCCTCCCCAAAATGCTTACGGCTATGATAGGCATTCTGGTGTGTCTGGTGTCATCACAATGAGAAACAAATAAAAGTGCACACACCTTTAAATGTCAGCACCTTTAATCTCAGAGGCAGAGGCAGGCAGCTCTCTCTGTGAGTACAAGGCCACCCTAGGATACGTATCAAGTTCCTGGCCAGCCAGGGCTACAGACTGAGACCCTGCCTCAAAAATAAATGTTGAGGGGCTAGAGGGATGAGCACTGGCTGCTCTTTCCAAAGGTCCTGAGTTCAATTCCCACAACCACACGGTGGCTCACAACCATCTGTAATTGGATCTGATGCCCTCTTCTGGTGTGTTGAGGGCAGCATGCTCATAGACATAAAAATAAATACATCTTTAAAATAAATTAAATAAATGTTGAATTGACTGTCAATATGGAAGCAGGAATGAGTGGGTGAGTGACAGGGTGTGCATGGAGCCCTCCCCTCCTACCTGGTTATTTGATAGAGGCTTGGGTGGGGGGTGGTACTTAGGTCAATCTCTTCCGGGATTTCTAACTAGAAACCAGATGAGGTCTAAGCCACCTCTGGAGGCCCCTCGAGCATGCCTCCAGGTCATGAGGTCAGAAAGCAACTTCTAGACCAGCCCGGGCTAGGCTCAGACAGCTTGTGCGTGCACCCCACTGAAGCTCTGCTGGCTCTACAGCCTCCTTTCTGCACCCAGGCCCCCCACTTCCAACCCCCTGCAAGGCCACCAAACAGAGGGAGACAGAGGCAAGATCATGCCAAGCCTAATGGCCTGAGATCAATCCCTGGGACCTGCCCGGCAGAAGACAGAATAGACTCCCAAAGGTTCTCCTCTTTACCTCCGATCTTTATACACACACACTGTGGCATGCACATGCTCAGAGAAGCAACACACACACACACACACACACACACACACACACACACTCAAGAGTGTATACTCTTAAAAAACCATCCTACTGGGCACTGACGCCTTTAATCACAGCACTCATGAGGCAGAGGCAGGCAGATCTCTGAGTTCCAGGCCAGCCTGCCTGGTCTACGAGTACCAGAACAGACAGGGCTACACAGAGAACCACTTGAAAAGATGGATGGATGGACAGACAGACAGACGGACAGACAGACAGACAGATCATCCTAACAAGTTGCAGGCCCGTACCTGCAACAGCCCCCTGTTGTCCTGCAGTCATTTGGTCCTTTAAAGATCAGTGCTCACCCGAGTCAGGAGAGACAGCTGAGGGGCAACTCAGCAGCTGGGGCCCTTTACATGTCTCCTGCAACAAAGGCCCAGGCCCCTAGTGTTCCCTGTTGTTTGATGTGTTCGGAGACCCCAGAGGAAGGGATGCATCACAATCGAACGTGCGGGGAGCTTGCTGGCTTCCCCTGACTCTGCCTGGCTAGAACAGATTCAATAGGACAGCCAGTCTTCCCCAGCACACGTAACCCACCCCAGGGTCAAAACCAAGGTGTTCAAGCACAAACCCCACTGTAGCCTACTACTGTAGCCTACTCAGTTTTCTGGACACGATTGGTGGTGGTTTTGGTTTGGTTTGGTTTTAAGGGTTTTTTTTCTGTTTTAAGAGACAGGGTTGTGTAGCCCTGGCTGTCCTGGTACTCACTCTGTAGACCAGGCTGGCCTCAGAGATCTGCCTGCCTCTGCCTCCCAAGTGCTGGGACGCGCCACCACCCCGGCAGCTTGAACATTGAGTTCTCAATGCTCAGCAGAATATAATCCTTGGTCATCGGGGTTCATCGCCGACATCCAGTCGCTCAGCTTTCAGGTTGCGGATGTGAGGTAGCCCAAGGTCGCCCCACTCATTGGGACAGTTACAGGGTAGGGGCTGCCTTAGCCAGGAGCCTCACCTCTCTGACGGCAGGTAAGCCCCGGTGCATCAGAAGCTTCCGTGATGCTCTCTGCTTATCAGACAATGCTAAGATGCCTCGGGAAAGGAAGAAGGGGAAAAAAAAAAAAAAACACTCTGAGGGACAAGAAGCACCAACCTTGAAATTCCAGACTCGAAGTCTTTCACCACAGCCCAGAAGACTAAACAGGGCTCTGCAAGCCCAGAAAGCTACACAGATAAAGTGTGGCTTCCCTGGCCACAGAACTCCAAAGGGAAGCCTTGAGCTCATACTCTGAATGGGCAGGACTCTGCGACGTCCTGTCACCCTCCAGTTCACCTCTGTTCACAGACCTGCTGTATGCCAAAGCAGCGCTGTCAGGAAAGGACACACTCGTCTGCCCACCCGTCATCTCACCACCTGGCTAATGTAAGAACTCGGGTCTCTAGACTTGGGACACCCCAGAATCCCTTCTGTCAGGCCACCTATGCCTCTGCCTTTTGCTGCAACGGATAAGACTCGCCGTTCCTGGGCCCCAGATGAAGGAGGACTCACAGAGTGAAGGGACACGCCATACCGCGGCAGGCTGCAAGTCATGTGAAAGGTGGGCAAGACAAAACCTAAGTGGGGGACTAGGGTGGGGGGAGGGGGGGTCAGGATAGAAGCTCAATGACAGTAAGCCAGCATCCTGGTGTCCAGGAAGGTAGGAGTGTGTATGTGTGGTGTATAAGTGGTGTGGTGTGTGTGCGTATGCGTGTGTATGTACGGTGTGTGGTATGTGTATGTGTGTGGTGTATGTCTATGCGTGGTGTGTGTTTGTGGTATGTGTGTGTGGTTCAGTGTGTGTATGGTGTGTGTGGGGGAACGATATGTGTATGTGTGTGTGTATGGTATGTGTAGTATATGGGTGGTATGTGTGTATGTATGGTGTGTGTGTATGTATGGTGTGTGTGGTATGTGTGATATGTATGGTGTGTGTGTGTGTGTGTGTGTGTGTGTGTGTGTGTGTGTGCGTGTGTGTGTGTGTGTACAGCCTCATCTTCCTCAACTGCTTTGTCTGAACACATGTGGTACCTTGCAAGAAATACTTGCCAGGTGTCATGTATCCCTCACAAGCCTGGCATGGAGAGGCAGGGATGGGGGAGGGGGGTGTCATTCCCAGTTGGGCAGCTCAGGGAAGTCCTGTCATTTGACCCTAGTTAGAACCGGGAAGTGATGTAACTAGGATTTTAAACCCGGATCTGTGGCCGTGTTGCTGGGCAAGCCTGCATCCTGACCTCCACACCGCTCTCCCTTAGACATCAGGCCTAACACCATGTGCATGTATACAGATATTCAAGTATGTGCACGTGTATAGGTATGCATGCATGCAAGTGCATGTGTCTACGGGCCTGTGGAGGTCAGAGGTCAATACCAGCTGTATTCCACAAGCCTTCCTTCCTCCGCCTTCTTTTTTGAGGTAAGGTCTCTCATTGAACTAATCTGGTAGACTGGCTGGCCAAAAGAGCCTCAAGGATTACCCCCGTCTCATTCCTAGCACCGGGATTCCAAGTGCCAGGATGCCAGGCACAAGGCTTGGGTTTTTTTTTTTTCACCTGGGCACTGAGGCTCCAACTCAGGTCCTCCTCCTTGCACAACAGACACAGTGCCAACTGAAGCTATCTCCTCAGCCCCAGGACGGACATCAACCTTAACTCCAAGGCATATCTTAGCAACCAGCAGCCTGGCTACTCAGGGTAGCCAAATGACCCTCAGGGTTGCACAGTCTTTTTCTCCCTGGGTGCGTCGGAATTGATTAGTAATGTCTATGGAAAAGCAAACAAGGGACAAGTAGCAGCATGTATCATATATGTATCACTCCAGAATATTCTCTTCCAATACTGACCTGCTCTGACTCTGACTACGTAAATAAGGGGGGACAGGAGGGACAGAAAACAGATGAATACCTTCCGACACGGAATGGCCACGCACACCCGCTGTCCTCATACCCAACCAGCCAACCAGACCTGGCAAATGCATGGATGGCCTGATGTGGCCCTGGCTATCTGACACCCCATCAGTAAGTGCACAAACCTTTCAGGAAAGCTCTTTGGGTCTACCGTGGGCCAGACATCCTGCCCAACCTGAATCTCTGCTTCCCACAGCCCAGAAAGTCCTGCCAGGCTGATTGCAGTCATCTTGATGCACTAGGGCACCAATGGTCCCCAACCAACTCCTGTCACGGCCACCAACAGTGCCATTTTTCCTTCAGAGAGGTAATGTTCGCGTGAGCTGGGGACATGCTGCGTACTGGTTCGATGACCGTGCACTCTAGCCAGAAGGGAGCTTGAAACAACATGTTCTGCAAGCTCCTGGTGTCCCCAGGGTCCTGGGAGGAAACAGAGTGTGGACACCAAATGGTGTCATTTAAAGATGTTTAAACAAAAGGACAGGAGACCTGAATGTGTGGGTGGAAGGGGAGGGACAGAGATGTCTTTCTGCCTAGGTATGAGCCCTTGCTGTTTGCCAAGGATAGAGTTTCCCGGGACATAAGACACCCAGAATGGTCCCGGAATCTAGGAGCTATGATGGGAGGCCTCAGAGCATCTCCTAGGGGGGAAGATGTAGAGGATGTGGTTGGTGTCAGGGACAAATGAGGTAAAGGCAGGACACAAAATCTGAGTGCTCCCAGGCCGGTCAGGGTCTCACCCGTGAGGAGGTTCCTCAGAGAGGCTCAGAAGGACCTCAGCCCTCAGCCCTCAGCACGCATCCAACAGGAATAAGAAAAATCCTCCTTTCCTGAAAGAAGAGTCCTCCGGGTGTGACTGGTGTGCCAGACTCAAGAGTTCTGAGTCTACCAAGGCCGCTGAGTTTGGATTTTAGGGTTGACAGGTTAACAAAGCAGTCTCCTGAACCTGGCAGTAACACCCCAACACTAAGGCTGAGATGACACACACACCCCCCAGTGAGCATGCGCGCGCGCGCGCACACACACACACACACACACACACACACACACACAGTGTTGGTGGGGGAATAGCTTCCCAGGGGCCCCTGTTGGATAGAGGCAGATAGTCTGGACGCAGCAGCTCCAGGTGGGTCATTCAGAGCACATTGCCTACCCTGCGGTGGCAGAGAGATTCAGGTGCCTGATGGGGCCTTGGGCAGCTTTCTCTTGCTCATATGCTCCGACGGAGGCCACCGCTCTGATCCAACACAGGTGTCACAAGCAATACCATTTAGAAAATAAAAACAACTTTCAATTCTGCTTTTTAAATCCTATTTTCTGAGATCAAAATCTTATTTACCAAGCACAGCCGCTGAAAGCCAAGGTGAAACCCACGGAGATGTCTGAATGCTCCGACTGCACGGCGCTCCAGCTGGAAGGAGACTTGGAGGGGAGAGATCAGAACCTGGAACAGGGGCGCTGAGACCAGATTCTAGGAGCCTGGGGTCCCAGCACTGACCACAGACAGGCCCTTACTCTCCCAATCCTGGAAGGTGACTCCACCCTCCTCCGCTGAAGGGGGTGAGAGAAATCAGAGCCAGTCCCTCTACAGTGAGATGAGTTAACAAAGAAGCACTAACCCCTTCCCCCAGCCTAGCTTGAGTGGACCCCATGTCCAAAACTTCCCAGAGTGTTCTGGGCTCCTGGACCACACATCCAGAAGAGAGCCTGGCTGTTAGGCAGATATGCATAAATGTCAATGCACCTCGGGTTAGGCTACCAATGGGCTGACCAAAGTAAGGAGACCTTCCAAGTCTAGCTTGATGAGGCCGTGAGTCCTACTGTCCTTCCTTGGAGGTGCTACGGGTGACTGCCACCCCACCTCCCAAAAAAATAAAACAGCTCCATCACCATAAAGTCCCACACCGGTGTGGATAACTTCCAAAAGGCTGTGTAGATGGGAGTCTCCTTACAGTTAATGTCCCACAGGCTATACATTCTACAACCCCCAGAGACCCTGTGCAGTCAGGGAACGGAGGGGGGGGGTAGGGGGGGAGTGATGGCTCCCACAAGAGGGATGATGGCATCCTGGCATCCTCCAACCCCCTCCATAGGGGAATGCTAATATGCAGATCTTACCAGTCTCCTTCAGGTAACCACACCTTCCCTGATAAGATGGGAAGGGCCATACCATAGCCAGAGGACAGAGGTCCAGAGATATCTTTATGCAAGGCTGCTCTGACAGGGCAGGAAGGGCCCTACCCAGTGGCAATAAGCGAGCAGAGGTGGGTAGTAGTTCTCCTAGATACACCCTGAGAGTTGTGGTAGCCCAGAAGGCTACACCAAAGACCCCCTCATTCTGTATGGAGCCTGCTGCCAGAACCTTCCTTTTGCTGTCTTTTCTCGACGTGGTTCAATTATCCTTCAAAGATGCGACAACCCTCTACCACCTAGGCGGGGCTTAGATCAAACAGCTGTACTAAGGATACAACCCAGGGCCGGGCAGTGGTGGCCCACTCCTTTAATCCGAGCACTCGGGAGGCAGAGGCAGGCAGATCTCTGAGTTTGTGGCCAGCCTGGTCTACAGAGTGAGCTCCAGGACAGCCAGGGCTACACAGAGAAACCCTGTCTCGAAAAAGAAAAACAAAAACAAAAACAAAACAAAAAAAAAAAAAAACAAGGATTCAACCCAGGGCCTCCAACATGCTAGGCAAGTTCTCCATGACTGAGCCTCCCTCCCTGACTGCTACTCCTTTTGCTGAAGCAAGTCTCCTCCGACCAGGATTGACCTCCAGCTTGCTATGTAGTAGAGAATGAATGAATGACCTTAACTCCTGAGCCTCATGCCTCTGCCTTCCAAGCTCTGGAATTGTGGCCATAAATCAAGGCTCCTGATGTTTACAAGGGGCTGAGGAGGAGCCCAAGACCTCAGGTATGGGTGGCAAATGCCCCACCAACCCTAGCTTCAGCCCTGGCCTTTGTTTTGCATTGTTCTACTGAGACAGGGTCTCACTAAGTTAAGGGGCTAGCCTTGAACTTTACACTCTCCTGCCCCAGCCTCTAGAGGAGCTAGGAAGAATCGCACACCACCACATTCCAACTTAAGATGCCTTTGGAGGAGAGAAGCTAGGCCACCTGCTCTGGCTACCCCCTTACTCCGATACCACCACCCTCCCAGCTCCCATTGGTATACACATAACACACAAAACACACACACACATACAGCACGCACATACACAAAACACACACGCACTCATCTGATTCTGTCTATGTACCACATCTAAGTCTGGTGCCTGTGAAGCCCAGAAGAGAGTGGAAGATCCCCCAGGAGTTACAGATAGTTGCGAACCACTGTGTATATGCCCGGAATCAAACCCAGGTCCTCCGGAAGAGCATCGAGTGTTGCTAACCACTGAACCATCCCTCCAGGCCCTCTAACGCTAATTCTTCCCAGTCTCGCCTTTTTATTGGCAATGATGCTACTCTCTTTTTCCAACTATCCATCTCTAAAAAAAAAAAAAAGTCCCGAGTCATCAGCCAAGGTAGGGGTTGCCTGCTAACACCCTGGCCAGTCTGGATTCCATCTGGGACTCTTGGCTCCCTGTTATACGAGCTATGACAAAGTGGGCTGCCTCTCCTGTACCCACACCTCCCTTGACTCCTTGGGGACGATACTGAAGAAGCCTGGTGACTGTGGGGAGGACCATAGTGCCCAGTTCTGCCATGGGTCGCTACTTGTCTAGAATCTGGGGACTCGTGTGGATGGAGGTAACGGTGATTTGGGTGTAAACTGAACAGTTCTCAATCAGGGGCACTGTGGCCCACACACTAAGGGGACTCTAGTCTGACAAGCATGGTGGCATTTAGTTGGTCAAGGCCAGAGATGCTGCTCAACTCAGTACAGTACCCAGGACAGGTCTTACACCCGTGACAAGTCACTGGGCTCCACCAAAAGAGTGGCCAAGTGATCAACTCCTTAAGCTCAGGTGTGTGACCACTGCTAAGCAGACAGTAAGCACTCAAGGGGGCTTTACCTTAAGAGACAAGTCACCAAGATACACAGGGACCACCAGGACTGTGCTCGACATTGCTGCCGGTCAAGTGGATGCATGCGGAAAGGAGAAAATGGGATTCTTTGCTACACAGAGCAGAGGTGAGGCCCCCAACAGCGTGTCACGGCTCCCCACAGGGTGATTAGGGTTGACGGGAAGGATTTTCTTCCTTTATTTCATACGACTGTCCTCAACTATGTGTTATTATAAGTAAGCGACTAGCTGATAGAGAGGGAGCATTGAGAGAGGCTCCCCGCCCCCCAGACCACCCACAAGGTAAGAGTCACATGCACAGGAGCCAGCCCCACCGCAAACAGGCAAGGTGACCCTTAAAGGCTATCAGAGGGGCTGACAAACGTGTCCAGCAGAAATGCCAAAGCTTAGAATCATGGGGTTCCTGAGGGTAAAGACAGCAGCCGGGTGGGTAGGGTACCACTCCATGGCCACTGGACTTCATGCTCATTGTGGGTAGCTAAGATATGTCGGGGTCAGGTGCAATTGGGGGCAACTGACCAATTCAGGCGGTAAACTGAGGCTCCAAGAGGCTCAGTAGCTGTCCCAAGAGCTAAGATGCCAGCTTCCTCCATGGCTCTACGGAGATGGTTTGTAGAAAGGTGACAGACAGATGCAGTCACTGAGGTCCCTGGTGTCCCTCTCC
The DNA here is from genome assembly GCF_900095145.1 of Mus pahari. Lineage (NCBI taxonomy): Eukaryota > Metazoa > Chordata > Mammalia > Rodentia > Muridae > Mus > Mus pahari. The sequence goes on along the minus strand of NC_034609.1, from coordinate 40,489,487 downwards.
ACCCAGGTGAAGTCTCCTGGCCCATCCACATAATCCTATTGGTAGCATAAAGCCCAGGAGTCCTCCTAACATCCCGTTCTTAACCTGTAGACCAGCAGCTGCCTCTCCACCATCCTGATGCTGTGACCTTTTAATACAGCTCCTCGTGCTGTGAACGCCCTGCCACCGCCACAAAACTACTTTGTTACTACTTCCTAACTGTAATTTTGCTACTGTTAAGAATCATAATGTAAATATCCGATATGCAGGATATCTGACGTGCAACCCTAAAGAGGTCCCGACCCACGGGGGTGAGAATCACTGTTCTGCCCCGCTTACCAGTCCCGTGTGGTGACGTCATGAGCGGTTCACTTATACAATGGGTACCACCTCATCAGGGGTCATGAAGATTATGGAGCTCAGGCTGGTGAGATGGCTCAGCGGGTAAGAGCAGTGACTGCTCTTCCGAAGGTCCTGAGTTCAAATCCCAGCAACCACATGGTGGCTCACAACCACCTGTAATGAGATCTGATACATTCTGGTGTGTCTGAAGACAGCTACAGTGTACTCATATAAATATAATAAATAAATAAATCTTAAAAAAAAAAAAAAGAGAGAACTGACTTTCCAAAGGTCCCGAGTTCAAATCCCAGCAACCGGATGGTGGCTCACAACCATCCGTAATGAGATCTGACGCCCTCTTCTGGAGTGTCTGAAGACAGCTAGAGTATACCTACATATAATAATGAATAAATTAGGAAAAAAAAAAAAAAGTTTATGTAGTTCCTTTATGCCAAAGACTCAGCGCAATGAGGCACATGGTAAGTAAGCAGTGTGCAAGGGAAAGCCACTGTTATCGGTACCTTGTTGGTGACTCAACCTTTGCTGTCAGGTTCCTATGGAGTCATGGAAGCATTCAGAGGCCACTGGTTCTGAAGCTGTGTCACCCGATTACAACCTTAATCTCTCACGAGACACTCAACTCTGTGAGCACAGGACTGGGAGCACCCACTGTGAGCACAAAGCCTGAAGCACTCACTGGAGTTTCCCCTATTGCCTTTGGGACTGACGCAAAATGAGATGCTCCAACTGGACCAAGAAACACGGCGTGGCTAGAGGAAGTATCCATACCTAGGTCCCTGGTATCTTGGGGGTGCTCCTGGGCTCTGGGATCTGCCTGGCTTTCTGGACCCGCCAACCCAGCAGCCAATTACCAGTTGCCCACCCCTGAAGAGAGCCTCCTGATGAACCAAGAGAGCCAGCCAGAGCAAAAATAAGTCCTTGTTCCCCTTTGTAACAGGCAGCCCTGCCCCCCACCTCCAGCCACCCCTTGGAACTTCCTCCACTGCAGACCCAAAGCAGAGGCACCCTCAATCACCTGCCTGTCCTTCCTCTGGCTTTGAAGACAGCCCAATAGGGCTGGTCTGGGCCTCCCCTACCTCCGGCCCTCCAAGAAGGGCAGGAATGGTGCCTCACACGGCGATAGGGACTCTTCAAGCCCACTTTAGGCAGTAGGCTGTGATCTCCAGAAGATCTGCACAGCTACTTCCTGTAGGGCCACAGAGGCACGAGGCCTGCTAGGCTGTGGAGAGCAAGAGGTGCAAACACACACTCCTCCATGTGTGTGCCCACCCTCTTTCAACAGGAGAGGACTCCTGGCTAGGGAGTATGCAGCCTCATTCATTCACTCACTCATTCATTCATTCATTCATTCACCCATCTATCTACACATCCACCCACCAACTCCTCCATTCACCCATGCAAAGGAAGGAAGTCAGCTGGGAAGTGCTGCCTCAGTCTGCCCAGCTGTAAAATGGGGAGGGCGAGAGGGCGACTGTAACTGACAGAGCTGGGAGGGCCATTAAGGACTGGCCATGTTGGGTGGCCTCTGCCCTGTCACTGCTGTTGTGACTAACTTCCTGACCCTGGTGACTCAGACATGCCTGGAGTCCTCAATCTCTCTCTGGTGAAACCCTGCATGCCCCGGAAAGCGGCCATCAGGGTCTCCCTGCTCTGACACAGGCACGGAATACCTGCCCTGGTGGACTTAGCCCAGACCACATTACATCCATCCGTCCGTCCATCCATCTGTCCATCTGTCCATCTATCTGTCCGTCTCTCTCACATTTGTACTCATGGTGGTACAGTGGTACCCACAACCACACAGCCTCCTAAAATGTACCACTGCTTATCCAACCTTCACCCTTGGCTCGCACCCATAATCCACCATCCTTTCCCTAACATTTCTCATCCCACCACAAAGACCTCCCTAAGGTGGAAAATCGCTAGGCATAAGCCTGACAACCTAAGTTTGATCCCCGGAACCTGAATAAAGAAAGCTGGATGCAGCCGGCAGCGCGCATCTGTGATCCCAGGAGAACCGCCTAGGAGCTTGCAGGCCAGTCAGCCACCCTGAGTGTGCAGACCCCGCCTCAGAAACAAGGTAAAGAAGCAAACCGATCGGAAAAGGGTTATTCCCTGACCACACACGTGCCATGATGCATGTGCACCCACCCACCCCCCACCCCCCCCACACACACACACACATACACGCACAGGCAGACACGCTCATCATTATGACTGAATTGTAAAGCCCGGTGATAGTGTCACATGCCTTTAATCCCAGCACTCGAGAGGCAGAGGAAAGTGAATCTCTGAGGCCAGCCTGGTCTACAGAGTGAGTTCCAGGGCAGCCAGGGCTACACAGAGAAATCCTGTCTGGAGAATAAATAAATAGTTAAAAGCAAGAAAGATTTAACTAAGCAAGGGTCTCCTTAAAACCACCTACTTGCAAGACAGCAGGACTATGCCCCAAACAGCAAGAGGATGCACAAAGCTGAGACCATGCACTGTAGCTTATGGTGCGTGCAGCCCTTCTGGAGACGAGACTATGAGGGTCTTCTCTGGCGTACTCACCGCCAACACCATATTTGGGGTACCTCGTCCCTGCGAGCATGGTCCCTGGAGCACCCACTCTCAAGTGAGTGTCTCAAGTACTCACACCGAATACCATACCCAGTACCCGGCACATGGTACTCACACCGAATACCCAGTACCCGGCAATCAGTTAACAAAATCACACCTGATCTGGCCTCTGCCTGCACACAATGCCTGCACACAATGCCTGCACACAGCGCCTGCACACAGCGCCTGCACACAATGCCTGCACACACTAAGGAAATGACAACTGTCCCCCTCCACTGTTCCTTCCCAAAGAAGAGCAAATACCAAGCCTGCCAGCAGTCTCCTCAGAGATCAGTTCCCTTCCGTTCTAAGTGGCTATGCTGGTAAGTGCCTTTGGGACCTCAAGGCCACTGCTGCATGCCCAGGTGGGTGAGCCACACAGCTCCTCCAGGGCTATTGTAGCTGAGTTAGATCTCTCTGTGGCTCAGACTAGCCTACACCTTCCCGTGCAGCCCAGGCTGGCCTCGAACCGGTGATCCTCCTGCCTCAGACTCCCAAAGGCTGAGCCTCCAAGACACACCTCTAACTCACATTTCCCAACCTCGCCTGGGCTCAGGGGTGGTCCTTGCCTCTCGCCCCACCATCCCCACAGAGGAGGACCTAGCGGAGGCCCAAGTTAGAGCTGAATACAAAGGAGGCCAGGTACCTAAGAGATAAATGGGGCAGGGCCCAACAAAGATACAAAAAAAAAAAAAAAAAAAAAAAAAAACCATTGCCTGAAGCCAGTGGGCCTCTGGGTGCCAGTGGGGGCTGTTTGTTACACAGCTAGTCAGCCCTGACTGATACACCCTCCAGCTGGGCCTGGAACAAATAAGTTTATTCATTCAACCTAGCCAGGGAGCTAGACTGAGAAGCAGGAGAATTCAGGCCTGCTATCTTTAAGAGTCCAGGACAGCCTCAGGACACCCAAGAAAACCAACTGAAGTCCAGGTGTTTGTTCCCCGCGGGTGAGTCCCCCGGCTGGATTCCCATAGGCCCGCCCACCAGCAGACTGGAGGAACCAACTCACCTGCCTCCTTCCACAACCTAATTCTCACAGCTGATAACAACCTGGAAAACAATGGGGACCAAGGCCAGGGTGGGAAGCAACTGTGGGGGAGGGGGGAGAGACACCCTCAGTCCTGAATCATGGCCCAGGGTCTTTGGGCCAGCACACTTCCTATCAGCCCCTCCCCACCTGCAAGGCCAGCAGTGAAGCAGAGAATTCTAGAACCTGGGATCTCTGGAAGCTGGTTATTCACCAAGAGTTGGCTTTAAAAGCATTCCACCAGAGGGCTGGAGAGCTGGCTCAGGGGTTAAGAGCACAGGCTGCTCTGCCAGAGGTCCCGAGTTCAATTCCCAGCCAACTATATGGTGGTTCACAACCACCTCTGATGCCCTCTTCTGGTGTGTCTGAAGACAGTGACAGTGACAGTGTACTCATATACATAAAATAAATCTTTAAAAGCATTCTGCAAGGTTCAGTAATTTAAGATCCTTTCAACACAAATACTACAAAGCTATTCTTCACCCTTTATTGAGAAGGAGCCCTCTTTTCAAAGAGGAAACAAAGAGGTGGGAGGGAGGAAAGGAGAGAGAAAAAAACTAAACTGAAACTTCCTGCAAAGAGCAGCAGCCTATATACCCTAGAATATTCTAGATGCTTGCTGAAACAAACAAAAAAACAGAAAAACTAGGGTCTCACTATTTAACCCAGGTTAACCTCAAAACTGCTGTCAATCCCCCTGCCTCAACCTTTTGAGTGCTAAAATTACAATGTTTAAAATACGGGCTGGGGAGATGGCTCAGCGGTTGAGAGCACTGACTGCTCTTCCAGAGGTCCTGAGTTCAATTCCCAGCACCCACATGGTGGCTCACAACCATCTGTAACGGGCTCTGATGTGTCTGAAGAGAGCGACGGTGGACTCACATGAAATAAATATGCAGATCTTAAAAAAATAAAATAAGCAACAGTTGTGCATGGTGCACAGGCCTTTAATCCCAGCACTGAGGAGGCAGAGGCAGGCGGATTTCTGAGTTCGAGGCCAGCCTGGTCTACAGAGTGAGTTCCAGGACAGCCAGGGCTACACAGAGAAAGCCTGTCTCGAAAACCCAAACAACAGGCCCCAGGGGAAAGTGAAGACTAAGCAATTATTAAATGCCAGCTGGGTGATTTCTAAATTCTCCCTGGCCTCAGAGCCTTTTGCATTTGTCCAGTCCCTCTGCCCTCAAGGCCCTTCCCCCCCAGACAGCGACGCCACACCTCTTGACATACCGAGTCCCTTAAGCCACCAGCTTACTGGCCTTAGTAGCCTGCTGTTTGCTCTCTGTCACAAGTCCCCCAGAACAGTGGTTTTTCTCTGTTCAACGAATACCTTGCCTCTCTTAACCTCAACATCAAGGCTGAAAGGAAGTCCTCCCAATCCTCCCTCAGCAGGTAAGGCAGTCATCTGGGAAGCTGCAGAGGCTGGACTCCAGGTCACCTGTCTGCTGTCAAGTCTGTGTCACACACGGCGGCCGGCGGCATCTGATCTCCTAGCGCTCCCTTACCATGCACCACGCATCTTACCCACCTCAGAGGTGAGGAGATGGATCCTCTCTAGTCAGGAACAACGTGCCACCTACCTCGGTCTGGAGATACACACACACACACACACACACACAGAGCAGGCACCTCTAACACCCACCACAGCCCCTCTGGTTAGGGCTCTATTGGGAGGCAGTGAGGTGGCCTTTTCAAAGATGTGCCCACCCCCAGACCACCTAGGGATACACTAGCTACCAGTTCACCAGAGAGAGGAGAAAGGAAGGGAAAGTCTCACTTCCCCCTTTCTCTTGTTATGGGGCTTGGCCACCTGGCTCTCGTCCTGAGGAAAACAGGAAGGCGGAAGGCAGAAGAAAATGAGGCTCTCAGTTTGAGCAGCCCAGACCCTGGTCCTCAGAATGAAGATGCCCGTAACTCTCAGAGCATCTTCCCTGGGCTCCTGGTGGCAGGGCTGGCAGACAGACCCCGTGAGAACGCACTTCCTGGTGACATTCTGCCAGACTGAAGCATGCCCCGCACCCCCCCACACACACACACCAAGAAAGTACGCAAACATTTAAACTGCTAAAACAGATACAAATTCCGCTGATAAAAAACGGGGAGTTGCCAACAACTGAGAGGAAGCTAAATGCCCAGCGATGGGGGAACTGGTCTGCCTACGACGTTAGTACAGTACACTTCAAGATGGGAAAATTACATAGCAGGGAGGACAGTCACAAGTGTGCGGATGTATAGCGAACTCCAAACACAGCATCTAGTAACAATGCAGAATTGTGTGCTCGTGTCCAGAGTGCCCAGCAAGGAAAATCAAGGAAACAGACAACAGGATTGGCCTTGAAAGATGACCACCAAGGACTCTAGACGCATGAGGTAAAGCTACATCCTTTCCCTGCACTTTGGATGCATTTAGTAATGTGCATGCTGATTCAATCTCTCTCTCTCTCTCTCTCTCTCTCTCTCTCTCTCTC
>NC_034609.1:40481143-40482500 GCF_900095145.1 Mus pahari | reverse complement strand
CTCTCTCTCTCTCTCTCTCTCTCTCTCTCTCTCTCTCTCTCTCTCTCTCGTCATGAAAACTCTTCCTGACTGTGTGCTGGCTGTCCCACTACCAGAACCGGCGTCAACATCTCAATTATCACCATAATAAATGAGGTAAACTGTCACCCTGCGCATGAAGACACATCAAGGCCCCCCTCAGGGAAAGCTAGGTGCCCCCAAAGTTCTACAGCCAGGAGGCTGCCACCTCAGGCTCCAGCCATGCTCCACGTGACTACGGTAAAACCCAAGTTTGCTCTGCCCCACGGCGGGGGCACTGCTATAGCTCCTTTAATCCTTTAATCAAGGGCGTAACTAGACCATCTCAAATATCCATTCCAATGAAATGCCAGGCTGGTCCCCTTAGAGAGAGGTGGTGAGGGAGGGAAGGTGGCCGGTGGGTGGGGGGGTCCCCTAGGGCACTTTGCCTTTGGAATAATTCAGCTCCTGTGCACCCCACAAAACGCCCAGAAAGTCCTAAGCCACCCAGGGGTCCCAAAAGCACAAGGCTCCCTTGTGGTCCCCCCGTAGGAGAACACCCAGCAAAACGCCTTCTACCAGGTGATGGTCAGATTGAGTAGTTCTCCTGAAAACGCATTGACTTCCTACAGCCGGTGGAAGGCAGGTCATCCCGCCCAGCCACAGAAAACACTGTTCATGTCCTGTCCTGACCATCCCCCCCCCCCATTTCTGAACACACAACTACCTAGGAAACAAATCTGATGTACTCCGATATACTCGTGACAATAAATAAATAAATAAATAAATAAATAAATAAATAAAGCGCTTACTAAATGGCACAATCATGAACGGAGGGAGGAAAGGATGGGGCGGACAAAGGAGGGACCTACGTGGCAAAATAGAAAAACAAAAAAAAAAAAAAAACAAAAAAAGTTAGCTCATATTCCAGTATTCGTGTGTACATAGATGGGATCTCTGGGGACTGGAGGGTTTCATGCTCAAGGTGGGGGGGGGGGGAACATCCCAGCACTTGGAGGAAAGGGCCACAATCTCAGAAGCATTCTGCTGCAACTAAATCCAAGTTCCTAGGACGGATGCTCAGACACCCCCGGAGGGGGAAAAAGAGGCATGGACAGGAACAACCAGATTCCCAGAGATGTTGGGAGTCAGAGCAGCAGTGCGGACAAGGTGAACGAACGGCAGCAGCCCTGGAGGAAGGAAGCTGGAGAATAAAGACTCCTCCTGTCCCTTGTGTCCGAATCCCCCATTCAGCAAGCAAAGGAAGAAAAGAAAGGCCTTTGCAGATCAGACCCGCCATTCTGAAACCGATTTGTTTGGGTTTTGTTTTGTTCTGGTTTGTTTTCAACCCGTGAGATGA
>NC_034609.1:40470651-40480879 GCF_900095145.1 Mus pahari | reverse complement strand
CAAGATAGGCAGCTACCGCTGAGTCCAGGAAGACCCAGGGATGGGCAAGTAACCAGCGAGCGAGGACTGAGACCATGCATGGGCAGGCAAGCCCTTCCTCAAGATGGTCCAGCCTCTGTCCTTCAGCGACCCCCACCAGGGTCCCTCCTACAGACGCTGGAGACCTCCTCCCCTTTGTTGACAAGCATTCCGGTTCCAAAGGATCCAAAGTCTCCCAAGTTCATCAAACCTGGCCTTGCTTCTGCTGGGGTTTAATCAGTAACCAGACCAGTAGACAGCACAGGGCAAGCTCTGACCTGACCCCCACGGAGGGCAAAGTTTACAGCCAGGTCAGGGAAGGGGAGTCAGGTCTGGTGGCACCAGTCTCCCTTTTAGGTCTCCTGCCCCAGGGAACGAAGAGATTTCCACACTAAGAGTGTCTGTCACCAGCTGGAAAGCCGTACCAGAAGGGACTGAGATACGCACCACCCCCCCCAGAAACTTGGTTTGCACCCCAGGCATGGGGAAAGCTGGGGTCCAGGAAGCCTCGCTATCTCTCGCAGTTCAGGTATAGACAGCCGACTCAGTGGATGGTTTGGGCAAAGGAGTGGATTGTTTGTTGACAGATTTAAAGTCTGATCAGTCACCGTGGGTCCAGTTCCTCAAGTCCACCCAGTTAACTGGATAACCCCCCCCCCCAAACAATTCTCAACTTAGCTTCTTACGGGGCCACATACATCTCACCCCTGTGGGAGACACACTCCAACACGGGCAACTCAAGGCTGGGCCAGGGGCTACCAGTGGTTTTCTGGGAATGAACTGCACTCAAATTCACCTTTGTTTCATTTGAGCAAACATTTCTCAATACAGTGGTTGGGCCGCACTATAAAATGCAGACAGGTTACATAATGCCCAGGCCTAAAGGAACCCCAAGGAGGCTCCTCCACTTCCTACGGAGCGGACGGACACAAAGCAAATATCTCTTGACATGGGACAAGATCCCTAGTAGCAAACCCCAACCCCACCTCTGGCCTGGAGACCAATGCTACAGGCCCTGGTGGCCACACCTCCATCCACACAGGCCCTGGGAAGGTGGGGGAGCCACACACCTCCACTAGAGGCCTCCACTGGAGCCCCCACCCCCGTTGACGCCCCCACAAAGCACGAGCTACACGGATGGAATTCCCTCATGCCAGGTGAAGAATGAGAAAGGCAGGATTATACCAGCCTGGGCCATGTTTGCAGTTCCTTTTCCCCTATTTTCTGACACATATCAACGCTCCACCAAGACCAGACTTGCACCTCAGACAACCCAGGGCCACACACAGGACTCAGGTGTTCCTCGGAGGTAGCCCCCCCAACCTACCCACACACACACCTCAGCTGGCATGAGTGGGCCGGGGGACCTGGCTGCCGGGGACTCTCCAGTCTGATTCCTTACTGCTCTCTTCCAACAGACAGACCTCTTGAGCAACCAGGGAAAGTAGGGGGGGGGGGCCTCTAGCCTGAGGTAGCCAAAGATCAGCTAGCCACACAGTGATTGTGCCCCCGAGGACCAGGGAATGTCCTGTCCTTCCTATAGCGGGTCACCCGTCCCTCTCCACTACTGTCCTCCGCTGACACCACCTTGGCATTTTGAGGGATGGCAGGGAAAAGAAGAGAACCTAAAAAGACACCCCCACCCCCAGCTCAGCCAGTTTCTAAGACTAAAGCCAAACTTGGGGTCTCCAGAGCCCAGGGCAGGCTACCAGGCACCTCTGGGACCTGAAACCCTCAGTACTAGCCAATCAAATGGAGATCAAGGCCGAAGCCTATGACTCAAGGCAGGTTTAAGAACACACACCAGCCTAGGAGAAGGCCGGGCCACCTCCCGGCAAACCCTCAATCCTCCTGGGGACAAAGTCTGCAGTTACTGCACCAACATGCCCACAGCCTAGGGGAGAAAAAAAAAAAAAAAATTGGTGGTTTTGAGTACATCAGAGCCAAAATTCAGAATAAATGTCCTCGCGTACCCCAAAGGGGTAGGGGAAGCGGAGACTCGGGGAGCAAGGGTGTCTGGGCTAACTTTTCCCCACTCCCCCATTCCTCGGAGCATGTGTCACAGTTTGTGACACACCACCAAGGGAACATGGATGCCGAGGCAATGTCTACACACGCTACACATTTGTGGCATGCATGTAAGCAACACCCTGTTTCCTGGCTGGGCTTTCTTGGCACAGGTGTGAGCAAGGCGGTGCACTCTACCCCTCTCCCATAATGTTTAGTAAACACCATGGAGCCTGCCACGGGGGGGGGGGGGTACGGTCTGTTCTAGACAAGAAGGGGGCCCCTACAAAGATAAGTCCCCAAGCGCCAGGCTAAGGCCCAGCCAGAGCCTGTATTTGAAACTGCCCTTGTTGGAAAACACAAAGCATCCTGTATAGGCCCTGCCCACCGCCCCCTCTCCCCCTCCTCGACCCCACCACAGCTGTCTGTCCCCAGGAGGAAGAAGGCCACCATTTGCAGATTCGATTTCCGAAAGCAACTAGTAAGATATCCTCCTTTCTCCATCTCATCCAGCTGACCTGGCCCTGGCCACACAGCAAAAAAAAAAAAAAAAAAAAAAAAAAAAACTGTAACAAAACAGGACGCAGCCACAAAACATGCTTACACACGCTCCACAGACAACGCAAGGGCAAGCTGGGCAGCCCAGCTTCTTCTACCCAGAGAACTCGACTATCCCAGGGTCTAAGCGGGTCCAGGACCTCGGCCCCCTCCCCCCTCTCCAACCTCCTAACGTGCGAAGGAGATTTTTAGAAAGGGCAGGCACCCGGTTTTGCCTTGCCAGGCCCAGCAGGAAGAAAAAAAAAGGGGGGGGGGGGTAAAGGCAGGCTAAAGCAAACGCAGGAGTTGCTTTCTGGAAATTGTTGGCGCTGGGGGGTTACGGTTTTTATGGAGGAAAGGGTTGCGTTTTGTTTTCTCCTGTAGCTCAGATCCAGATGGGCAACGAGTTCAAAAAAGGAACAACACACCACTATCCTCAGGGCCCAGTCTAGGGTCCCAGACATCGGAAACGCAAGCGCTTAGGCAAAAGTCCCCAAGCGCTCAGCCCGGGTGGGCTAAGTGTCCAGGACACGAAAGAGGGTTCCCATAGCCTGCCTTGGAGGATCAAGTCTAGAGGTTCCAGCCCAGCTCCGTGCGCAGGCCGGGACTAGGGGGCCGCGCGCTCGGGGACAACCAGCGGGGCGCCTCGGTCCCGGGGGACCCCAGCTTGGGAAGCCCCACGGCCACGCAGGGCCACTCACCGTGGCGGATGCTAAGCTGTTGTCGGCCAGCGTTAGGTGGTGCGGCTCCCAGCGCCTCAGGAATTTGGAGGTGAGGATCTTGCTGAGAAAGGTCCGAGGGTGCCGGATGACACAGACCTGAATGTCGCCCTCCTGCAGCAGCTTGTACCTCATCCCGTTGCAAAGCAGCAGGGCCCGGCGGCAAGGCACGGCGCCCATCACCTTGGTGCCCTCGGGGCCCGACACGTCGCTCCCAAGCAGCGGCTTGGTCTCCTCGATCTGCCGGGGGTCGCCGCCGCCCGAGCTGCTCGTCACATCCATGGCCGCGCCGGGGCGGGGGCCGCGCGCGCGATCGCGGCTGGCGTGGGGCCGGGCCGGCGGGGCCCCCGCGGAGGGCCCGCACCCCCCCACCGCCGGGAAGGTGGGGGGGCGTGGGCTGGGGGCGCCCCGAGGGGACGAACGGGAGCGCGCGGAGGCGGGCGGGGGCGCGCGGGGCGCTTCCTGGGCTGCTTCCTTCTAGCTGCTGGGGCGCATGCCGGCGCGAACGGGCTGGCGACTGCGGCGAGGGCGGCGGGCGATCGCGGGGCGCAGAGAGGATCGGGTCCTCGGGGGGCGGGGGCGGCGCCGGGGACGGCGGGCGCGGGCGTGTCTCGGCCTCGCGCGGGCGCGCTGTGCGGTGCGTGTGTCCGCGTCCGTCCGCGAGTGTGTGCTGCGGGCGGGGGCAGCGCCGGCTGCCGGGGAGATTGCGGGAGGCTGGCGCGCGCGATTGGTCCCCGCGGGGTCATGTGCCCGCCCTCTGACGTCAATGGCGGCAACAGCGGCTTCGGCCTCCCCGGGGCGGGCGGAGTCCGGGATGGGCCGGGCCCCGGGCGGGGACTTGGTGGAGGCGGGCGCGGCCCGACGGGAGGGGCGGCCTCTGGGGAGGGGGCCGGGGTTGGGCAAGCGTCGACAGTCCCCGCGCCGCGCCCCGGAATGTGGGTAGTGTTCGAGGGGACGTCACGCGGGCCGCGCCCCCGAGGGTGCACAGCTGAGCCCTAGCCCTGCGCCCCTAGCCACCACGCCATCCTGGGCCGGGCTTGGGAAATAAAGTCTGCCCCATGACCAAGAGGATGCGGACCAGTACTTCCCCTTCCTAGTCCAAGGCTGGGCCGAAAGCCGGGGTTCTGCCCGCTGCACCCCTGACACCGCCTCTCCAACACAAGCTGCTTCCCCACGGATGGCCAGATGTGTCCATAAAACAGTTTCTTAGGATTGAAATTGTTCCCCCTCCACAGAGCTATGCATGGTCGCTCACCACTACAAGCCCAGTACTCAGGGGGGGGCTGAGGCAGGAGGATTGCTGTGGGCGCGAGGCCAGTTTGATCTACACAGTGAATTTCAGGCCAGTCGAGACAGAAGGCCCTGTTTTTAAAGATAAATAAATAAATAAATAAATAAATAGAACTAGGGGTGTACCTCAGTTGTCAGGAGAATGTTTGTCTAGCATGCACAAAACCCTAGATTGGTTCTCAGGTACTACATCACTACCTAACCCCACAAGGTGGCATGTGCCTATAATCCTAGCTCTAAGGAAGTTGGAAGCAAGCAGACTTGAATTCAAGGTCATCTTTGACAGTGTGTTCGAAGTCAACTTGTAGTATATGTCAAAGAAAAGAAAAGAAAAGAAAAGAAAAGAAAAGAAAAGAAAAGAAAAGAAAAGAAAAGAAAAATTTAAGGAAATACCCCCTCCCTCTTCTGAAGTAGCCCCCACAGAAGGCCTCTTCTCTGGTCTTTGATGCTTCCTGGCCTTTGCTTTGGGAGGCCGTACTGGGAGAGGACACCAACCCTCAGCATCCTGAGGAGAGCCCCTCCAAGGGTCTCGGGGAAACAAACCTCCCCCAGAGTGGTCTAGCCGCCTTGGGTTCCACCCACACCACAGGCCACTCCAGAGTCTCAGACTAAACCTGGTCAACCCTGGTCTTCAGTTCCCACACTAGGACAGGCATCAAATGGGCCAATGTGACAACTTGGAGACAATAAAAAAAGGTCCCCTTCTGTCATTGCTGGGGAGGAGCTCTTCCACACGTCTTCCTCATCTCCAGTCCCCTGCAGGTCAAATCTCTTAACACCTGCAGCTGGTCTCGGGAGATGGTAAAATTGCTTCCAACACAAGTTCAAATCCCCAGAATTCACAGACACTAACTCAGTCCCAGGTGACTATAATCCCAGTGCCCCTACTGCAAAATGGGAGGAGAGAAAAGAAAACTCCCCCATAAGACCACGGGACAGCTAGCGTAGCATACACGGTGGCAGTACAGGAGACCCTGTGTCAAACAAGGTGGAAAACAAAAACACCCAAGACTGACCTCTGACCTCTACACAAGTGCTGTGGCATGCACATGTGTGCATTCACTCGTGAACGTGCACACAAATACACCATGCACACATACACACAAGCTCCCTCCGCCTCCTATGAGTACCGAATGCCCCAGTAGTGAATGCAAGCGTTGACCTAGGTTGAACTATATAGTGAATGACGGAAAGTTCTTAGCATCCCTGAGATGGGACTGTTCACTCATGCCGGCTCTTGGATGCACACTAGAACAGCCATCAGGGGCTGGGGAAGAGGAGAAGACAGGTTTCAGCTTGCCTCCCTCACTAGGTAAAACACTTAGCACAAGTTTATAAGCCCAGCATTTAGGAAGGCTGAGGCTGGAGGAACATGAGTTAGCACCCAACCTAAGCTACATGTTTCTTGTTTTGTTTTGTTTTGTTTTGCTTTGTTTTGTTTTGTTTTTCGAGACAAGGTTTCTTCTGTGTGCTACATGTCTTGGGGGGTTGCGGGGGGGGGGGGAACTCCCATTCCATCTGTGCTGGAGATGGACAAAAGTTTTCTCTGTGCCCCAGGGGAGACACTCTTGGGCTGGAAACTGGAGATTCATTACCTTCACATAATTTACTGACATTTTATTCAAGTGCCAAACTTCAACAGGCTTGTAGAAACCATTGACCAATAAGAGAAAGTCCTGTCCCCTAAGCCCCTGATATGAATATGGGTGTAGAGGGGTGATGGTGATCAAGAACCAACCTCCAGCCTTTTTAGGCGTGGGGTCAGGTCCACACAAACCTTTGTGGAGTTCTTGCTATCTGTGAGCCTAAGTCAGGTAATGGGTTATTAGTAGCTGTTATTGTCAGTCACAGTGGCCCCTAACCTCCTGAGATCTGCAAGGCTGCTCTCAGTGTGCATTCCTGCAGATAAGGACACAGAGCGATTGAATGACCTGTCCGGGCCCCCAGCTAGTCAGGATGGGCTCAGAGCCCAGGAGCCGTGCAAAAATCAGACAGTGGACACATTGTACTTGAAGTTAGATGAAAGAGGAGCACCTAACCCAGGTAGATCGGGTAAGCATGACACTGGGCATGTGTCCCTGCTCCAAGAGGGCTTTAGAAATCAGATGAAGAGACTCAGAGGTGCTCAGTAGTTAAGAATGCTTTCTGACCAGCCATTAAAGCCACATGCCTTTACTCCCAACCATCAGGAGGCAGAAGCAGGCAGATCTCTGTGAATTCGAGGCCAGCCTGGTCTATAGAGCAAGTTCCAGGACAGCTGGGACTACACAGAGAAAACTTGTCTCAAAAAACAAAACAACAAAACAAAGAAAGAAAGAATACTTTCTGTTCTTGCAGAAGGCCTGAGTTTAGGTCCCCAAACCCACAGAAGATAGCTCAAAATCACATTGTCACTCCAGCTTTGAGTGATCCAGTGCCCTCTACTGGACTCCAGAGTACCTGCACTGCATAAACACAGACACGCACCCACATCATTGAAAATAATACATTTTCTTAATAAGGAAGGGGTGTGTGTGTGTGGAGCGTGTGTGTGTGTGTGTGTGTGTGTGTGTGTGTGTGTGTGTGTGTGTAGGGATCAGGTAAGGGGACAGAAGCTTCAGGGAAAGTAAATTGCCCACAAAAAGGTGACGGGTTAGAAGGCTATTTGGCTCATCCAGAAAACTATAGACATTTGTCAGGATGCAGAGGCAGTGGGCAGAGGCCTGTGAGGTGTGTGACCGGTCCCCTGAAATGCAAGCCCAGAAAGGGGAGTAGTGGAGAGTGACCTCGTGGAGTAGGCGCAAAGTGAATTGCTCGTGGCATTTTTCTCAAGGCCATTGGCTATAGCATGGTGTAGCCGAGGGTAGCAGCCATGTAACCTGGCCCCGAGGAAGCCAGCAATGAGTCTGTCAAGGGCACTCTGGTGGGAAGCCAAGATGGTCTGTGTCCACATCCCTGGGTGGGTTCGTCTGTGTCAACAGAGCTGCCTCTTGTGTCTGGGATGGCTGTAGCCGGCTTCTTCTGATCCGGGGTCCAGGCTCTGGCAGAAAGGTGACTAAGCCGAATTTAGCTCAGACATGCTCAGTGCAGTCACTGGGTTGATACCTTAAACATTAAGCAGAAGTGTCATGACAGCCAGTGCCCAGCAGCAGGTCCCGTATTTAGACATTCTGTTGGTTTCGATTTGCTCTCCCTGCCAGCCCAGAAAGCCATCATCTTTAGAGGGAGGAAGTTAAGGCTCACAGTGAGTCAGCTGATGAACTCGAGAGAGTCAGCCAAGATTCAAACCTGAAACTGAATACTGGGGCTATAGTTCAGATGGGAGGGTTTCCCTGGCTTACATGAGGCCCTGGGTCCCATCCCCAGCACCACATGAACTACGTGTGGTGGTAGATGTCTGTACTCCCTACACAGGAGAAATGGAGACAGGAGGATCAGAAGTTCAAGGCCAGATTGGGGCCACATGAGAAAGAAGGCTCAGCATATTCTTACAGAGAACCTAGGTTTCAGTTCCCATCACCCTCTTGAAAGCTCACAACCATCTGTAGTTCCTAACTGGAGGAGTTCCCCTTGTGGCCTCCAAGGATTCCAGACACATATGTAGTGCACAGACATATATGCAGGCAAAACACCCACAGACATAAAAATGAAAAAGACAAAGAGAGAAATTAAAAAGCGAAACCTAACTCAAGGTTGACTTGCTCGGCACTTCCTCGTTGCTCCTCAGTCCTCTGGGAATGCTGGGAGCCACCACAGACACCTTTTATGTTTCCCTGAGACAGTGCTCAGAAAACTCCAAACCCTCTCTCTGTCATCTTTAGGTAATACTACCTCTTGGCTTTCGTTTGGAATCCATGAAGCAGAGGCTTCACAGCATTGTAAGAAAGCCAAACATGGCAGTGCATGCCTGGGATCCTAGCTCTTGGGAGGCAGAACCAGGAGGATCATCTTGACTTCTAAGTCATCCTTGGCTATATAGTAAGCTCCTGTATGGCTTGGATTACAGGAGACCTTGTCTCAACAATAATTTTAAAAAGGCCAGGCGTGTTGGCTCACACCTTTGGTCCCAGCACTTGGGAGGTGGAGGCAGGAGAATCTCTGTGAGTTCTAGGACAGCCTGGTCTACAGGGTGAGTTCCAAAACAGCCAGAGCAATTACACAGAGGAAACCCTGTCTCAAAAAACCCAAAAACTAAAAAATAAAGATAAAGGATCCAGAGTCCCCTTACACGGGACAGATGCCCCAAAAGAATATCCCTTTCCACGCTAACTTTGAGAGCTGGACAGATGACAAAAGAAACAGAAGAGTGCGCGTCCCAGGCTCTACTAAGGACTTTGATGAAGTGGTAATGTCCCTGTTAGGGAAGGGCACCTGAAGTTCGGTGCCATGTCCAGTGGCAATCTCTTTTGCATAGCTCATGAAATGACATGCAAATCCTGACGAGGATCAGGCAGGCAGAGTTCCTTCAGGAGAAGCTTTACCTTTGCATCCAGAGTACAAGCAAACAAGTCAACTGGCTAAAATAAAAGAAAGCCCTGTTTCCCAGCTTGCCAACTCCCCTGGTGCAAATACTCCCACTGAGACTCATTAGGAGCTATTGAGTTCATTGCTGAACAGGAAGTTCAGAAGAGATGCACCCCACAAGCCAGGCGTGATGGTACAGGTCTGTAATCTCAGCGAAGAGAGAGGCGGAGTCAGGAAGACTGGGAGTTTGAGACCTGTGTGGACAACAAACACCAAGAGTTCAGGGCTCGCCTGGACTGTGTCGCGTGGCCCTGTTTGAAAGTAAAGAGATCTGGGGGCGTAGGTCCGTGGTAGAATGTTCGCATGGCACACATAATCCCCAGTACCGCAATGAAAGCTATGAATAGAGATGTGCCCTATTTTAATGTATACAGTGGACCAGGGCTCAGTCAAACATACCAAGCCCAGCATCTGGACTACCACATCTGGACTACCACATCTGGAATATTTCCCTTCTGGCCATTCTACAGAGAAAGCTTGGTAAACGCTACTCCAGGCACACATAATTCAAGATGAATTCAGTCATCTGAATCAGAAACAAAGATTATAACAAGGCACACTCCTTTAATCCCAGCCCTCAGGAGGCAGGGGTAGGAAGATCTTTGTGAGTTCAAGTCTAGCCTGGTCTACATAGCAAGTTCCAGCAGCCAGGACTACATAGAGAAACCTTCTTCTAAACAAACAAGCAAAAAGAGCATAACATTTGGGGCTGGAGGGAAGGATTGACAGGGGTTTTTGTTATTTTGTTTGTTTGTTTTGTTTTGTTTTTGTTTTTGTCTTTTTTTTTTTTTTTTTTTTCTGAAACAGGGTTTCTCTGTGTAGCCCTGGCTGTCCTGGAACTCACTCTGTAGACCAGGCTGGCCTCGAACTTCTAAAAAAGAATATAACATTTATTATTGATTTATAGATCATAATCTATTATTATTTGTACTTTGCATGGGGTGTATGTATGTGGTGTGTGTGTGTGTGTGTGTGTGGTGTGTGTGTGTGTGTGTGTATGTGTGTGTGTGGTGTGTATGTGTGTGTGTGGTGTGTGTGTATGTGTGTGTGTGTGTGGTGTGTGTGTGTATGTGTGTCTGGTGTGTGTGTATGTGGTGTGTGTGTATATGTGTGTGTGTGGTGTGTGTGTGGTGTGTGTGTGTGTGTATGTGTGT
>NC_034609.1:40435322-40470341 GCF_900095145.1 Mus pahari | reverse complement strand
GTGTGTGTGTGTGTGGTGTGTGTGTGTGTGTGTGTGTGTGGTGTGTGTGTGTGCCATGGTATACCAATGGAAGTCAAAGAATAAGTGTGGGAGACATTTCTCTCTTCTTATGTAGATTCTAGAAAATGAACTCAGGTTATCAGGCTTGGCAGCAAGCACTGAGCCATCTTGGCAACCCCAACATAATCATGTATAGTTCTGTATTTTGTATGTGTATGGATGTTTCTCAGGCATGCGTGTTTGTGCACCATATGCACATAGTACCTATGAGGGCCAGGAAGGGTATGTGATCCTTTTAGAGTAGTTACAGGCAGTTGTGAGATCCCACGTGGACGCTGGGAATCGAACTCGGGTCCTCGGGAGGAACTGTAAGTGCTCTTAACTGTCGATCCCTCTCTCTCCAGTCCCCAACGTGATCTTTTTAAATCAGCTTGTTTTTTTTACAGCTTGTTTGTAAAGTGAGGATTAACAGTAAACCCTCAGGACCCATTGAGGTCAGCCTTGCACATGGTTGCATACATCTTCAGGGCCTGGCCTAAAGCAAGTGTTAGGTTAATCTCTCTTTCATTCATTCATTCATTCATTCATTCATTCATTCATTCATTCATTTATTCATTCATTCATTTGTTTGATTTCATTCGATTTCTATTTTTATTGGGTGTTGCTTTTTGAGAGAAGGTCTCATTTCCTAGTCTGGTCTTAAACTTACCACGTAGCTGAGGATGACACTGAGCTCCTAGCCCATTCTCCACCCCCCACATGCTGCGATTACAGGTGTGTATCTCCATGCTAACTTCCAGGATGCTAGGAATGAAACCCAAGGCTCCACGAATGCTGAGCGAGCACTTTACTGCCTGTGCTGTATGCTGACCCCTAGACACCCATTTCTTAGCGATCACTTGAATACCAAGGACTTTGCCAGATACCATAGATGCAACTCATCACACTGTCCCCATCAAATTCACCATTATCTGGTGAAACTAGACCCAAAGCATCATTATTCCTTGGAAAGAGCCTTCCAAGAAGAAAACAAATCCATGCCCCTCCTGGCCCCTGCTGTGCGTGTCTTTGGTTGATGAAGCAAAAAGTGGGGTGGTCATAGCACTTTTGTCCTGGGTTACAGAAACTCCATGGAACCCCATGTCGAGTTCATTGGCATTCCCAAGAGGAACTAGCTTTTTCTCGTTCCCCCATGATGGTCTGGCTTACTTTTTTACACTTGTTTATGTCTGTATGTCTTTATGTCTGTTTATTGTTTTACACTTGTATATGTCTGTATGTGGACATATGGATGCTACCATGTGGGCTCTGGGGACCAAATGGAAGCCATCAAGCTCAGTGGTGGCACATGCTCATAGAGGAAGCCACACAGAGGAGCTGGAAGCAAATGCCTTCACAGCCAAATTCATCTCGGTGTCAACCAATGTGGGGACCCCGGGATGTTATAACAGGCAGCATGAACGAGGCCATGTTTTGGGTGCCTGTTTAACCGCAGGAGGCCATGTTCATAAAAAAAGGTTAGACACTGAATGCAGGCCATGAGATGGGTATCCCAAAGTGGTGCCAGTTTCTAGGTCCTGGCGGTGCTCTGGGTTTGGTGGAATTCTCTGGAAGCCTTGTCTGAAAACTTTCTCGCTGAAATTGCATCAGCCTGCAGAGTGTTCCAGAACCTCGTTTCTCACAAGCATTGGACACCCACTTAAACAGAACATACACTCTGTGTCCATGGCATTTAATCTACTTATCAGATAATAAAGCGCACCTATTTGCTCTCTCAGTATAAGCGGAGGAGGAGGAGGTTCGTTTGCTTCCTGGAGCCTGGATCTCCTCCTCCTCGAATCTCCTGGGCTGCCGGGAGGTTCATGTCATTTTCAAGGTGACATCAGTGGACAGAGAGGACAGGAAGGGATGGGAGCATGATTTCATATGTATCGACCTGGGTCCATGACTATGAACGGAATGTTAACTCCACTGTGTCCCTCCCCATCTTCTCAGGTTTCAGGGACCAAGAGGCCAAAGAGAGAGAACATGGTGTGCCATGCATCCTTTCCCCACATAGTGACGTCTGAGGACTTAAAGAAAAAAAACAGTACAGAGATTGAGTCTTGACTTTGGAATTCACATTGCTTACAATCAATAGATAGACTGATTCATACACACAGAGAGAGACACACACACATGCACACACAGAGACACACACACACCACAGACACACATGCACACACACACATGGACACTCATGTCTTACTTTGTTTGGCTCTAACGTTGGTTGATTTGAAACATGGTCTGTCTATATAATCAAGGCTGTCCTTGAACTCATTTTGTACCCTAGGATGTCCTCAAATTCAGTAAATCTGTAATTCTCCTGCCTCAGCTTCCTCAATGCTGGGATTACAGGCATGTGACACTCTAGCCCGCTACAAGATGTTGTGTTTTTTGTTTGTTTCCTTTTAAATCAGTGTTATTCAGCCAGACCTGGTCGCACATAACTATAGTCCCAACCCTCTGGAGACTGAGGAAGAATTTCAGGCTAGTTTGGGCTACATAGTGAGACTGTACTCCCAAACAAAGGAATGAATAAACTAGAAGATACAGTGGCTGGAGAGATGGTTCAGGGGTCAGGAACATGTACTGCTCTTGCAGACGACCTGGGTTCAAATCCCAGGACCCATGTCAGTGACTCACACCTGCCTGCAACTTCAGCCCCAAGAAGATCTGATACCTGTGAGCTCTGACGGCACCTGAATCATGTGCACATGCACACACGCACACACACACACACACACACACACACACACACACGCACGCACACACACACACATCCACAACTAAAAATAAAATTTAAAAACAGTAGAAATATGTTACTGAAGTGTTTTGTTTCTTTCCTTTGTTCTTGGTTCTGAGGGAGTGAACCGAGGACTGTATACACCCTGACCACTAAGCCTCTACCCACAGCCCTTAAAGCACAATTCCACACGGACTAAACCACACTCACGTGGAAGAGCAGGTGAAGTTGGGTGACTCCTCAGCCACGTGACCATGACGTCAGTTGAGATACAGATATGGAGCACCCCACACCCCAGGGAAGTTTCTCTGCCTCCTGCAAGCTGATTTCAACCACCCCTTCCTGGCACAGGCAGTCCCTGATCTACCTTCCATCATTATGGTTGGGATACCCAGTTTCTCAAAGGTACTACAGGCAGAACCAACAGGTACATGCCTTTGGGCTCTGACTTTGTCTCAGAATAGTGATTGAGAAGGAGCTTGCTGGCTCCTGTGTTGTCTGTCCTTCTGGATACAGGGTAGTCTATATGTAGACGCTCCCTCCCTCCCTCTCTCCCTACCTCCTTCCATTTCTCATCTCTCACTCTCCCTCCTTTTCTTTTCCTTCCTTCTCTCATTTCTTCTTTCCCTCCTTTCCCCATTTTAACTCTTCAGGTATTTCTTTTTCTTTTTTCTTTTCTTTTCTTTTCTTTTTTTTTTTTTTTGTTGTTGTTGTTGCTGTTTTTCGAGACAGGGTTTCTCTGTGTAGCCCTGGCTGTCCTGGAACTCGATTTGTAGACCAGGCTGGCCTCAAACTCAGAAATCTGCCTGCCTCTGCCTCCCGAGTGCTGGGATTAAAGGTGTGCGCCACTCTTCAGGTATTTCTTGAACATTAAGTACAAACATTCTCTGACACAGGGTTTCTCTGTGTAGCTCTGGCTGTCCTGGAACTTGTTCTGTAGACCAGGATGGCCTCGAACTCAGAGATCTGCCTTTCTCTGCCTCCTGAGTGCTTGTTCCACCACCACTCAGCCTCCTCAACACATGCAACATGTCTGTCTGTCTGTCTGTCTACCTACCTACCTATCTATCTGTTGGTTTTTTTCAAGGCAGGGTTTCACTGTGTAGCCTTGGCTATCTTGGAACTCTGTTTTGTAGATGAAACTGGGTTTAAACTCACAGAGATCTGCCTGCCTCTGCCTCCCAAGTACTGTGATTAAAGATGTGCCACCACCTTTAATTATTTTATTTTTTAATTTATTTTACTAATATTTATTTATTTAAATTACTTTTTTAAAAAGAAAAACCTGTGTGTCTCACATTAATGTCCCCACACACACACACTCTCTCTCAGCAGCCTTCTCTGCGGATGCCACTCACACTGACCAATGCACATGTGACCTCCATTCCCCCTCCATCTCCATCCACTCTGAGTCAGTTGCTGAGAGGTAAGGAGAGGGAGGTGTGAAGGTGTTCCCAGTGTGCTGTTCTCCCAGACTCAGCCCCCTCCTTCACTGACCCCTCTACACAGCCAGGTGCTCGCTCAGCAAGGGTGACAAGGCTAACTCACTTTGCATATTAAGAAACTGAAGCACCTGGCAGTCACCTTTAAATCCCAGCACTGGCAGAGGGAGGTGAATCTCTCTGAGTTCGAGGCCAGCCTGGTCTGTAGAACGAGTTCCAGAACAGCCAAGGCTACACACAGAGAAACCCTCTCTCTGGAAAAACAAACAAACAAACAAACAAAAAACAAGTCAAACTAATAATAATAATAATAATAATAATAATAAAAGAGGAGAAGCCGGGCGTGGTGGCACACGCACACCTTTAATCCCAGCACTTGGGAGGCAGAGGCAGGAGGATTTCTGAGTTCGAGGCCAGCCTGGTCTACAAAGTGAATTCCAGGACAGCCAAGGCTACACAGAGAAACCCTGTCTCGAAAAACAAACAAACAAAAAACAAAAAACAACAAAAAACAAAAAACAAAAAAAAAAGAGGAGGAGAAAAAGAAGAAGAAAAGAAGAGGGAGAGGAAGAGGAAGAGGAAGCAAAAGCAGCAGCTGAGGCAAGGTCTAGAGATTGCCCACCAGGTATTTTGTAAACCTGGTATAGAAGCGCATGTCTACCATCTAAGCCCTCAGGAGTTCGACCTCATCATCCGAACTACCTTGTCCAAACAGCAAGCACCCAACTACGTAGGAAGTTTGAGGCCAGCCTGGGCTACGTTAGGTATTCAAGAGAGTAGAGGAAATCCACCCAGGAGACAAGGATAGCAAGAACTTTCAGAAGGAGGTGAAGTTCTCTCTCCACGCTCCTTAGCTGGACAGAACCCACAAGTCTTTCCATGTCTCTGAAACCAGGCTCTTGTGAGGAGAGACGACGTGTTCAGGAGCTCAAGACGGGGCTTAGGGGTTAGCCGGTCTTAATAAATGTGCGAAGTGTGTGGAATCTCAAGCCCTTCTCTCCTTCTCCTTCACGAACGCGTGCCCGCATCCCCAGCAGGGGGGGGGGGGGGAGGGAATGTTTTCTTGCAGTTCTAATGAGCCTTGCCTCCAGATGCAGGGGGATGTCCAGAGCCACAGAGAAGGCAAGACCAAGAGGTAGTGACGCAAACCAATCAGAGCAGCTTTAACAAAGGGAGGGCGTGGCTTACACAGCCCGAGGTGTCTCACAGAGCCTCAGTGGCCAGAACCACGCAGATCCAGGGGCCTTCTTTCTGTCTCCCTGTCAGACTGGCCTTCCCTGCAGTGTGGCCTTGGCATTCTACAGAGGAGTTCAAACTGAC
Organism: Mus pahari; assembly: GCF_900095145.1. Lineage (NCBI taxonomy): Eukaryota > Metazoa > Chordata > Mammalia > Rodentia > Muridae > Mus > Mus pahari. Next base: position 40,464,794 of record NC_034609.1, on the reverse strand, counting down.
CTAGGGTACTTTTGGCTCAGTTCCAAGGAAAGGGTTTGCTTGGCCCAGCATGGGGAACAAATGCCCACTCCCCGGCCAGTGTCTGAGCTGCCTTGTGCAAGCAAGTATGGTTGGTGGTGACTGTCCCCTGGAGGTGAATCACTGTGAGCTGGGTAAAACGGACCCCCGAAAGCCCCCCAGAGAGGTATACTAATACATACAGTAGCTGCTTCTTTTTTCCTGCAATCCAGTCCAGTACATGCTTTTATTTTATTCCTTTGTTAGTTCTCTTAATTTTGTAATGCTGGGGACTGAACGCAGGGCCTTGCCCATGCTAGGCTAAAATGTACCATGAGCTACATTCCCACATCTGGCTTTCCCTACGTGAGCTATGACATCATGAGAACAGACCAATAAAATTGCTGACAAGGACAGACACAGAGGGGAAGGGGTAGAATACATTCCCAACCCTCTGTGTGTGTGTGTGTGTGTGTGCGCACGTGTGTGTCTGTCTTAATCTCTGTATCTCTGTCTCTCTGTGTGTCTGTCTCTGTCTCTGTGTCTGTCTCTCCCTCTCTCTCACTGTCTCACTCTGTCTCTATCTCTCTGTCTCTCTGTGTCTCCCTTTGTCTCTTTCCCTCTCTGCCTCTCTCTCTCTCACTGTCTCTCTCTGTGCCTGTCTTTCTATCTCTCTGTCTCTGTCTCCGTGTCCGACCCCCCCACCCCCCACCCCCCAGTCCCTGACCACGGGTACAATGTGAGCTGCGCTGCACACTTCTGTCCCCACACCCTCCCTGCCTTGGCCAACTATGTCTCCAACTGTGAACCCTGCAATAAACTCTTCCCTCCTTAAGCTTCTTCAGTTACTTTGTCTCGGCAACAGGAAGCAAGAGGAAAAGCGGCTAAGACACAGGGCCCCCAGGGTGGCACCAAACTCAAGATCTTCTTCCATCTCTCAAGTGCAGAGATTACAGGAGTAGGGAGCCACCTTCGCCCTGTTGTTAGAAGAACTAACCCAGACTGGCACAGTACTTACTGTGTACCAGGCAGTTTTGGAAATGATTTGCATATATTTGCTCATTAATAAAATTAAATAAGTAATCCCTACAAACTCAATGAAAAGTATGACCATTGTACAGATGAGAAAACTGAAGCAAAAAGAGGCTAACAGCTTGAATTGGACCAAACTGGTTTCAGACCCATTCTCATAAGGACCACATCCACTTGCCTTATTTTAACTCCAGTCTTTCACTTCCAATTTGTTTTTCTTTTATTAAAGTTATTTTTTAAATGTATTTTCTTTTAATGCTTTTATTTCATGTGCATTGCTGTTTTGCCTGTACATATATCTGTGCAAGGGTGTCAGAAGACCTAGAAGTCGAAGTACAGAAAGTTCTGAGCCCTCCTATGGGTGCTGGAAACGGAACCTAGGTTTTCTGCAAGAGCAGCTAGCTCGCACTCTTAACGGCTGAGCTGTCTCTCCAGGCCCGAAATGAAATTTTTCTTTCAAAATGAGCAAAAGGACTGACTTGGACTGCAGCTCGGTTGGGAGAGTGTTTGCGCAGCACTAGTGAGGTTTGGGGCTCAGTCTCTAGCACAGAATAAACAGGGCATGGAGGGAGGCTGTGACATCTGTCATTTTAGCACTTGGGAGGCAGAGACAGGATGATTGATCGGGAGTTCAGGGTCATCCTTGGTTTCCATAGTGACACTGAGGTCACCCTGGACTACAGTGAGTCCTTGTCTCAAAAAATTAAAATAAAAACGATTAAAATAAATGTTTTTTTTAAAATCCTGAAGATGGTGGAAGAATTTGAGATCTGGCATTTCACAGCCGAGAATGGAAAAAGCCTGGGATTTTGCTGTCCATCCTTGGTTTTTTTGTTGTTTTTTTGGGTTTTTTGTTTGTTTGTTTTTCATTTAGACCAGGAATTGAGGAAAAAGCTGGGCTACTCACATGAAACCTGGCCACACATAATTTGGCTTCAGATCACCGAGACCACCTGGGGTCAATGTGCATCAAAGGACAAAAAAAGAGGTCACAGCACGCATGTAGCTTAGCTGGTAGGGTGCTTGCCTTGCACACACAAAGGCCCAGCCAGCACTGCCTGCCGGTAATCCCCCGAAGTCAGGAGGCAGAAGCACGAGGGTCAGGAGTTCAAGGTTATCCTGGGTGTGTGAGATCCACATTAGAAGGGGGGAGGGGGAGAGATGAGGGGGTGGGGTGGGGGCTGCACATGTGATACTCAGGGAGAAGAATTCTGAAACTCCAGGCTTTGAGGGAGAATTCTGCCTAGGGCAGGACCACACATCCGTCTTCTCTATCCCTTGCCCATTCTCTTCGAGTCTGGGCTGGCAGCTTGCTTTGGTCAAACTCAGGTCTGCTTTCCCCCCACCCCCCGACAAAGCCGGTCCCCACATTCAGGCATCTGGGTTAAGAAACTGGATGCACTTGCTCACATCCATCCATTCAGATCCCTGAGACTTAGGTCACCTAGGCTCAAAGAAGGTCAAGTCTCTGCCTCTCCCCCACTCAGCCTCCTTCTGACCACGCCCTGCCCCAGGAGCATCTCATTGCTCCTCTAACGGAGGACTTTGCACTCGGGTGTGAGGGGACCCTACTCGACAGAAACCCCTTGTTACAGAGACTACAAGCTTGACATCAAGGTGCCTGGCATAATTCCTTCCCTGGAAGGGCCTGTTTCAGGCCTCTGCTGCCAATGCTTGGCGTGGCTTGGCTGGTACACACACAGATGCCTCACCCCATTTCTGCCTCCACAGTCAAGGCGTCCTCCCTGGGTGTCTGTGTCCCAGCTTCCCCTTTTTATAAAGATGCCTCCCCACCCAGCATGACTTCATCTTGACTTATGACATCTACAGCAACCCACTTCCAAATAAGGTCACATTCAGAGGTGCTGGGGGTTATGATGTCTTCTAGGGATGGGCACAGTTCAATGGGAGGCAGAGGCCAATCTGAGCTATTTCCCAGTCTGAGGGACCTTGCTCCTGGATGTTCTCTGCATGGACCCAAGTCTTCCTTACTCTCTTCAGCCTCATTGTAGAACACTCACTGGACATACTCATGATTTCCTAGACTCACGAGGAAGAAGGTGACTCAATTTCTCCATCAGTACTAGAAGGGTTTATCCCGGGCTGGCAAGACAGCTCAGCGGGTAAGAGCACTGACTGCTCTTCCGAAGGCCAACCACCTGCAATGAGATCTGACGCCCTCTTCTGGCACATCTGAAGTCAGCTACAGTGCACTTATGTATAATAATAAATAAATCTTTGGGCTGGAGCGAGCAGAGACTGAGCGAGTGGGGTTGACCGGAGCAAGCAGAGGTCCTAAAATTCAATTCCCAACAACCACATGAAGGCTCACAACCATCTGTACAGCTACAGTGTACTCACATACATAAAATAAATACATCTTTAGAAGGGTTTATCCCGATGGACAGCCACTGACAGTAGTCTTCATGCTTTAGTTTCACAGGTCTGTTTGTGTGTGTGTTTTCTGAGACAGGGTTTCTCTGTGTAGCCCTGGCTGTCCTGGAACTCACTCTGTAGATGAGGCTGGCTTCGAACTCAGAGGTCTGCCTGTCTTTGCCTCCCAAGTGCTGGGCTTAAAGGCGTGTGCCACTACTGCTAGGTTCACAGGACAATTTTAAAGGCACTGAATCTGAACAGCTCACAGTGGACTAATAAATTATACTCAGTTTGGGCAATGGTGACCTTATAAATTTAAACAGCAGTAGTGGTTGACAGATAGCTAGGGTCGGGACCAGATAGTCATGGTGGTTAAAGAAGTAAAGACTTGTGGAAGTGATGGGGAAAAGGGAAAGAGGGAGGTAAAGGGAAAAGAAGAGTGAGGGAGAGAGAGGGGGAAGGAGGGAAAGAAGGAGGGAGAGAGAGAGAGAGAGAGAGAGAGAGAGAGAGAGAGAGAGAGAGAGAGAGACCAGAAGACTTGTTAAGTCTCGTGGGTCTAGAGTTACAGGCGTTTGTAAGTCACCCACCCACCATGGATGCTGGCATCTAAATCTGGTCCTGATGTGAAAGCATCAAGCACTCTTAACCACTGAGCCATCCTTTCAGCCCTAGTTTATTTCTTTTTTTTTAAATATTTGTTTGTTTTTATTTTTGTTTTTGTTTTTTTTTTGGTATTCCAAGACAGGGTTTCTCTGTGTAGTCCTGGAACTCACTCTGTAGACCAGGCTGGGCTTAAACTCAGAAATCCATCTGCCTCTGCCTCCTGAGTGCTGGGATTAAAGGTGTGCACCACCACTGCCCAGCTAATATTTGTTTTTTTTTAAAAGTACGTGTATGTGTGGTTATCTATGTACAAGCGTGTAGGTGCATGTGAGTGCAGTACTCTCAAAGGCCAGGAGAGGGCGTTGGATCCCACGGAGCTGGAGTTATGGGCAGTTGTGAGCCACCTGACGTGGATGCTGGGGACCCACCTTAGGTCCTCTGAAAGAGCGTGAAATGCTTTTAACCAGCGAACTACCTCTCTGGATCTGCTTTATCCCTATATGTATTCATTTTTCTCTTTCATTTGGCTAAAAACTTCAAGCAGATCTTACCCGAAGGCTAATTAGACAAATCTACCACAACTCTTGGTTAAGGTGGAGGAAGCTGATTTACCTAGTCTTCAGGGCAGACATCATCAATCCATCACGGACATCATCGATACGTCTCAATCCCGGTAGCCACGCTGCCTCCATTTCCCCCCTCAGAGTAGCCATTGATATGGAACATTAGCTTGGCTGGGGAGGGAACACATCCACACCAGTGGGGTCTCTGGCTCATCCCTTCTCCCCCTAGTAATGGGTAATAACGGGAGGCTCAGAGTGTCTGGCATGCTGACTCAGGCCCCCCCCCCCAACAACAACTCCTGTCTTTTCCTCCAGTTTCACCGGGGGTGGGGGTGGGGGTATGCCAGCAACCTGTGTATTTCTCATCTGTCTGCTTGTCTGAGTCAGTGATGACAGTCCCCTGGGGAGGCTCACCTTGTCCTGGCTCCATCTGCCTCTGACCCTGGAGGCCACCTGTCATTCATTCTCTCTTTCTGATGAGGTGTGTTGGAGGTTCTGCTATCTTGACCTGTATTTTGGAGGTTCTCTCTTATGATCTCACCATCTGGAGCCCCAGAAGTCTAGGGGCTCCTGCCTCTACTGTGACCGTACCCCTGGTGCTTGGGTTCTTGGCACAACAATCCTTCTCTGCTTCATCCAAATAAATGCTCAGGACTGCCGGGGCCCTCTGATAACTAATCGGACAGAAAGGCCTCAGCAAGCAGCAAAAATTGACTCCTTGGTCCCTGGCTGGCTGGCTAAAAACCAATGTTGCTATGAAACGCTAATTTTTGTGGAGTCAGGAAAAATGGTCAGAGCGTAAAGGTACGGGATGCCAAGCCTGATAGCCTGGATTTAATTTAATCCTTGGGACCCACATGATGGAAGGAGAGAACTGACTGACTCCCACAAGTTGTCCTCTGACCTCTGACCTCTACACATGGGCTAATACACACAACACACACACACACACACACACACACACACACACACACACCAAGCGAATAAACGAATTGAAAAAGAAAAAAAAGAAACTTTTTTTTTTTTTGAAACAGTGTCTCAAGCTAGCCCAAACTTACTATGTAGCAAAAGATGACCTTGAACTTCTGCTCCTCCTGTCTATACTTCCCAAGTGCTGGGATTATAGGCATGTGGCGCCCTGCCCAGTTTTACCTTGGAGATAGAGCCCAGGGCTTCACTCGAGCCGGACAAGCACTCTACCAAACGAGCCACATCCCAGGCACCAGGAGCCTTTTTATGCTGCCATGTTTTGCTGTTTTGCTGGCCACACCTGAGGTCCAGAAGGCAGGGTGTCAGCTCGGTGAGGACTGCCTTCTTCTGGAGACATCCTCCTTGTCTGTGCCTATGTCTCCCGTTTCAGGGACTTGACTGTCTTCCACAGCCGAGGGAACTCTGGCCTGCCAGGTTTACGCTTGGCTAACACCTGAGATCTCCCTCCTCCTTCAATCCTCATCGCTGCTACCTGACTTGGGTCACTGTGGGCATTGAATATTCCCCTTCCAGGGGCAAATAGCAGCTTCTGCCTTTTCTTCTACCTTCCAGCTTCTCAGTAAGATTTCCCAACTAGGTTGACTTAATTAAGTGATTGCCCCCTCTCCTGGGGTGTTCCCCTCCATGTAAGTCATGAAGCATCAATGAAGGGAGAGGGTTTTTTTCCAACCACTGAGAAGATGAATGGCTTCCTTAGGATACATTTCTAAGGGTGGGATAACTCATGGCTGGATTTGGAGACTTAGAGATTAAGAGAAATGGTGGGTGTGGTGCCATCGCGGATAAAGCGGCCAGGAGGCACATGCTGTCTGGGACATGTGATGTTTTCCTTAACCCTGGAAACCTCGTATCCTTTCACAGGTGGTCCCTGGGCTGGTGTCCTCTCTACCTTCTCCTAAGAAGACTCCGTACCCACGAATGTGGCCTTCTTTGGGAAAAGGGGATCTTGGTAAATGCAGCTAAATTCAGGGTCTTAAAATGAGGTCATCCTAGATTAGAGGGGCTGAGAATCTAATGTCAAGGCCTGTGTAAGAGCAGAGAAGGAACAATGACATAGTGTGACAGGGGGGTGCAATGAAGTCAGGGACAGAGATGGGAGCCATGCCTCCAAAAGCCAAGGAAGCTGGGTGGCAAATCAGCCGGGAAGGAAATCCAAGAGTTATTTCCCCCGGAACTTCCCAAAGGATCAATCTTCTAGCCACTCAATTCTGACAATCTAGCTTCCTGCACTGGGAGAAAACAAATTTTTTTTTTCATGAGACAGGGTCGTACTATGTAGCCGAGGCTGACCCAGCACTCACTATGTAGTTGAGGCTAGCCCAGAATTTATATTGGTGCTCTTACCTTGACCTCCTGAGTGCTGGGATTGCCCAGCTAAGGCATCAAGAAGCAGAGTACGTGGGCAGAGCACAGGTGCGCCTCAGCACTTGCAGGACTGAGAGGAACTGAGAGAGAATGACGTCACCCTGTCATACACAGTGAGTGCCTAGCATCCATGAAACCCTGGGTCCTTAGGACCAAGTCACCAGGTGTGGTCATGCATATTTGTAATCCCAGCCCTAGAAAAGTAGACAGAGGAGGATCAGGAGGTCACCCTCTCCGCCATGGGAAGTTTGAGGTCAGCCCGGGCTATGTGACCTTGTGTTGTTTTGAATAAGAATGGCCCCATAGGGCTGGAGGGATGATGGCTCAGTGGTGAAGAGTGCTCACTGCTCTTCCAGAGGTCCTGAGTTCAAATCCTGGCAACCACATGGTGACTCACAACCATCTATAATGGGATCTGATGTCCTCTTCTGATGTGTCTGAAGACAGTGACAGTGTATTCACATAAAATAAATAAATCTTAAAAAAAAAATGGCCCCATAGACTTATGTTTCTGAATGCTTGGTCCATAGGTAGTGGCACTATCAGGAGGTGTGGCCTTGTTGGAGTAGGTGTGGCCTTGTTGGAGTAGGTGTGGCCTTGTTGGAGTGGGTGTGGCCTTGTTGGAGGAAGTGTGTCACTATGGAGGAGGGATTTGAGGTCTCCTATGTTCAAGCTATGCCCAATGTGGCACACAGTCTTTCCCTGCTGGCTTCCGATGAAGATGTAGAACTTTCAGCTCCTCCAGCACCATGTCTGCCTGCATACAGCCATGATGATAATGGACTGAACCTCTGAACTTGTAAGCCGGCCCCAATCAAATGTTGTCCTTTATAAGAGTTGCCTTGGCCATGGTGTTTCTTCACAGCAATAAAATCCTAACTATGACAGGGACCCAATTTCAAAAACAGAAAGGGGTGGCTGCTGGCAAAGGCAGCCCAGCTGCCCAGTTGGGTAAAGTGCTTGCCCTGCAGCATGAGGGCCTTAGGTCAGATCCTCAGCATCTCTGTGCTAAGCCAGGATGTCCCCCAGGGACATCCCATCCTGGGGGAAGGCATCATGAGACTCAGGAAGTGAGCAGGCTTCACACAGGAAAGCTGAAACAGGAGATTCACTATAGTCCCTCCCCTGGATAGAGAAGCAGTGATCAGCTTGGAGGGGAGTCTCTGGCCAGCAGTTGCCTAGAAGAGAAGTCAGCAGCCTGCCTGTCACTCAGAGCTCCAGGGTCCCACCTTTGTTGGTCATGTTAGGGTCCGCTATTGGAGATGCAGCCAGCTTTGATCTGGCCATACTCCTGTAGGGAACTGCCATAAACAGGCTCACCATTTTGGGCTTTGGAGTGGTGGTTACTTTGGTTTGAATTGAGTTCCTTAACTGGGGTGAGTAGCGTGTGTGTCTATGTTTGTGTTTGTGTGTGTGTGTGTGTGTGTGTGTACATCGTCACTCCAGGAAGAGTCTCACACACACTGCTTGCACATATGTATGCACACACAAACATACATTCAAATATACATTACATACAAATACCAGATAAGCACAAATACCATATAAGCACACACACACACACACACACACACACACACACACACACGGGGGGGGGGTTGTAGAATGTATTACGGTAGGCACAGGAACCTAACATCCATCCCTCTTTGGCTTCTTCTAGAAGGTCATACCCACAATGGTTAGCAGGACTCATCACTGGAGCAAGCAGAGGTGTTATTGTGTTGGCTGACCCACCCTCAGAGGGAACCTCTGGGAAATAGACTGTGCCTGGTTCTACCCAATAGGAAAAGGGCAACATGAAGTGGGGTGGGGGGCAGTCACTGGCTACTGGGGTTAGGGAAGTAAAATTCCTCTCAGGCATGGCACACACAAACAAATTCCAGATGGCCTGTGGCCAGCATCTGTGAAACAAAACTTGAAAATATTTAGTTGCGAATATAAGACAGTATTTTCATAACCTTGGGGTAGAACAGGGTAGCTTCCACGAGATAAGCCTTGCATCTCGAAACATTTGACCATGCCCAAGCTATAAAAACAGAAAAGGCCTCTGGGACACACCGGATTCCACAAACAAGTAGGCAGTCGATGTGAAGAACAGCAGAAGATCCTGCTGTGTGGGTGAGCCCCCACGATCTACCTGGGGCGGATAATGAGGTCGGCTGTCTACTCCATCTGTGAAATGGACACATAAGGTAGCCAGGGATTTCCCAGAGCCAAAACAAGATCACAGGAGATGTTCCTCAGTCACTCACATGCACACACATTCACATGCATGCATAGCCAGATAGGCACAGGTATGCACACATGTGCACATCACATATGCACACACTGCCGTGCATGCAGACACGAATGTTGAGGGTTGGGTGGGGTACAAATCAAGCAGGGGCGTGGCACTGCACCTCCATTAGACTGGCGGAAAGGGACAGAATGGTGTATGTAAGGCAAGGCCAGTGGGAGAGGAGATGCAGGACCCTCTTGGCTGATCCATATAGGGAAAATCGGGTTGGGAAGCACTGGTTGATGCCTGGTTTCTGTTTGTTTGTTTGTTTGTTTCCATTGCTATTATTGTTTTGAAACAGGGTTTCATGTTGCCCGTTGTTCTTTTTTTTTTTTTAATTAATTTATTTATTTATTATATTTAAGTACACTGTAGCTGTCTTCAGACACTCCGGAAGAGGGCGTCAGATCTTATTACAGATGGTTGTGAGCCACCATGTGGTTGCTGGGATTTGAACTCTGGACCTTTGGAAGAGCAGTCGGGTGCTCTTACCCACTGAGCCATCTCACCAGCCCCCGTTGTTCCTAACCTCTCTATGTGACAATAACCTTGAACTTCTGAGCCTCCTGCCTCTGCCTCACAAGTGCCGGGCTTGCAGCTGGGAGCCACTACATCTAGTTTATGCAGAGCTAGGGCAGAACCCAGGGCTTGGTGCACGCTAGCCCTTCCTCCCCCTCCCACACTCAACAAACTGTGCTACATCTCCAACTCTAGGGTTATTCTTTTCTAACAAGCTCCCAGCCGGCTATTGCTGCTGCTGACCCGGGTCCGTGCTTTGAGAGCTGTGGAACTAAGAGGCCATTGAGTGCAGCCACAGGAGCACCCTCTCGGCTGGTGAGAAACCGGAAACCATGCAGCTGGTTATTGGTAGGGGTTAAATCAGGTTCCCTGTCTGATACTGTAATCTTAACCCTGAATCTCTGTGGTCACAATGTTGTGTAGACATAAGGTCCCTGCAGACAGTTAAGTTGAAGTGACTGTGATGGACTCTTGTACAACAAGATTGGTGTCCTTTTGTTGTTTTGGTTTGGGGGTTGTTTGTTGTCTATTTGTTTGTTTTTGAGACAAGGTTTCTCTGCATTGCCCTGGCTGTCCTGGAACTGGCTCTGTAGACCAGGCTGGCCTTGAACTCACAGATCCACCTGCCTCTGCCTCCCAGCTTATTAGAGGGGCAAATCCACGGATGCACTTATCTGAAGTTCAGAGGTCTGCACATCGCATCCGAGTTTTGCAAACACCAAGCAGCAGCCCACGGTGAGCGGCATCGAGGCTAAATCCAAAGGCTCCAAACCTGGCAACCTCCAAGTACTGATGTCATACCACGTGGTGAACCTTTCGAGCACAAGAGTTATTGAAATGCGGGATGAGGTTACCTTCAGGAGGCGTATCTGAGGTGCATAAGAAACGTGGCAGACGGCACTGTCTTGCCTCCCCGCCTCCTGTGGTTTGAATCTCAACTGTCCCTACCAGTGTGTTCCAACACTTGGTCCCTAGCTGGGGGTGATGTTTGAAAGCTGTGGTGTCTGGGAAGGAAGACTCAGACATTGGCCACCAGGGGCAGCCTTGAGAGTCGAACCTGCCCCCCTTCCTCTTCTTCTTTTTTCCCCTTCTGTATCTTTTATTTACTCGTTGACAATTTCATATATGTATATAGTGTATCTTGATGCTATGTACCCCCCCCAACTCTGCCTCTTATTCCCCCTGGACATCCCCACTACCCCTTCCTGTCTTTGTAGCCTCTCTCTCTCTCTCTCTCTCTCTCTCTCTCTCTCTCTCTCTCTCTCTCTCTCTCAGACAAGAGTCTAACTTTGTAGGCCAGGCTGGCCTGGAACTCACAGAGATCTGCCTACCTCTGCTTCTGGAGTGTTAGGATTAAAGGCGTTCATCACCATACCCAGGTTTTGGTTGTTTTGCTTTATGACCCACGGAGTCTCCTCAGCGCTGCATGCTGGAATGCTGGCCGATCTTGTTGGCTGGCTCTTTTTTGGACCTTGTGCAGGGCACGGTGACTGCTGTGTGTCATGCCTGCAACCCTTCTGATTATTTCCTCTCTGCCTCCCCATGAGCCGAGCTGTGAGGGGGTAGCCTTCCCTCGCACCCACAGTCAGTCCTCTCCCACCAACATGGCCCCGCACTGTGAGTGTAAAGAAATCTTCTCCTCCCTAAAGTGGCTCTGTCAGGCCAGTTGTCATAGCAATGAGAATAGTAACAAGTATAAATCATAAAATTTCTCATTACGATCATGCAAATTTTATAATCCCATGGGGCTGGAGAGATAGCCAGCCTCAAGCTGGCTGAGGAGACTTGCTGTGGGCTGGGCATGACATCCTTAATCCCAGCATTCAAGAGACAGAGGCAGCTGGATAGCTGTGAGTTCTAGGCTAGCCTGGTCTACATAGTAAGTACCAGACCAGCCAATGCTACCTGCTGAGGCCCTGTGGAGGAAGGGCTACCAGTTCAAGTCCAGTCGTGGATTCATACAGAGTTGGAGGCTAGCCTGGGCTATATGAGTTTTGTCCCAAATAACAATAATAAATGAAAGGGCCCTGGGTTCAAGTCCCAGCATCACACATTCACACAAATGGTAAATCCACCCAGTCAACAAATATTTAGTGCCTACTGGGTAGGGATAGTACCTGCAACATTGAGCCTAAGAAAATCTAGTTAATGCAGCTTTGCTTTTCTCTTCTCTTCTCTTCTCTTCTTTTCTTTCTTCTTCCTCCTCTTCCTCCTCCTCTTCCTCCTGTAGGGGAAGAGGTTATCAGGACTTTGAAGCTGGATTCTACACAGCTCAGACTGCTTTGAACTCTCTACACAGCAAGGGATGACGCTAACCTCCTGATCCTCCAGCCTCCACGTCCCACGTAATGGGATTATAAAACCCATCTGTGTGCTGACGAGGACTGAACCCAGGACTTCTTCATGCATGCTAGACAAGCACCTTACCAACTGAGCCACATCTCCATCCTGGTCACTGTTCCTTAAACCTTAGCTACCTTGGAGTGTACAGCATTCCTCACCCCCCCATGAAAACATCATATGGTTTCTCTGTGCGCAGAAAGCAAGTTGTCAGTGTTTTCCAGAAAGTGCACGCACATTCGAACGTCTGCGCGCGTGTGCACACACACACACACACACACACACCAGACTTCAAAGAGAACACGACATAGCAATTTTCTCTCCCTACTTTCTGTTTCATAAAGAACCAGAGAATTCAGATCCATCTTTCATGTCATAGCAACAGAAAGGAACAAAAAAGCCCCAGGCAGAAACTGACAGCCGGACGACATGCATCTGCAGAGAGGTGTGCCGAACCCAGCACCAAGAAACAAACAGCAGCCAGGAAGAGGAAACAGATCCACTGCCCAACCTCCCACACCCCAACACATCAGAGACAACTGCATGGGGCTCCCACCTGAGCCCCTGAGCCAGCCACTGAGATGGGGGAGCCCCGTGACTGAAAGGGAACCAGGCACATTTACAGAGGCCAGGAGCCCGGGGCGCTAGTGTGAGACCAGACCTAAGACAGTTGGGCTCAGGGACACGAGGACACCAGGGGTCCTTGGGGTATGGTCTCAAAGACTAGCTGTGTGTGCTTTGAGGGACTAAGACTGAAGAACCATCTCATGCTATTTCCAAGTTTTGTTTGTTTGTTTGTTGTTGTTTTTCAAGATAGAGTTTCTGTCCTGGCTGTTCTGGAACTCCTAGTGTAGACCAGGCTGGCCTCTAACTCACAGAGATCCACCTGCCTCTATGTCCCCAGCTCTGGGATTAAAGGTGTGTGCCACCACTGCCAGGCTATTTCCAGATTTTTTTTTACATGTTGCTACCAAATGCTAAGATGACGTGTTGGAATTTCCCTGTTGTTTGTTTTTGCCCTTTGTTTTTAATAGTTTTGTTATTGTTGGCTTACTTGTTTGTTTTGAGCCGTGGTTTCAGTAACTGGCCTAGCCTGGCTTCAAAGTTAAGATGGTCCCACTTTTGCCTCCCAAATGCTGGGATTCTGGACCTGTACCATCAGCCTCCACTGTGGGATTAAGCAATGAGAATTTAGAGATTAAACAGGAGATGAGCCTCCCATTAATTCCATGAGAAACTATTTAGTGAGCACGTACCGGAGGGGAAACCCAAACCTAGGCCTTCAGAAGCCCCTAGTCCTAGGATATGTGAAGGATCAAGGTCCTTGATTGACAGTTGGGATCCACTCTAATGGTCCATGGCTCCAGACCTGTAGCAGTCCTCAGAAACACCACCAGAGGGCTGTGGGTGTGGCTCAGTAGATGGACTGTTTGCCTACCACACAGGAAGTTCCCTAGTTTGACTACCAGTACTGCATAAACCGGGCACCCACGGAAGCCCATGGCTGCAGTTTCAGTATTCAACTCAGTAATCGGGCAGGTAGATTAGAAGTTCGATGTCATTCTTGGTTACACAGAGAATTTCAGGCCAGCCTTGGATCTCAAGAAGATGGGGAGTGGCTGGAGAGACTGTAAAGTGGTGTAGAGTCATTGTTGTTCTTTCAGAGGACCTGGGTTCCATTCCCAGCACCCACGAATGGCTCCCTACCCTTTGTAACTCCAGCTCTAGAGGACCGGATGCCCTCTTTTGACCTCTGCAGGCAACTAGGTGCACGTGGTCCACAGACAAGCTGGCAAAACATTTGTTGATAAATAAATGCATCTAAAAGGTAAAAACAGGGGCTAGTGAGATGGCTCAGTGGGTAAGAGCACCCGACTCCTCTTCTGAAGGTCCAGAGTTCAAATCCCAGCAACCACATGGTGGCTCACAACCATCCGTAACAAGATCTGACGCCCTCTTCTGGAGTGTCTGAAGATAGCTACAGTGTACTTACATATAATAAATAAATAAATCTTTAAAAAAACAAAAAAGGTAAAAACAGCAACTACTCCCACAGGTCAGACATGGTTTAGACGCCTGTACTCCCAACACTCGGGAGGCAGAGGCAAGCAGATCTTTGAGTTCAAGGCCTGCCTGGTCTACAGAGTGAGTTCCAGGACAGTTAAGGATACACAGAGAAACCCTGTCAAGAGAGAGAGAGAGAGAGAGAGAGAGAGGAGAGAGGGGCAGAATCAATAGACTAGATCAACGGCCACACAAGCAATGGGATGGATGGATAATCACCCTCAACAATACAGACAAGCAAACTGACCAGCGGTGGCAGCACATGCCTTTAATGCTAGCGGTTGGGAGGCAGGCAAATCTCTGAGTTTGAGGACAGCCAGGACTACACAGAGAAAACCTGTCTCTAAAAAAAATAAAATAGGCAAAATAGCCAGTTGTGGTGGCACATGCCTGCAACATAAGCACTGGGGAAACTGAGGCAGGAAAGGCTCAAGTTCCAGGCCATCTAGGGCTATTTTATATGACCATATTTCAAGATGAATAAAAATCAAACTGAATAGACATGGATACATCTGCATGGGCAGTTTTTAGTTTTTGTTGTTAGTTTTTTGTTGTTGTTGTTGTTGTTGTCGTTGTTGCTATTTTTTGGTTTTTTGAGATAGGGTTTCTTTGTGTAGCTGTCCTGGCTGTCCTGGAACTCACTCTATCGACCAGGCTGGCCTCGAACTCACAAAGACCCACCTGCCTCTTCCTCCCTGGGTTTAAAGCTATGCCCCCCCCGCCCCCCCGGCTCAGCACGGACAGTTTTTTTTTACAGAGGCTTTGTGGTCAAGGGCAAGATGGCAGTCCTCAGAGACTTGCAGTGTGATTCCCTTTGCCTGAAGTCTAAGACCAGGCTATAGCGCTGGAGGTCACCGACCAGCACAGGGTGACAGCACAGGGTGACAGTGGGCTAAACCAGCTCCTTCCTTTGTCTCTTCCTTCCTTTCCCTCTGTTCTTTTCTTCCTTTCCCCACCATTCACCACACACACACACACACACACACANACACACACACACACACACACACACACACACACACACACACTTTTACAAAAAAAGTTTTATTGACTTTTGTTTTCCGTGTATGAGTGCTTGCTTGCAGGTATGTCTGTGCACCATTTTGTACCCAGTGTCCTTGAAGACCAGAGGACGCTGCCCAGAGATCCCTTGGAACTGGAGTTACAGTTGACTATGAGCTGCTGTGTGGGATTTCTGTGAGGGCAGCCAGTGCTCTAACCACTAAGCCATCCTTCTAGCTCCCCTTCTTCTTCTTCTTTTTTTTTTTTTTTTAATGAAACAAGTCTCAGTGGAACCCCAGCTTGGGTTGTCATATAGCAGAGGGTGGCTTTGAACTCCTGATGCTTCTACCATTACTTCACAGATATATGCCTTCGGGCTCAGTTTGGGGAATCAAGTTCTCTGTATCTGAATGTTTGATTCTCAAAGTAAACACACAGAGAAATTCACAGAACTGGCCCCTTAGCACCATAGTCTATATGCTATAGCTTGATTTTTTTTTTAAATAAAAAGATAAAAATGAAGCAATAATTCCGAGACAGGAATTTCCAACTGTGCTGGCTAGTTTTATGTCAACTTGACACAAGGTGTAGTCATCTGAGAGAAGGGACCCTCAATTGAGAAAATGCCTCCATAAGATAGGGCTGTAGGCAATCCTGTAGTAGGGCATTTTCTTAATGAGTGGATTGATGGGGGAGGGCCTCTACCTTGTGGGTAGCGTTACCCCTGGGTTGGTGGTCCTGGGTTCTATAAGAAAGTAGGTTGAGAAAGCCAGTAAGCACCAGTCCTCTATGACCTCTGTATCAGCTCCTGCTTCCAGGTTCTTGCCCAAGAACTAGAGACTTCATGCTTAAATGTTCTGATGCCAGTAACCAAATGCTAATCTTTTGTGTGCTGTACTCAAGGGTTGGTACCTGGGAATTCCCAGCAACTCTCCAGATAGGAGGACATCAGGAGTTACAATGTTGCCTGCCCATGGCGCCGAGGAGCCTATCCTGGGATATCAGCACCTGGCCATAAACTTGACTCACTTCCAGCCTTCCAGACAGTGGCCTCTGGAGCCTGAACCAGCTAGATGCCCAAGCACAGCTGTCCTGCAGGGTACTCAACCCGGACCAGTTGGCTGGTCCCCAGCAGTCTACTTATGTGACGTGGGAAACAAGAATGCACCAAAACCCAGAGAAAGAGGAAACTGCCCACTGGAAACTGAGAAGGAGAACACTGTGTGTAGACCTCATGAAGGCTGTGGGCTGGAAGCATGGCCAGATCATCCCCATTGGCCCTGAAAATTTATCCCAACGATGAACAGATGTGGGAGCTGCTGGCATCTGGTGGGACCAGTGGGCAGGAAGGCCAGACATTCTGGGCTGTGTAGAACGGTTCTCTAGGACAATGACGTCTGTCCCTTCATGTGGGCACAAGTCCGGCTCGAAAGGAGCCTCACCTAAAACCCAACCTCATTTTATATACAAATGGCTTTCTTTTCCTGCTCCTTCAAAGAGTGACATCACATTTTATAGTACAGTCACCAAATACACGGAGGGAATGAGTGTGGCTCTGTGAATTTGTATGTGACCTTTTTAAGAAAATTGATGTCACCAATGGTTTCACTGCTTTTGCTGTCTGAATCACACATGGGGCACACCTGCGGCTGCCTCTCCAGGGAGCTTCAAAAGGGGGTGATCGTCTGAGTCCCGATTCACGTGTGGGAGGATACCCGGTGTCTTATGTGGGATTCTATGGCGACCCACCTTCTGTTTAGCTCTCATTGGCGTGATCACGTGACAACACTTCTGAGATGATGGGATTAGGCAGGCGAGTTATATCCTGGAGAATTCAGCCTGCAACAGAAAGGCAACGTGCTGGGGGTCAGGAGACCAGGGGAATGGTTTTGCACTGAGTTGAGCCAGGGTTAAATGGAGAGGCCACTGAGGCCAGCCACAATGGGGACATGGCTATGGGGAACATAACCAGGGCACAGGATAAGCAGAGAAAGTCTGGAGCCATCCTACCCTTCCGGGCAGACACTTAGTGGGCACCTTTGTCCCGTGAGAACCCATCTATGCTGACATGTGAATGCTGAATGAAGAAAAAATCCAGGCTGAGGAGTTGCAAGCCAGGGCCAGAGGGTAGGGAGACGCATGATGGGCCAGCAGACTTTGAGCTTGAACCTACCCCAGTCCGTCTGCCAGGAGCGTGAGTGACTAAGTTCTCCTGAATCTTCCCAGCCAAGAGCTTACGGAAGCATCGCAGACCTGTCCGCCCAGCTCCACCACAGAGAGGTAGTACCTCGTCCCACTGCACCGGGTCTGGACTTCTTATAACACTGGGGCTCTCGTGTCTTACTGCTCTGTCTCCACTTCAGATTCAAATCTGAGGATGTTGCAAGTCATACGCAGATGATGCCAGGCGGTACTGACCGGGTGGGCAAAGCTAAGAACGTTCACTGAGGCAGAGGTGGGGAGGGGCCTGGGGCGCCATAATTAAGAGCACTTGCTCTTACAGAGGACCTGTGTCTACTCCTCTACATGGTAGCTTGTAACCATCGATAACACCAGTTCCAGGGGATCCACGGATACAACTCACACATGCAGTGCCATGCAGTGCACAAATATACACCTAGGTGAGGCGCTCATATACTTTAAAAAAAAAAAAAAAGATTTAGCCGGGTGTGGTGGCACACGCCTTTGATCCCAGCACTCGGGAGGCAGAGGCAGGCGGATTTCTGAGTTCGAGGTCAGCCTGGTCTACAAAGTGAGTTCCAGGACAGCCAGGGCTATACACTCGAAAAACAAAACAAAAAACAAAAAACAAAAACAAACAAACAAAAGATTTATTTATTTTGTGTAGTCCTCTCAGAGACCCCATTGCAGATGGTTGTGAGCCACCATGTGGTTGCTGGGAATTGAACTCAGGACATCTGGAAAGAGCAACCAGTGCTCGTAACGGCTGAGCCATCTCTCCAGCCAGAGACTCATATACTTAAAATAAAATAAATAAATCAGGAGGAACAATGATAGGAACTAACCAGTACCCCCAGAGCTCCCAGAGACTAACCGACTAACCAAAGAGTACACATGGTGGGACTCATGGCTCCAGCTACATATGCAGCAGAGGATGGCCTAGTCTGTCATCAGTGCAAGGAGAGGCCTGTGAAGGCTCTATGCCCCAATGTAGGGGAATGCCAGGACCAGGAAGCAGAAGTGGGTGGGTTGGTGAACAGGGGGAGGCGATAGGGGGTTTTAGGAGGGAAAGACAGGAAAGGGGATAACATTTGAAATGTAAATAAAGAAAATATCTAATAAAAAATAAAAATCTAATTTTTTTTTAAAAAAAGAACATCTACTGTGTAGTGTCGATGCAAAAAATTCAGCTTTCGCTTTAAGAGGAATGAAAGTCTGTTTGTTTCTGGGGGAAAAAAATTGTGTGACCGTGCATTGCAGATTCAAGGTACCCAAATTCCATTTTCCAGTGTAGTTAACTGTTTCATGAAGCTATTATAGTAACTGGACGAGGAGAATCATAGATCAATGTGTTTCAAATACTTTGGTGGAGACACCAGTTTAAGTGGGTCCCAGCAACGCAGAGACATGTCTATAAGAGGCGCCAGATATTATCTGACCACGTCCGGAGCGAGGTGGTCTCTTTATGCACTCCAAACAACTTAATAACCAGGAAGATGTTAGGTCACACACAAAGGAGGGCAATAAATGGCTACGACGGGCTATAGATGGTCCAAGATAATCTGGCTCTGGACCTGCAACATTCCAATCTCTCCCATCACAGAAGTCCTTATCTATCAATCAATATTTATAGACGCAGCTCCCTTCCAGCAATTTTCCTTCACAGTGGTCATGGCTACCCTGAGGCAGGGTATGAGCCAATCAGTTCTCCAGAAGTCAGCGACCACTTTGGGTCAGGATCGGGAAAGGTGCAGGGGCTTCCAATTGTCCCTCTGCGTCAGCAACAAAGTCCCCAGGGTACTAGGGTTCTGTACTGAACTTGGCTAGGAGGGCACAGGTGACAGGCAGCTAGCTCTCTTCCTGCTTCCGGGTTCCAGGCTACCGCCCCGAGAACTTAGAGCCCGAGTCCTCGTGGGTTTCCACGCCCTCTGCTGGCCGTTTCTACCACTGCACTTGGATGCCAGAGGACTAAACCAGGAATGAGAAAATATTTGGGATTTTGTAGCCCGATGGTAACAAAGACAGAAAAGCTGGTCACGGAGAGAAGATGTGAAGGATTCACCCTAGCCCACAAAAATCCCCATAATATTGAAAGTATTTTTTGGGAAAAAGTATTGCTCTTGATCTGAGAATGTAGCTTAAGGTTGGTAGAGGGCTCACCTTGCATGTGAGAGTTTCCATCCGAAGTTCTGTCTGGACTGTAGTGGGCACATACGCCGGGAGGCCCAACACTGAGATGGTGGGTGCAGAAAAAGCATAAGTTCAAGGTCAAGGCCACTACTTAGTAAGTTTGAAATCAACCTGGGCTTGGTGAGACTCAGTCTCAAACCAAAGAAAAACTAAGAACTCTAAAGGGTTCTTTTGAACTTGTGTACATGGACAGAATAACACCCAACAGCTGTCACTCACTGAGGTTTACGATGTATCCTGGAAACGGGATTATCATCAACCCATTATTCAGATAAGAAAACTGAGGCCAGTCCCCAGCCGGAGACTAAGTCTTGTGTCCTGAGCCCACCGTTGCCATTACAGATATGTCAGGGGATTTTGAAGGACAGCAGTAACCTGGTTACAAGTCCTTGGTTGGAGCTTTTAGCCTGACCACATTACCCTTGGAGGGTGTTGGTCTGTCTACTTTCCTGAGTGGGCCCTCGACTGAGCCCTGACTACTCAGGCCCTGCCTAGTGCTCAGGGGCCCTCAGGAAACAGGAAATGTCCTATGTAGGCTCTGGTGCTTAGGAATCTGAGAAGAGAGCAGAGCAACCCTCTCCACCCGCCAGGGACACACCCCAGGCTGGTTGTGTTTTGTGTGACAGGTGCCAACAAAAGGCTGGTGCCTAAGGCAGAGGGTCTAATACATCTACTCCAAGGTCCCGAAAGCCCTGTGGGATGCAGATGCATAGGTGACGTCCCCCTGTGTTTCCTGGAATGAACCAGGTGTTGCTTGGGATGGAAGGGGATTGAGGGCGTCTGCCCATGTGCTCAGAAAGGCCAGATGCGGCTCGGAAGTTGGCTCCATTACTAATGTCTCTGCCTTGAAAATAGGAGGAGGGTCTGGCAAGGTGGCTTACCGAGTAAGAACACTGACTGTTCTTCTGAAGGTCCTGAGTTCAAATCCCAGCAACCACATGGTGGATCACAACCACCCGTAATGAGATCTGATGCCCTCTTCTGGTGTGTCTGAAAACAGCTACAGTGTACTTACAAATAATAATACATCTTTGAGCTGGAGCGAGTAGGGTTGACCAGAGCAAGCAGAGGTCCTAAAATCCAGTTCCCAACAACCACATGAAGACTCACAACCATCTGTACAGCTACAGTGTAACCAAAGGTTGTGGATAGCCCTGGGGCTAATTATATTTGATGTTAATTCCGTTCTCCTGTGAGTGGTTGTGAACAAGGAATGAGTCAGCACTCAGGTGATTTCCTGTAAACCTGCTTCCCACCTTAATGTGTAAAATAAAGGAGAGCTGATGATTGGGCAGATAAGAGAGAAGGTGGAAAGGAAGGTGGAGAGAGGGAAGAAGGAGAAAATGGAAGAGGGAGAGGATGCAGAGGAGGAAGAAGAAAAGTGGAGCAGAAGCACAAGGCCTGGAGAAATCGCGCAATTTCTAAGGGGTCTCATAGAGGTGGAAGATGGTAGTGTAGCGGTAGATTTGCCCAATCTAGGTGCACAGCATGTATTTATATTAATTGAGTCATGTTTTCATTGCCAGGGCATATTTGAGTTGGAAATATACCACGACACCCATATACATAAAAGAAATACATCTTTAAATAAATAAATAAATAAATAAATAAATAAACTTTTAAAAAATAAAAATAAATAATTTATGAAATGTTAAAAAAAAAGAAAAGAAAAGAAAAGAAAAGAAAAGAAAACAGGAGAACCTGGGTCCCATCTTCAGAAGCCATGTTACAAAAAGTTAAACACAGAGTGGCCAACACTAGGCTGTGGAGGCGAAGACAAGAGGACTCAAGTCAGCAGCCACCCCAAACTTGGCAAGTTCAGGGCCAGAGAGAAACATTGTATCAAGAATAACACTACCCGGCTGGTGAGATGGCTCAGTGGGTAAGAGCACCGGACTGCTCTTCCGAAGAAGGTCTGGAGTTCAAATCCCAGCAACCACATGGTGGCTCATAACCACCTGTAACAAGATCTGACGTCCTCTTCTGGAGTGTCTGAAGATATCTACAGTGTACTTACATATAATAAATAAATAAATCTTAAAAAAAAAAGAAATAAAAAAAAAAAAAAGAACAACACTACCACCAACAGCAATAACAATGTATATGGCGATTGTCCTCACACCCTGGTACATTCTCAAACACAAGAGTCAAGGACGGGGAGGTGGAGTTAAGAGCACTGGCTGCTCTTGCACAGGGTCCAGGTTCAGTTTCCAGCACCCACATGATGACTTATAACCACCCGTAACTGCAGTTCCAGGGGTACAATGCTCTCTCCTCTGGCCTCTGTGGGTCCCATGCATACATGCATGGCACACAGACATCATGTAGGCAAAACACTCCTATGCATAAATGAAAAGTCTATAAATCACTAAGAAAAGAAAGGCCCGCTGGGGGCTTGGGATGTAGCTCACTGGTAGAGCAACACCAGAGAGGGCTAGTTCTTGGCTGGGAAGACACATAGCCCCTTCTGTAGCATCTCTTCAAAGCAAGTCCCTCAGGGCTGGGCAGATGGCTCAGGGGTAAAACACTTGTCACACAAGCCTGACATCCTGAGTTGCATCCCTGGGACACTTCTAACAAACTCCATGCCTTTTCTATTAAAATAATACTTGGTTTGCGGTCTACTCTGGTTTCCAGATCTTTTTCTTTTTCCATGCTTGCATAGCCTAATCCGATACAAGGATTCAGTCCTCAGTAGCTACTTCTTAGCTGGCTGACTTCATGGCCCTGTGCCTTGGTCCTTCTCAACTACAAACCGGGGATCGTGATAATAACGCTAACCGGAGAAGGATCGCGGGAAGAGTCAAGGAACTGATATTTGGTAGGTGCGATATTTGCAGAGCCTGGGGCACAGATTAGTCTCAAAAAAAAAAAAAAAAAATGATGATGCTTGGTAGTTTTGAGTTGGAGGATGCCCGGCCTGAGACTCTCACTTTGGAAACTGGGGCGGCAGCCTGAAGGTTGGATTTAATTGGTCTCAGGTGGAGCCCGAGTGTGGGGACTTCCCAGGTGATCCTGGTATTGGAAGGTAGGAAGTCTGGATCACAGCTTGGCTGGCATCCTGGTCTCTTAAGCGGAGGGAACAGCACCCAGCAGGTGTCAGGAAGCGTTTTAGCTGGCTACTAGAGCATCCTTTGTGCTTTTATATGCCTGACTCAGTAGCAGGCAAACACTTGGTAAGTTTGGCTCTGGCCTCTCCACCGTGGGAAGGATAGGCATCCCCCACTCAGAGCAAGGTCAGCAGGCTGGTATAAAGCTATGCTTTGTCCTTGCCAAGAGTCCCTAATCCCTGTGAAGTCATCACAGTCCTCCCCCTCTCTCTCTGCCTGGGGCTCTGCTCACGACTTGGGTAGGAAGGGACCCACCCAGATTCTTCTAGTCACACCTCAGTCCCTAGTTTTCCAGCAAGGGTCAGAGAACCTCAGTTCTCACACTGAAGGATATCGAGGCTCCCAGGAACGCAGAAGCCTGGATCGGGACCTGCCCAGGGCTAAGTGGCCGCTTTGGGCCTTCCCTGGCTTGTTTGCTGAGTGAGACCTTCCTGGTTGCTTTGAGGGTGAACAGTGGCTGTGGCCAGGGCAGCCCTAGAGGGGTCCAGCTGTCTGTCTTGAGTCAGACTTCTTTCCTAAAGCATTTATGATTGGATCACCGACAGCAAGAGGCAGGAATAGTGGTGGTGGTGAGTGGGGGGTTGCCCGGCAAATAATCCCACCTCCTTCAGAAGGGACTCATTTGGATTCTATTTGTAGGCCCAGAGCCTGAGATCCCTCACATCACCTCTTCAGGCCCCAGAGCTGTGTGGACCAATGGGAATAAGGCAGACAACAGTGTCTGCTTACCAACAAGCATTTTTACCCAAGCCTACACAAGGACTCACAGTTCCCAAGAATACAGAATTGGATCCCTGAAGTTGATAGGCATGGAAGGAGATAACACACAGTAAATGCAGGAAGGTTGATTCCATGGGCAGGAAGGTGATTCCATGGGCCTCACTGTATGATCCGGATGTGCTCCAGAAAACCCAGTATGGCACTCACTTTAGCTTTTTGCATGCCCCTAACCTATGGCTTGGTGTCTTTTGACAGAACTGGGACTGCGAACGTTGGTTGACTCTGCTGTTGCTTGTTTTTTGGTTTTTCAAGACAAGGGTTTCTCTGGCTCGCCCTGGCCACCCTGGAACTGGCTCTGTACATTAACTTAACATTGAATCTAGAGATCCCCCGCCTCTGCCTCCCTAGTGCTGGGATTAAAGACATGCGTCACAACTGTTGGCTTTTTGTTTTGTCTTTTGTTGTTGTTGTTTGTTTTGTTTTGTTTTGTTTTTGAGATATCCTGTCCCTAAATAGCCCTGGCTGTCCCGGAACTCCCTCCGTAGACCAAGTTGGCCTAGACCTCACAGAAATCCTTCTGCCTCTGCCTCAAGTGCTGGGATAAAGGCGTGAGCCACCACCACCTGGCGATTTAGACATTCTTTCCTCAAACATTTATCACGTACCTGCTGGGTGTCCTTTGGAATATTGGCAACTGGACCCAGGATGCTGGAGCTGATATTCCAGGGAACAAGTGGGCGTAGGTGGGTGGGTGGGTGGGTGGGGAAGAGCTATAGCAACCAAGTAAACAGAGATAGCAAGGGTTAAGTGTGGGCCACCCACCCCACCCCNCCCCACCCCAGCCCCGCCCCCACCCCTGAGCTGTGTTTCCGGAATCTTCACTTGTTTCTTCCCATTGTGGCATGTGGGTTGGGCTCAGTTGAGGGCTTCTGATGTTGTTGCTCTGGCTTGAGGTCCACCCCCCCCACCCCACCCCCGTGGCCTCAGGCGTAGCTGGCTGGCATCCCTGGCTAGGGGGGTTGCTATGGCCTTGTTCATAGTTGATGTGGCTGACCTCGGGACTGTCTAGGGTCTTGTGACCCAAACGGTCTAACCCTTAGGTTCTCCTGATCTAGCCTGCAGGTTTCCTCACCAGGGTAACCTAAGAGTTTCAGGAAGCCAAGGAAAAGATGCGAGGCCGATTCAGGCCCAGGGCCGGGACTAGCATGACATCACTGCTATGGAATGGAAGGGCCGAACAATGACTCCCATGAACAGCATAATGGGGGAGAGCTGGAGTCAGAAATTGGACCTCTAGACTTTTGCTTAGTTTCAACAGTGTTAGGCTTGCTCTTCCTTCCTTCCTTCCTTCCTTCCTTCCTTCCTTCCTTCCTTCCTTCCTTCCTTCCTTCCTTNTTCCTTCCTTCCTTCCTTCCTTCCTTCCTTCCTTCCTTCCTTCCTTCCTTCCTTTCTTTCGTCCTTTCTTTTCTTTCCTTCCTTTTTACCTTTTTTTTTTTAAAAAAAAAAAAAAGATTTATTTATTTTAGTTATATGAGTACAGTGTAGCTGTCTTCAGACACACCAGAAGAGGGCATCGGATCTTATTATGTATAGTTGTGAGCCACCATGTGGTTGCTGGGAATTGAACTCAGGACTTCTTGGAGAGCAGCCATCTCCCCAGCTCCTTTTTTTTTTTTTTTTTTTCCTTAAGACAGGGCTTCTCTGTGTAGCCCTGGCTGTCCTGGAACTCACTCTGTAGACCAGGCTGGCCTCAAACTCAGAAATCTGCCTGCTTCTGCCTCCCAAGTGCTGGGATTAAAGGTGTGCACCACCACTGCCTGGCTAGCTCCTTAATGTTTAAAGATGTATTTTTGTAGCCATGTGGTGGTGGTAGTGATGCAAGCCTTTGATCCCAGCACTCAGAAGGCAGAGGCAGATGGATCTCTGTGAGTTCAAGGCCAGCCTGGTCTACAGAGTGAGTCCAGGACAGCTGGAGCTACACAGAGAAACCCTGTCTTGAAGAACCAAAAACCAACAACTAAACAATGTCTTTTTTTGTGTGTGTGCAGGTGTGTGTGTGTGTGTGTACAAGTGTGAGTGCCTGGAAGAGAGGGTCTGTGTCATCCTCTGTCTCCTCAACTACCCTTTGAGGCAGGGTCTCTCACTGAACTGACACTCATGTTTTCTCTGCTAGGCTGGATCTGAGTAAAGCCCAGCAATCCCCCTACGGAGGTGGGATACAGGATGCCTGGTTTTTGTTACATGGATGCTGGAATCTGAGCTGTGGTCCTCATGGCTGTGCCACTGCGCCATCTCTCTAGCTCTGAGAAGTTTTCCACTGCAGCCATGGCAGAGAGTGTAACATATCCGTCCTTCACTTTTTTTTCAAGACAGGGTTTCTCTGTGTAGCCCCGGCTGTCCTAGAATTCGCTCTGTAGACCAGGCTGGCCTTGAACTCAGAAATCTGCCTGCCTCTGCCTCCCAAGTGCTGGGATTAAAGGCGTGTGCCACTACACCCAGCTCCTGTCCTTCACTTTTAAAAGTAGTGCTGTCAGGTTGGAGGGATGGCCCAGTGGTTAAGAGCACTGCCTGTTCTAGAGATCCTGAGTTCAATTTGCAGAAACCACACGGTAGCTCACAGCCATCGGGAATGGGATCCAATGTACTCTTCTGGCATGCAGGTGTACATACAGATAAAGCACTCATATACATAAAATAAATAAATAAATCTTCAAAAAAAAAAAAAAAAAAAAAAGGGAGGGGAGTGCTGTCAGGCCGTGTGGCCCCATGTCCATCAGGTCCAGTGAATTAACTGTGTCCTTGGATTCTGTGTCCAGATAGAATGGTATCCTTGGCTAGAGGCGGATGGTCTTGCACACAAAGGCCCAGTCTTTTTTTTTTTTTTTTTAAGATTTATTTTATGTATATGAGTACACCATTGCTTTCTTCAGACACACCAGAAGAGTGCATTGGATCTCATTACAGATGGTTGTGAGCCACCATGTGGTTGCCGGGAATTGAACTCAGGACCTCTGGAAGAGCAGTCAGTGCTCTTAACCGCTGAGCCATCTCTCCAGCCCCACACCTTCTGCTCTTCCCTCCCCTCACCTCCTGAGTTCACATTTTTAAGCTTTTATGTTTTATAGAGAAGCCAACAACGTCTTTTCTTTGGTTGTTGGTTTATAATTTATTTTGTTTTTGAGTCAGGTTCTCACTTTGGCTGGAATTCTAGCTCTGGCTGGCCTGGAATTTACTGTGCCTCAAATTCAGAGATCTGCTTGCCCCATCTCAAGTGGTGGGGTTAAAGGCATGTGCTGCTGTTTGCAGAGACATGGGCTTCTTAAAAACCAAAACCAAAACCAAAAAAAAAAAAAAAAAAAAAAAAAGAGGAAAGAAAGAAAGGATGGAAGAAAGAAAGAAAGAGAAGAAACAGAGAAGAAAGAAAGAGAAGAGCACTGACTACTCTTCCTGAGTTCAATTCTCAGCAACCACATGGTGGCTCACAACCATCTGTCATGGGATCCGATGCCCTCTTCTGGTGTGTCTGCTACAGTGTACTCCTAGACATAAAATAAGTAAATCTTAAAAAAAGAAAAACCAAAACCTTGGCTTGGGACTGTAGCTCAGTAGTAGAGTACTTGCTCAGCATGGACAAGGCCCTGGGTTCAGTTAAAAGAGAAAGAATAATTAGAGCCGCTGTGGTGGTGCACAGGGGCAAGCCCAGTACTCAGGAGGTGGAAGCGCGAGGATCCAATGTTTAAGGCCATCCTGAGCTACACAGCTAGTTTGAGGCTAGCCTGAGTTACATGACAGCCTCACTCCACGGGCACCATGGTTCTCACCTGTAATCCTGGCCTGGTCTCCTCTGTGGGGAAGCTTCTAGAGAAACTGGCATGCCACGGATGACAGACAGACAGACAGACCGAGTGGCTGGCTGACTGACTGACTGAAACTTGGTCAATAGTTGAAAAAAACATTTTGGTGTTCTCAGTTCTGTGTCAGCAGAGAGTGGCTGAGCTTACCCGGCTTCTGTCTGGGAAAGTCTTCTTGTCTCTTGTGCTCCACAATCCTGCCTGTTGTCCCATCCTTGGCCACCCAGTCCCCAGAAAGGTCTGTCCCTTTTCAGAGAGGTAGGCAGTGTCAGGACACAGTTGTGACTGTGGATGCTGGACATGACCTTAGAGCCCAGCTCTGTGTTGGGTTGGACAAAGTTGGTGCTATGAGGACCAGAGTGGGGTACTCAGGTCCCTGTCACAGTGTGAGATCCTGTTGGAAGCCGTCATAGCAAGGAGGACAGTAGCCTTTGGCCCAACAAACTCTGCATATGCTTACTGGGCTCATACTAGCAGTGTGCCTTCCTTGCTTATGAAACGTGATGTAGAACACACCCATCTAGACCTGGCTTCCTCTATAGGGCAGCTGGTGTATGTGTAATAGCAGGACCTATGTGTAACAGCAGGACCTATGTGTAATAGCAGGACCTATGTGTAATAGCAGGACCTATGTGTAATAGCAGGACCTATGTGTAATAGCAGGACCTATGTGTAATAGCAGGACCTATGTGTAACAGCAGGGGGTCCAGGAGTTTCTCACCGGTTGCCACTGCTCTGGTTTACATGATGACATGTGTCCTACTCAGGGTTTCTATCACTGTGATGAGACACCATAACCAAAGCAAGTCGGGGAGGAAGGGGTTTATTCGGCTTACACTTCCACAATACTGTTTGTCATTGAAGGAGCCAGGACAGGAACTCAAGCAGGGCAGGAACAGGGAGGCAGGAGCTGATGCAGAGGCTGTGGAGGGGTGCTGCTTACTGGCTTGCTCCCCATGGCTTGCTCAGTCTCCTGTCTTATAGAACCCAGGCCAGCCCACAATGGACTGGGTCCATCCCAGTCAATCACTAATTAAGACAACACTTCATAGGCTTGCCTACCACCCTATCACACAGAAACATTTTTGGGGGGTTTCTTCTTTCTCAGGTGACTTTATGTTATGTCAAGTTCAGATGAGATTTTCCAGCACAGCATACAACTCCAGGATAGGACAGGGTCTGAGTTGTGGGGTTCACAGAAGACTGACTGTGAAAGTCTCCTGTTCAGTCAGTGGGCACAGCCAGAACAAGGACACGGGTGTACGGTTCATGTTTCAAACACATTGAGGGGATCACTCCACGATGCTGAAGGTCTGAGACCTGGGCATTGAAGATGGAGCTTCAAGCAGCTCCCAACTGCATTCTGTGTAGCTCTGCCTATCTTGGAACTCACTCTGTAGACCAGGCTGGCCTCAAACTCAAAGAGATCCACCTGCCTCTGCCTCTTGAGTGCTGGGCTCAAAGGTGTGCCCCATCATGGCCAGACTTCAGCACTGGTTTTAAGGACTTTATTCAAAGACTGCTCAACAGCAACCTTCCCTAGGATAAAGGGAGGTGCCCATAGCACCAGAGAGCTCTATTAGGCCAGATGTCCAGACCTACATGACTCTGTGATACCAAAGGCAAATGACTCTACTTTCCACAATCAGGGCGAGTCTGCAGACTGTGTGTAAAGAAACTCCATCTACTTGACTCGGCTTTCTAAAAGATTGTCTAAGGCCTTTGTTCTGTGACATCACTGTAGGTCTGTATTTCAATTACATTTCTTTTTTGGTGACATACATTTACTGTGCATGCACATGTGTGCACACGTGTATGTGTGTGTGCATGCGTGCAAGCATGCATGCATGTGTGTAAGTGTGGCTCCGTATGCGAGAGAGGGGAGAGAAAAACTTCCAGGAGGGGTTCTCTCCTTCTATCACTTTATCATATATATACATGTATATATTTACGTATCATTCATATATATATATATATATATATATATATATATATATATATATGATAAAGCAAAGGGCTGTGGTGCTGGCTCAGCTGATACAGTTCTTGCCTTGTAAGGAGGAGAACCCGTATTTGATCCTCACGTTGCACATTAAGACAAACAAAAGAGCTAGGTGTGGTGGGACAAATTTATAATCCCACCATGAGAAAGGCAGAGATTTTGGCGTTCACTGGCCAGGGTGGGCAGAAGGTGTTTAGGAACAAAAGACACCCATGACTTCTGGCCTCTATATACATATATGCACATACCTGCACACACACACACACCTGCACACATACACACACACACA
>NC_034609.1:40375256-40435292 GCF_900095145.1 Mus pahari | reverse complement strand
CACACACACACACACACACACACACACACACACACACACACACACACACACACACACACACACACACAGGGATTCAAATGTCTTCCCCATCAAATGACTTTATTAGTGAAACAGCTTGAAGACAATTCATTTTGTCCAACACTCTGCTAGAAAATAGTTCAAGTTGTAAACGGACTTCCAATACATAAAACAGAATGACTTGACCATACACAAATTTCAGCTCAAAATACAACACTCTGTTTTCTTACCATTATAAAATCCAGTCCATACAAACTACGTAAAAAAGATAAAACACTTTCACTGACCCTTGGTACGAGGGAACAGCACAGTGGCGGCCTCCCCGGGACCCAGGCCTAGTGATAGGGATGAGGGACCGGATCCCATGTCATCTACAATATCCAAGCCCTGTAAACAAAATGCTGCTACTTAATTTAAGAACATCCACATATCCTTCTGCATCAGTGTTGCTTGTAAACCATAAAGTAACTTTGTAGGAAACGTTACAAATTAAAAAAAAAAAATGTCTGACTTTGCTATACATACCAGCAAAGGAATAGAAAATCGGTCACTCCACCCAACGGATACATTTGGCCCACAGGGCAGGGGACAGGGACAGTGAGAGGAGGAAATTCTCTGGACAGTTTTGGACTTTGTGACCTTCTGGCCCCTCAAATATTTTACACTTTTTGGACAATGACTTTCATTCCGTGTGTGTGTGTGTGTGTGTGTGTGTGTGTGTGTGTGCGCGCGCGCGTGCGCGCGCGAGCCCATTGTGAACAATGCCAGTTTTCCAGTGAGAGCGCTGTGCGAAGGGCACTTAGCTTTGCCACACTCAATTCAGCCTCACCTGAGCGCAGCTGTCTTCTGTCTGGGCGTATCAGTAGAAACAGTGAGAGCGCAGGATTTAAATGAAAAGCCATTCCACAGGTACCACGCCAGGAAACAGATATGTTAGTGAGACAGATTTGTGTTTGCACAGGATGGATTTTATTTATTTATCTATTTTTCCTCCAGACAAGTGTTTCTTTGTGAGGTCCTGGCTGTCTTAGAACTAGATCTGTAGGCTAGGCTGGCCTTGAACTCACAGAGATCCGCCTGCCTCTGCCTCCTGGGTACTAGGATTAAAGGCGTGTACCACCATTGCCCAGCTTGGTACGGCATTTTTGAAACCTGGTCTGGTTTCTATGGGGTTCTCCTTATGGTAGGAGGAACATCACAGGGTAAGCCAGCAATGTGCTAGGAACCAGCTCTTTGCAAGGGGGGTTACTATCAGGTGCTCAGCACAATACACACAGCAGGAGTACTTGCAGGCCTCTCTACTGAAGCAGGGCCCCAGGAAGGGTGGTTCCCAGCCTGGGGACAGACAGTCTTATTTAACGCGTCCTCTTTTCAATGCATTTGATAGTTTTCTGTCCTAGCAGAAGACAAGACACTATAGAGGCAGGAAACCAACAAATCACCATGTTCATTGTGCGTCATGGGTGGGTCTCATTCTGACCTGAGCTCTACCTGGGCTGCATCTGCAGCCAGGATACTGACGAGGAGCGAGTGTGGGGCCATCTCTAGGCTGGGGTGGGGCTGGGCATGAACTATGGGACTCACTGTGAGGTTCGGTCAGCATTTCCACTGAAGCCACCATCTTTGTCTATGACTGTCACAATTTACAAACGAGACAACATGGTCAAAGGGAGTATCAGCACATGCCACCGTGGACCTGGCAGCTCATGGGAAGGAGGATACAAATGGAAGGTAGCTTTCGAATGGGTTTATAACGAAGGGACCCCAAGGGCAGGAAAAGTCACTGGCTACTCAATTAAGTAATAGGGACTTGTGCTTTCTTTTCTATTTATTTATTTAATTGTTAGGTTTTTATTTTTTCCTTTCTTTTTCTTTCTCTCTCTCTCTCTTTTTTTTTTTTTTTTTTCTTGAGACAGGGTTTCTGTATAGCCCTGTCTGTCCCAGAACTTGCTCTTGCTCTGTAGACCACGCTAGCCTGAACTTAAGAGATCTGTCTGGCTCTCCCTTCCGAGTGCTGGGATTAAAGGCATTCACCACCATGCCTGACATTTTATCCATGGATGGCCACTTGGTACAGCTCCTAACATACAGTTCTTCAGCCCGTAGGATTTTGATGGCCTCTAAATGATGAAGTTGAACTCTAAAGGTGTCGTCTTGAGGAATTTGTTACGTGACAGTGAAGGCTTAGTTAACTTTTGTAAGTTTGAGGATATTTTTTGCCCTGGGTACCAGTTTCCAAATGATTTATTATTTACCTGCTTTGATTTGTGTGTGCGCGCTTGAGGAGGTCAGAGAGAGAGGATCAGAATCCCTGGAGCTGGAGTTACCGGCAGCCGTGAGCCCCTGTGTGAGAGCTAAGCTGTCTCTCCAGCCCTGGGCTCTTTATCACTGTTGTTTATACAAAGCCTGCAGGCAAGTCCTGTAAATTATCCTAGGCATCACAACAGCCCTCATCACCTTGGTTATCAGCATCATACACAGAGTTTCTAGGGTTTCTCTTGAAGCAAAACGCCTTGTGATGAAAATATGAAAAAGTGGTTCCTTTCTCATTGCAAACAAGCTAGTCCCATCTCTGACTCTACTCACAGTCTGGGGGTTTGAGGTGTATTTAAGTCAGAGCTAAACAAGGCAGGAGGAGACAGAAGCCTGGCTTGCTTGCTGGAGTACACCATGGGATGCAGGGAGGGATCCCATAGTGGTTTGCGGGGCCAGTGCAGAGGAAGGGTGTCAGCCAGCCTCTGTAAGGCGACCAGGCTCTGAGCACATCTTGATGGACAATCTGCGACCACACAATGCTGTGACAGATGCTAGATGCTGAGGTAGTATGTGTGGTCTGGTGCCAGCCCCTGACTCTGAGAGCCTGTGATGGCCTCGGGGAAGGTGGAAGTCTCCTGTTCTAGTCTCCAGTTGCTCCAGGCTAGAGATGGGTTTGTCTATGCTGGGTGCTGACCCGGAAGCTGCTGGGACTGGCAGGCAGGTGTCCGTCTCGCTGGCAGTGCTGGCGGTGGGAGGTGCCAGCACAGGGGCATGGTAGGGCTGAGAAGGCACGTTCTGGATAGGCTGTTGCTCCCAGGCTCTGGGTCCAGGGAGCAGGAGTTACAGCTCTCTCCTCTTTTTATTAGTGTTCTTTCTTTCTTTTTTGTCTTTTTGAGACAAAGTTTCTCTGTGTGGCCCTGTCTGTCCTGGCTCTGTAGACCAAGCTGGCCTCGAACTCAGAGATCTGCCTGCTTCTGCCTCTAGGGAGCTGGGATTAAAGGCATGTGCCACCAGCACTTGGCTTAATTTTCCTTTTACTTATCAATGTGTGTGTGAATTGTGTGGGCCAGAGGACAAGTTGTGGGAATCAATTTTCTCTTTCTCCCACATGGGTTCTGGGAATGAAACTCACTAAGTTACCAAGCTACTCACTAAGTTACCAAGCTTTATCTGTTAAGCTACTTTGCTGACTCTCCTTCCCTTGTTTCTTTTTGACACAGCTCAAGCAACTAGGAAGCCAGGTGGGGAGAAGGATATGGGGGCTTGAAAGCCAGCAGAGTTTACTGAGGATGCTCTAATGACCGGATCTAGATCCATCCCTCCAGAGGGCTGTGGGAAGGACTCTGTTCTCAGCCAGCTCCTTCCAGGAAAACAGCCCTGTGCCCTGAGGATGGGGAGGGAATCTGGGGGGTTTTCTCACCAGCCGAGGCTGCTCTCCTATGCCCACAGGGTTGAAGGGAACCTGAGGGCTGAGGGAGGGCTGAGGGGCCCTCTGGCGAGCTTTCACCACAGAAGACAGGATAGGAATAAAAGAAGGGGCTCCCTAGAAATGTTTCACAAGAGGTAACAAAGAACCACACCAGCTCCCAGGGGACGTTGGCTGAGCTCGCTAAGCACCTTCCTGGGCACCCAGCCCAGCCTGGGAGACCTGAGGGTCAATCTCTAGCTGCAGGCAGGGGAGGCGGCAACGAACTTCAAACAAAACCTGTGCTAAGGGAACATGATGCTTCTGATGGGCATCATGGCTTAAAGAGATCCCTAGAAATGAAGGACCATTAGGGCAAGCCGGACCATGAGGCACCCTGGGAAGGGACCAAAGTGATGACAAGCAGTGGAGGGCATAAGTCAAAGCCTAGACAGGAAACAGGACTACCTTACAGGACCCATGGAATGACTCCTTTTTACTAAATAAACAGTTCCTAGAGCTCCTGGCTTGAGAGAGCGCTGGATGTGGGCAGAGCACCACACGGACTGTCCTGAGCGCAGTGGGCCCCTGGTGGTGCTGGCAGACACCATCAGTGAGAACTGCGGGAGGCACCCTGTCATTGTCACCCTAACGTCATTCCACCTGATGGGAGCAGAGGCAGAAGGTTTAAGATCTTGTCTCAAAAAAAAAAAAAAAAAAAAAAAAAAGAAGAAAATGCACAAGATAAATAAGCTACTGAAATTCTGTAGTTCTGCCTACTGGCCTGAAATGCTCCTTTCTATGCCTACCACTGGGCCAGAGCCTAAAGGCCTTTACAGGGCCTGGTCACCTGCTAAGACGGCTCCAGGATGCTCAGGCCTCACGCTGCACACCTGCCTAGAACCTCCAGGCTGGAAGCATGGCCTTCACCACGTGGACACACAGAGAGGGTAGCGGTTCCCACATCCAACATCCAAGTTAAAGAAGCAGCTTAAGTCTAAGCCTCGTTCAGCAGCACAGGTTTACGTGGTCAACCCAGATGACAAATTTGAAATTCTGGTGAAAACGAAAAGTTCCGCCTTGGTAAAGGACTTTAAAGATCCTTAGAGATCCATCAGGCAAGCTCTGAAAAGAGGGTGCTGTCCACATTCTTATGTGTTCTGAGACAGGGTCTCTCTATGTAGTTCTAGTTGTCCTGGTACTTCCTATGTTGGCCAGCCTGGCTTTAAACTCACGGAGCTCCACTTGCCTCTGTCACCCACTTGCTGGGTCTAAAGGAGTGCACCACCACGCCTGGCTTGACTGCGCTCTTGAACACTTCAGCACAAGGTCTTGGGGGGGGGGGTTCTTTCTGAGACACCCCAGTGTTGGAGATGAGAGGTGGGGTGTGTGGTGTGTGTCCAGAAGGGAAAGGACTTTCTTGGCACAGATGTCGGCTGCTTTCTAAGGAGGTGGCAGACACTGGGCCAGGCAATGATAGGGGCCAGGAATGCACAGCTCCCAACCAGGGCCCTACTGGCCCAGCGTCTCATAGCACTGTCTGCATGGACAGTAGACATGACCAAAGAGACAACTGTGCCATCGCTACTGATGCCCACAGAGGCCCAGGCCCCAGTCACCCTTTCTTTAGAGCCCACAGAGGTCAAGACCCACACTGCCCTCCCTCCAAAGACAAACTGAACCGAGTCCTGAGACCAGAAGACAGGTGACACAAGTCTGCAACCCCGGGTTCTCTAACTCCAGAGCCCACGCTCCTGGCCGCGGGACCTGTTCCTAGAACAACTGACAGCATGGATCAGAGGCCAAAGCAGGAAAGGGAGATATGTTCTCTTGGGCGCTCCTATTGCCAGCTCAGCTGGGCTCAGACACTGCCATATACTGCCACCTGAGGAGAAGCTCTGCCATTTTCTAGTCTCTGGGCCAACTGTGAAAGGCGTCACCACACAATTTAATGTTTATTGCATGATGTTCTCTAGTTAGTCTAATCATGTGAGGGAATCGCAGGGCTGAGGAGAGGGTGGGGCTCTGAGAAGAGCACAGGGTTCCCCTCACTACTATTGTCTACCCAAGCCTTCCATTTAAGAAGGCCAGGTCTAACTGTGGCCACTTCCACGAGAGCTAACTCCCGGGAGAGGGTCTCCAATGACAGAGGTCCCTCAGCAACTTTACCCTGACTTGGGGTCCAGGGGAGACCAGAGGCAGGGGCATTGAGGCTCTGTTACTGG
The DNA here is from genome assembly GCF_900095145.1 of Mus pahari. Taxonomy (NCBI): domain Eukaryota; kingdom Metazoa; phylum Chordata; class Mammalia; order Rodentia; family Muridae; genus Mus; species Mus pahari. The sequence goes on along the minus strand of NC_034609.1, from coordinate 40,429,388 downwards.
TGGTGTGGAGAACTGGTATGCAGGGATTAAGTGTAGGCGAGTCCCCTGTTGTGTGACACAAGTCGCACCCGTCAGTCATGAATGTGATTCGAGGTAGTTGGGACAACCTCAATCTTGAACCTGGGACATATCTGCTTCATTCCGACACCTGGTCTACCAGGACTGAAGGGGAGAAAGTGAAGGGAGGGAGGGAGGAGCCAGTTAAAGAGGGAAAACTCCCAAGAAACAACAGCACCTTCCGAGGACCACAGCAGCAGCCTCAGGCGCCTAAGTTGCAAACTGTGTCGGATCAGACAAGCGCTCGCCTCTCTGATCCTGACAAGGACAGAAACTAAGCCCTCTATTCTGTGTACATAGGCTGCTTTTCTGCTACAGGAAAACACAGCCTTTTAAACTTTTCAAGTTCAAGTTGAGTTTCAAGTAATCACCTTGCAGTAGCCCCAGAAGAATTACCGCTCCTCCAGGTTTAAAGTGCCTAGTAAAAAAAAAAGGGGGGGGGGATGGGAAACACGCCCCGAGGACCCAACGCTTCAGGCTGCTCACCACTTGCTTCCAGGCTCTTGTTACGGGACAGAACACTGAATTCTTCTCATCTGTCAGGGAACCAAGTCCAACGCTACATTGTGAGGTAACTGACAGCAGACACTAAGAACGGGAGCGAATGTAAGCACTACCTATCCAGTTAACCAAGAAACACCACAAAGCAGGCAACAGAGACTTCTCTGGTGCTGCCGGAAGAAATTCAGCACCAGTGTCTAAGGTGTATATCTTCTCCATGTCTGGTGAAGAAGAACGACGGAACAGGGCCCCTAAATCTACTGTCAGGGCTAAAATGCTTAAAAGTAAAAGAAGGGACAGAACTCGCTAGGCAGAAGGCAGAGCTACTCATAGATGCAAAAATGGGAGCTGAGCCTATAGCTCAGCCTGGCCACGGCTTTACAGAGAGCAGGGGTGGGTCATCTTCCTGAGCGGAGGTTCCTCGCCTCTCTGGGCCAATGGGCTCGCTCTCGTGCCTACCCCATAACCGTAAGTGTATAGCTAGTGGAGCTGTAAGGAGTCTCTGGGGACTATTCAAAAGGCAGAAAGACCCTCAGCGTGCCAAGGCAGTTTCCCCCACCTCTGACTGCACGGACAAATTCAGTGAAGTGTTAGCTTTAGCCTTTAATCGCAAACCCCACCTTGCTTCTAGAAGACACTCAGTAAAGCCTAAGACTTCCAACAGCTAACTGACAGGGAGAAGCGAAGGCTGTTCAGTTTTTTCAGCTGGAAAGGCTCGGTTCTGGAAGCTGGAACCATGCTACAAGTGATGTATACTTTTTAGAAATAAAAACACCCGTGTGCCAAGAGAGAAATCAAGTTCCTGTTGAATTGGTAGACTGCCCTTGGGAAGCCAAAGATCTGGCGTCTGCATTTGGCTGCTGCTCACAACCGAATGCCCCTGGTAGGAGGAGGAGAGAGTCTGCACCCACCTCACCCAGGAAATGATCAAAGCAGAACATTCTAGAAAAGACTCTAAGCTCACATAAGATGCAGCAAATCTACCTAACGAGAACATGATGAGCATTATGAGGTGCACGTGCACGGGGCTTCAACTGTCCCACAGAAGCACTTGGAGACATGGCATGTGCTTGGTACACAAGGCACTTGGAATTTTTGATTCTGTCCTAGTTTTCCTGCTCCATAGGCCAGCCCACCGATGCACACAGCTTTTCATTTACAATCCAGCAGAACCGATGAGAACACTCTCTGCCTAGTGCAAAGCATCACAATGAAGGCTGGGCTGCTGTGACTCAGTACCTGCTTGCAAACCCAGATCAACTCAAACAGACAGGGTCCTCACTCAAACTCCAGTGACTTCATAAACCAGGCAGGGAGGGCTGGGTCCCACCTGCTTCTGTGTGAGGTTCCCAGAAACACAAGTGCAACCCTTGAGAGTTGCTCAGTATTTGCTGCGTGATACAGGGCAGGCGCTGTCATGCTTCCTCAGTGCCCTCAGCTAAAGGGGAGTCACTGTCACAAAGAAGCTCTGCTTCTCCCTTCTGTGGGTACTTCCCAGGCAGTTCTGGGCCCCTAGGTGCACACAGTGAAAGCCACCTCCCGCCTTCCCAGAACATCCAGTGTCTTTTCTGGCCACAGGAGGCTGTGCAATCAGGAAAGCCAGCCTTGTAGAAGACAGCACTGCAGGGCTGGTCACACTCGGTGGAGAACTCCTGGACCCCTGGAGTGGTGTACTGGGTAGGAGATGCTAAGCGGAGCCTTCAAGCGGTGCTAGCTGTTTCCCCAGACATCTGACTGGTAGCCCTTCAGGCTCCAAGGCACCACAGCAAGGATAGCTCTTCTTTCACCCCCTCCTGCTTATAAAGAAGAAAATGACACCTTCGAACCTTGGACATCAGAGTACCTTAGCAGCAGTGCTCAGAGCGACGGAACAGAACCCTTGCTGCAGCACAAACAAGGCCTGGACACCACCCCCAGGTCTTCTGGTTGCGAGATCATGTAAAAAGCCCAACTGGAGTGGAGCCATGACTCCTCGGAGCAGTCACGCTCAGCCCTAGACCGGCCCTTTCCAGAACCAACCGCTAACTGGTAAATACATTTTTCAAATCCTAAGGAAGAGAGATGCAACCTAGCAAAACTGACTACTGTCTACAAACAGTTCCACATTTACACTCGACGTGTGTTTGACACAGCTGTGTAACTGAAGGTCGACGGATTCAAGGGCTTGTCTGAAGCACCAGGAGACAGTAGTGCGTGTAGCTTGGGACTACAATTCAAAAGTAAACATATACAGACGGACTTCCAAGTCATGTGGCACAGCATGCGCACGCACATTCACTCGCCCTGCACACTTCTTCTCACAGGACACAAGCACACTTGAGATTTAAACAAACAAACAAACAAACTTCATTTCAAATTAAGCACTTAAATCTTTGAAAAATAATCTGTGTTTGATATGTTAGAAAAGCAAGCAAGCAAGCAAGCAAGCAAGCAAGCAACAGGCCTACTTTAGACCCTAGCTTAGGAGAGTCCCTGGATTTGCCTACTGTAGTCTGAGAGACGACTTTCCAGTAAAAAGAAATCTCACTTCCCCCAAAGATGTCTGTGTTTCAAATGTTAAGATCTAGTCTCAGTTGCCAAATGCAACAGCATGCATCTGGTCAAAGTGCCTTTCAGAGGAGGGAAGGACCACTCAGACGCTGAGACACAAGTGGGGTAGTAAAATAAGCCTGCACGGAAGGAGCTCCACAATGCTCAAAGAGGACTTATGAAGAGGTATGACTGACTTTGAAACATCAAAATAAAATTAAATACAGCCCTACTGTTCAATAAGAGTTTTACACACACACACACACACACACACACAAAATAATAGTTTGGCACTTAGCAGCTTTTGTTGATATTGCATCCCATATTAAGTTGCAGATTTATTTTATAAAACATTAATTTCTGCAGCTACTGTGTCAATAAACTGAACTGAAAACCTGTTCTGTTTTTTGTTTGTGTTTTTTTCTTTTTTAAAGTGAACTGAGCAAGTCACCAGTGCCTGGTGACACTGCCATCACCTGTCGCTGTAAACAAGGAACTGTCATCTCCTTGGGGCCTGAAGCAGACGGAGAAGCATTTTACATTTCCAGAGTTAAAAACAAACAAACAAACAAACATCAACCCAAACAGAGCCCTTGCCACGGCTGTCCTGGCTCTCATCAGCGTCTCTCTGCTCTGCTGGGCCACGGCTCTGTCCCGGGCAGATAGCTCACCATAGTCAACTGGCCCCTTCTGGCACCTCCCCTCCTCTGAAGCCACCATCTCAGCAGCAGCAGAATGTGCTTCTCTGCAGCAGCTTCTTAAATGGAAAGCTTCCCAGTGGGGAAACGTGCCAACAATGGCTGAAACCCATTACAACCCAAGCCTGGCGTGGACTGACACCAAGTTCCCCGGGTGGCATGAATGTGTGGCACACGTGGCCTATACAGCAAGGGATAAGACCTTAGACCTTCTCTTGCCAAGTTGCTTCAGGCCATAGCAGTTAGGAAGTGGGTCCCAGCCCCTTTTACACCCACCCCCCCTGGCCTCTTTTTAGCAATGTCTTAGTGCTGACTCCCAGCAGGTGTAAGGAAATCCCGCAGAGAGGCCACCCTTTTAGGAAAATAGGATTGATGTCTTACATGCACTTTAACTGCATATAAACATCTCACTCAGGGAGGAAGTTTAGAGAAGAAATTCCTGTTCTCCAATATAACCAGAGGATGTACTTATACAGTTAGCAATCACTAAGATACAATGTTGCCTCTTACACTCATTCTCTAAGAGAAAGAAATCTGAAGAAAACAGAAATGAGGAACTCTCTATCAAGCTGACTAGAAACTTGATATTGCACACTATGAAATAACCGAGTGTGCCAAGCCCCTCATTTCACACCAAGGGGCCATAATCTAAATGGGAAACAAAATATCTTACGAGATAAATCCCACTAACTAAGGAATTCTTTTTACTAAGGGGAAGTGGACAGGAGGGTGAAGGTGGGGATGAGAGACAGGGAGTTGGGGGTGGGTACTAATGGGAACAGAATACAATTAAGTTGAGGTAGTTTATTCTACCAGCCAAACGTTACTGGGAGTGAAATTCATCTATACTCCTATGCTGTGGGAGCGGCCTGTTCAAAAGACACAATTCCACATACACCTGCATTCAAAGACAAGCTTGCAGCTCTAAGCAGCAACAAACAGGACCTAGTGTGCTTTCAGACAGATCAGATGCAGACCTTTTGATCCCTAGACAGCTTTTTAAATATATATATATATATATATATATATGTCTCACTGTTTTTAGTCACTGCGGACCTCTCCTTTGCCTGACTGTCTACAGTCCCCTCTGCCCTAACAGGCCTGGAGTGTAGGAAACGGTTCTGCTTCTCCAGGTGGGAAGGAGGAATGGTATGCTGAGCTCCCTCCGATCTCACAGCACCACCCCAGAACTCTCTCAGTCTGGCACAGGATCTTTCATGGCAAGCAATTCCTTTAAGCTCACACAAAGGCTTCGGACCTGAGCTCCTTGGGTGACTGAATCTTTACTAAGGTAGACTGTTGCCAGAGAGGAGTTTTATCTTCGTTTCAATTCATCAGAATATAGTTCTTAAGAGTCTTAAGACAGAGCACTAGTAATAAGTGGGAACTAACTGCACAAACCTCAGTCACTTGGCGGGGCCAGGCATTCTGCCCCTCTGCACGCAGTACAAGGACAACCTCGTATGCCGGGTATGTCGGCTTGCATATATGGATTCTGTTGTTTGTTGACCACAGCCACACACACTGGCACTCAGCAGTCAGTCAGGTAAGAGTTCCCTTCTGGGAAAATGCACCTTAGGGTTTTAACTTTGATATTTCACGTGACACCAACTCCCACACCCCCTCCTAGGACATTCACTAGCCTTGGTCACAGACGCATCAGGCTGGAGGAACTGATTCTGCCCAGGTAGTTTTTCAACAGTACACGGTCTCCAGACAAGGGCAGAAGCCTGAGCTCCTAAGCATTAAAGAACCACCAAAGAGTAACCATACTCAAGCCCAGCACACAGCGAGATGGGGCTGCTTCGCTGCGCTTGCTGCCGTCCAGCCGCGTGATGCGCTTGGGGCAGGGTCTCACTTTTGGCTCCTCTTCCTCTTCAAGGGGAATGGACCCGGATGCGGAACAAGCCTTGTTGCAGCTGCAGGCGGAAGAGCTTGCAGTTGGCTATGCGCAGGGCTGCACAGCCTGTGCGCCGAAGGTCGGATGGCAGGAGTGGCTTCGTGTGGTGCCAGGTGCCCGTGCTTCTCTTAAACTCCCGCACGTAGTCGTAGTTGGTACCTAAACCACAGAGGGAGCAGAGCTGAGTGGACAGATGTCCCTGAGCCTCAGCAAGCGGCTGGTGGGAAATCATCGCAGCTTTCTCACCTGTGTCCAGGTCCCCGATAACATAAATACTGGCTCCTATGGGGACAGCTCCGTAGACAAAGGAGGAACTGGCAGGGATGCATAGGTTCTGATCGTTAAGGTAGATCCACCTAGAAGCAAGGCCGACAGACACAAGTCAGGAAATCAGAAGTACAGCTGACATGATTAAGAAGACAAACGGACAATGCCACAGCTCAGCAAGCCATCAGCACACTGCACTCTGCCTCTCTTGACCCCCGATCCCCTCACAGGAACCTTGGCTGCAGTGACTGTCAGGGCAGACAGCAGAGGCTCAGACAGTGCCTCTCACAGAGTAGGACTGTCTCTGCTGCACACCACAGCTCCTGGCACTCAGTCATGCTTGGTTTTCATCACTCACCGTCTACTGCTTGCTTCATTCATTCATTCATTCATTCATTTAATTTGTAATTTTATGTGTGTGTCCGTGTGTAGGTATATGTGTGTGAGTGCAGTGCCCATGGAGGGCAGCAGGCAAGGTCTAAGCCCCTGGAGCTGGAGTTACAGGTAACTAAGCCACTGGTGTGGGTGCAGCAAGTGCTCCAACTAACTGAGCCTCTCTACAGCTCAGGAGTAGGCATCTCGTTGCTAGAGTTCCACCGCACTTGCTGGCATCCATCTGGAGGCCTTCTGGCTTGGGCTGCTGTCACTACCACAGTCAGGGACCTTAGGTGCGCCTTGTTTGCTTCTGGTTTTGGGTTGACCTATGGAACTGCTGGATTTTATGGAAGAGGCATGCGCCACATAAATGATGAGAAAATGCCCTCTTCCCAAAGCACAATGCTGCTTTGTTTTCTAGTTGGTAAAGCCTAACTATGCTGGGTATTTTGGCAAGAGCCTACTGGCCACTTTATGTACCTTCTTTTGCAAAATATCTATTTGAAAATTCGCTCATTTTAGAAAACATACACACAAGTAGAAATAAGATAAATCCTTAAAAAAAAAGGTATTCTAGAAAATACCCGACCAATCTTCAAGGGTCAAGATCAGGAAAGACGGGCTATCACAGGCTAATGGGCAGCAAGGAGGCATAACATCTCTTGGCGACTAGAATCCAGGCTGAACTGAGGCAAGGGACATGCAGGTGGGAAGTGGGTGATGCTGCAGCCACGCTGGGCTTAACTAGTTGTGCACAGCTAACACATGTGTTCTGATCAAGGGGGCGCTAACATCAGGAGCTACTGAATGGTTTAGGGGACACCCTGGCTTTCGGAAATGTTTCTACAAGTCTAAACTAAGTGCAGAGGCTGGAGAGGAGGCTCAGTGGTTTCGAGCACTTGTTCCTTCTGCAGAAGATACAGGTTCAAGTCCTAGCACCCACATGGTAGCTCACAGGCATCTGAGACTCCAGTTCTCGGGGATCTGATGCTCTCTTCCGACCTCCACAGGCACACATGTGCTACACATATAATACAAGCAAAACACCCACAAGCATAAATCTATGTAAAAAACATGTCTGCAAACACATACAGCTCAGTTGGTATGGGTGTTTGCTGTGTAGCCTGCTGACCCGAGTTTGATCCTTAGGACCCATATCATAGAATCAACTCCTGCAAAGGTTGTTCTCTGACCTTCATATGAGATAAATAAATTCTAGGCTTTGCTATGTGGTAATGTTCACTCAGGAAACTGACCCATTTCCCACTAACAGCTTATAGCCCCACTATATCTGTCACTGCCTAAGCAGCCTCGAGGCTCCGCTGTCCAGGACGGTGCATGCTGTTCTGTGGACACTTTGGCCTCTCCACTCTGCTACACAGCAGCTAAAAGAACCAGCACAGTAGGCGAGTGGCCTCTGATGTCAGTTACCAACAAAGAAACACCTCATAAAGAACATCACCCACTTCAACCAACTCTTCACCGACTGTCACGAAACACATAGCTTCCTTATTTTAAGTTCTAAGAAACAAGGAAACAAGATAATTTGCCCAAGACTACAAAACAAAGCTAAGCCACTACATTTCTCCCCCTCTTTCCTTCCTGTTTCTCCCCTCCCTCTTCCTTTCCCTTTCTAAGACAGGGCCCAGGCTAAGCTGCCGAGGGTGACCTTTAACCTCTGCTTTTCTGCTTCCATGAGTGCTGGATAACATGCCCAGGTTATGGGGTACAGAGGATGGACCCCAGGGCTGCATCATGCTCTCTCCTGAGCCACATGCTCAGCCTCCTACCAGGTGGCTTACTGGGCCTAGAAATATGGAACTTGGCCTCACACACGTACACACACACACACACACACACACACACACACACACACACACACACGTACGTATTCTAGCTAGTCATATCTCAGCCCGATGCACTGTCCTCAGGCTCTTTGTCATCCCTCGTCATGGCTGCTCAGTACTTACACACACCACTGCACTTTCTGATTAGGTTACTGGTGTGGCTTCTGCCTCTGGGCTGGACTGTGACCCAAAGTGAGGAGGTGAAGAGCAGGGTGTGCGCCCTGGGCCTCATGGCTTCACAAGTCTTACTCAGGCAACGAAAGAACTCCTTTCTTCTAACCACCAGATCCAACAGGTATGACATTCACAAGGCCAGGCAATGTGGTGTCTCTGCACAGCGTCAGGATGAGCAACTTTTATACATGACTGCCTCAGCCCCGAGCACACTCTGCGCAGGGTAACTGCTGGCCCTGACAATAAGACTAAGATCCAGAAGCTTCCTCTGCACATCCTTGCAAGTAGGAAAGATGAAGAGAGGACGTCAGCTAGACCAACAGCTGCAGAGCCAGGCCTGGGATGGAAAGGTGCAGCCTGCCTCAGACACACCCCATCTGGACAGCAATGGCGACCAGCCTAGTCACCACAGAGCTGAGGACACGCGGCACACTGCTTTTCAAGACTGACCCGACACATCCTCCCCAACACTGCCTCTTGAGTTCTCAGTGTGACTGAAGCTGGTCTGAACTAGCAAGTCTCCTGTTTCAGTCTTCCAAATACTAGGATTACAGGGAGGTCCCAGCCCACCGTGCCCAGCCGTTTCTCTAAGTGAACTGCATGGAGGGACGTGCTTCACTCGATGTCTGCGGTCACTTCCCTGGGAGTCCCTGGCCTTCTTGTCTTTGGAGGACAGGAGTGCTCAGGGATTGACCTCGCCCTTCCTGGGTCACTAGCTTTTATCTAGGTGTCAGGCATGCCTGTGCAACTGTACACTCAAAGATGGAAAGGCGACACCGGCAACACAACATCAGAGTTAACACAAGAACCGTGTGCCAAAGCCAGAAACAGACAGAGTAAGAGGACGGGACTCAGGAAGGGAAGATGTTGCAAGAGCGGCCTCAGTCTCAGGATGTGGAGGACACTCAGCAGGCGCTAAGCACAGCTCATGGTCCTGAGCAGGGCAGGGCGCTGGGAGGACCTCAGCGTCTGCTCCACTCTGCAGAAGAATAGAAGGGGCAGTGTCCTCAACAGCTCTGGGACTGGAGTCATAGCAGGGAGAGGCAGGAGAGAGGGGGTCTGAGAGGGACTGTGGGACAGCTGAGAACAGCACAGGGGCTCAGGGACTTCCAGAGGAGGGAGGGAAGGTCCTGCTCTCAGTGTGTCTTTACCATGACTTGGGAGGAATTTGTGGCCTTTCTTCATTTTTCTTTTTAACAGCTTTTTTTTTTTTTTTTTTAATTCTGAAAGCACAGAAAATAGTAAGATATGGCATTTTTCCAGGAAAGTTTTAATCTAAAAATAAGAACAAAGACAGGAAAGACAAGAGCTTCCATACAATCTGAGTGGTCTCCCATTCAACCCAGACTGTTCATCTGACAGCACTACTTTCCACAGTGTGTGGAGAACACACACCCAGGAGGGAACGCTGCCCCACTGCTGGGTGGGTGTTTTCGGCCAGTATTTATGGGAATAGAGTCAGGCCAGTGGGGTGGGTGCAAAGGGGGACTCTGCAGCCCCAAAGCCCGAGTGTGGGTTCCAGGTCTGCTGACTGCTCAGCGCCTGTGCGCCGTGCTCTGTGAGACCAGAGGCTGGCAGTGCCTGAGCCTCACAAGCTGCAGGGGTACACATAACGCATGAGGCAGGCAGCGACTGTGCAGCATCTGGTTTTGCTCATGCTCAGTGTTTTACAAATGTCCTGTGTGTCACTGACAAGAGGTCCTGGCAGCTGCTCTCTGTTTACACAGGGGAGTCTGGGAAAACAAAGGCTGGAGATGCATGGAGTGTATTAGAAAAAAAAGGTTTTAAGATCAGGAACTTTACTTTTTTTGTGTTTGTGTATGTATTCATATGTGTTTGTGTACGTGTTCATGTGTGATGATATATGTATTTGTGTGTGATGTTGTGCTTGCACATGGGTCTAGGCTGATGTCAGGTCTGGCTTTCTTGAGGGTGCTAGGGACAGAGTAAAGAAGACCCAAAGGTTTGAGCAGCAAGTACTTTACTGACTGACCCCAACCCCTTTAAATACATGGATGAGGCCAGGGATATGTGCAGTGGTAAAGAGTGCTGGCTGCTTTTCAAGAGGACCTGAGTTCGGTTCCTAGCACCCATGTCTGGTGCTCACAACTCCAGCTCCTGGGGATCTCACACTCTCTTTTGAGCCCCTTGAGCACCCCCAAATATGGCACACATACACAAATAAGTAATAAAAAAATAAATTTAAAGTCCAGCATGGTGGGGAGTCAGAGACAGACAGGCAGATCTCTGTGAGTTCCTGACACGCCCAGACTATATAGAGTTCCAGGCCAGTCAGGGCTACAGAGTGAGACATCAAAACAGAAACAGAAAAAGGAAAGAGTTAAAGTAGACACATAGAAAGTAGACACAGGGCTGGCGAGATGGCTCAGGGGGTAAGAGCACTGACTGCTCTTCCGAAGGTCCTGAGTTCAAATCCCAGCAACACACCCACCTGTAATGAGATCTGGCATGCTCTTCTGATTAGCTACAGTGTACTTATTTATAATAATAAATAAATCTTAAAAAAAAAAAAAAAAAAAAGAAACAAAGCAGCCCCCTCCTTGCCATCACAGCGCTGGAGTCTCAGAACTGAGCGGCCTGACTGGAACACCAAGGCTCTAACAATACAGCGTGTCCTGGGACGCCTGGGAAACGTTACAGTCAGACTTGATCCCATCCAAGGCAGCAGACAAAAGGAAAAGAAACGTAAGCGAATGACTTCTGACATGCTGCAGCTCACGCTGACTATGCACTGAGTCAGTCATCACAAGAAAAGGTTTGTGTCCGTAGTTTATCAAAAACCAAACACACTGCTACTGCCTGTTAATCAAGCGGGACAGACTGTCTCACGCTCATCTGGGCAGGAGATGAATACACTATTTCCTACGGAGGCAGCACTCCCCCACTGTGGCTTCTCAAAGGAGAAGGAACAAGCCTGACATCTCCTCCACCCCCCAGCAAATGCCTTCGAAGCTGCCTCCTCATTTTCTGTCTACTGAATTCCCCTGGCAGTCTTCCTCTGATGATGGGAAGTAAAGACATGTCTGAAGTGTCTGAGAGGGAGAACACGTGACAGACCAGGCAACAGTCACAGGCACGTCTAACACCGTGCTTGTTTATTCTTCGCCCCATCTCAAAGTCAGGAAACGAGGCGCTATCTTATGGCACCCCCATCTGGTACAAAGTGCACAGGATCACACTGTGCAGCAAGCTCCCCTGGGGATCTGAACAGATCACTGGAGTGAGAACACTGCCCTGTGTTTACAAAAATGTGTGAGGATGGGCGGGGCAGCACCTACCACAGGCTCATGCCATGGCCAGTCAGACCTTTTTAAAAAGTTTTTTTTTATATTTATTCATTTACTGTGTGTATCTGTGTTGTATGCTTGTGTGTGTCTCTCTCTCTCTCTGTGTCTGTGTATCTGTATATGTGTGTTTCAGTGTCTCTGTGTATCTGTATATGTGTGTCTGTGTGTGTCAGTGTCTCTGTGTATCTCTGTGTTTGTGTCTGTGTGCACTCACTGACAAGCTGTGTGGAGGTCAGAGGACAGGCTATGGGACTCTGTTTTCTTTCTCTTTCGGGGGTCCTGGCAATTGAATCCTGTCAGTGTTTTAATATCTCAGACACCAGCTCAACTGACACATGATGGAGCGAGCATCTGATGCCTGTCAGGTTTGATGCTGGAGGACCACATGGGACCGTGTCTTGTATACACTCAGTTAGCAGTTACAAAGCCAGACACATGTGCAGAAGCTAAGGGATCAGGGACTGAGGAGTGTGTGTGAGCATGGAAGAGAACAGCAAAGGCTTTCTCTGGAGAGTGACAGCTTCGGAAACGGCCAAGTTAACTAGATGGGCGATGAGGGGTATTTCAGGCAGAAGCAGCCTAGAGCTGAGCTAGTTAAGGGCTCAGTGTGGAGCCTCTGGGCAGACGGCAGTGGGAAAAGCAGATGCAGGCCCTGTCATAAAAGGCTACATATGGCCAGGTGCGGTGGCGCACGCCTTTAGCCCCAGCACTTCGGAGGCAGAGGCAGGCCCTGTCATAAAAGGCTACATATGGCCAGGTATAGTGGCGCACGCCTTTAACCCCAGCACTTGGGAGGCAGAAGCAGGTGGATTGCTTGAGTTTCTATGTCAGTCTGGTTTATGTAGCAAGTTCCAAGACAGCCTGGATTACACAGAGAAACTCTGTATGCAAAACAAAACAACCACAAAAAGCAGCCATATATACTAACAAGACAACGTCAGATATGTGCTAAGTTCCAGGTTCCGTGTTGTTTCTTTAAGTCACTATGGTGGTTTGAATGAGAATAAACTCCATAAACCCATATATCTGAACACTTGGTCCCTAGTTGGTGGAACTGTTTGGGAAGGGATGGGGGTGTAGGCTTGTTGGAGGAGGCGTGCCACTGGTAGTGGGCTTTGTGGTTTCAGGAGACTCACCACTACCAGTCTGTCCTCCCTCCCTCCCTCCCTCCCTCCACCTTTCGGATGAAGATGTAACCCCTCAGCTGCCATGCCTTTGCCTCACCCTCACAGACTCTAACCCTCTGACACCGTAAGCCCAATGACTTCTATAATCTGTCTTAGTCACCATGTCTTACCACAGCAATAGAGGAGTAACTCAGACATCACCTTCTCAAGTCACTGAGGAAATACCCAGCATACCGTGGACACACCCCCTAAGTAGAGAACTCAGTGATGTCACTGGGAACCAAAGCTGAGATACATCCCTGAAGCATGGAGGGAGGGAGGGGTAAGCCTGAAGACCGTCTGCTGCACAGGGAGAGAGGACAGGCATGGAAGCCTCCAGACTGATTACCTCTTAAACTCGTCATGATAGAACTCGGATTTGCAGGTGACCATCTCGCTGCCCTGGATGTCCTCTCGACTTCGGACACCTCCAAACACATACAGCTCCATGGCAACACCGCAGGCCACTGCTCCAAACCTGCAGGGCCACGGAACACAGATGCTGGCTTAGAACTTAGGACCTCAGGGCAGGCTGAAACCCACTGTGTACATCCGACTGTCCTTGAACTAACAGCAATCCTCTTGCCTCAGTAGTCTCCAAGTGCTGTGATACAGGCATATGCAACCATGCCTAAACTAATTCCTTTCTGTCTTTATGTGTATAGGCATACACACACACACACACACACACACACACGCATGTGTGTACATTTGTCTATGTGAGGCCCAATGTTGATATCACTAGTGATTTCTTATTCATTAAGGCAAGGTCAAGGTCTCTCAGTTAAACCCAGAGTTTGCCAATAGTGTAGTCCAGCTAGCCAGCTCTCTTAGGGACCCCTTGTCTTTGTCTTTCCAGTGCTGGAACCACTTGCCTGACATTTACTTGGGTACTGGGGATCTGAGCGCTGGCCCCCATGTTTGTGCAGCACACCACACATTTTAACACTGAGCCATCTCCCCAGCATTTATTGCTTGTTGTACCTGCAATGCTCTATGCTATATGTGAGTATGGGCCTTCTGTTTTAGCGGCTGCTAGGTTCTGGGGACTTACACATCAACAGTAGCATACTGATGGGCACACACACTCTGCCTCACCTCCTCTCTTTCAGTGGGCATATGGCAGTCCATTGCTGGGTCCGTGGGTCGTAACACTCCACAGACTCAAACAGTTTTCCATACGAGCCTCCGCCCATGGCATAGATTTTCTTTTTCATAGCTGCATAGCAGCCAATCTGAAAGGAAAGAACAATGGTGGGAAAGGGAACATCTGTCATTAGACCTGGATGGACAGACAGCAACTGGCCCAGAGCATGGTCACATACGTAGGACAAGCCTGATTCCTAAAGCAAAACCATGGTGCTGTCTAACATGACCAACAGGACCCCAGAGATGGAAAGAGCTGGTGACATGCACTGGAAATCTCCAGAAAAGGAGTCTTCATCCATCTTCAGCAACAGAAGCCAGTAACTCGACTTTCCTTTACTTCTTGGGGGGGCGATGCTGGGCACGGAACCCAGGATCTCAAACATGCCAGGCCATGGTTCCTCCACTACACTGGATCTCAGCCCCAAATCCTATATGTATATTTTGACTTAGCTCCCCTTGTCCACCATGTGGACTCTGACCTGCGGTAAACACCTTTACCCACTGCCATCTGGATGTCCCCATAAGCTGTCCGCAGTGGTGCGGCACTTGCCTGCTATGCACAAGCCGTGAGTTCCATCCACACCACACTCGGTGACATGGGGGACGGAAGGGTCTTCCAGCATCTATCTCCTTTCCCTACTGTTTATATTCCCAGGAGTTAGGATTTTGGAACAATAAGTCGCTCAGTTGCTGTCACAACTGTTTAGTTGGATGGTGTAGTAGGTTGAATCAAATGGCCCCATAGGCCCGCAGGGAGTGGCACTATTAGGAGGTGTGGCCTTGTTGGAGGCAGTGTGTCACTGAGGGGTGGGCTTTGAGGTTTCATAGGCTCAATCCAGGCCTAGTGGCTCACGGTCTCTTCCTGATGCTTTCAGATCAGATGTAGAACTCTCGCCTCTCTCTCCAGTACCACGCCTGCCTGCCTGCTGCCATGCCTCCTGCTTTGATGATAATGGACTAGACTCTCCAAACTGTTAGCCAGTCCCAATTAAAAGTTTCCCTTATAAGAGCTGCCCTGTTCATGGTGACTCTTCACAGCAATAAAAACCTAAGACAGAAGTGTACGCAGTAAGAGAAGACAGGAAGAGTGAAGCAGATGGACAGCTCTGCCTGGAACCTGAGTCTAAATGAGAGAGGCGCACAGGAGGGAGCCACTGCAGCCTTTCACTTGTAGAGTAAGATAGCAAAGGGGGAGAGATCCAGCTATTCAAAAGTATCTACTTCAGACAACACAGCACTGCTGCTCAGAGCCAGACAAACCCTAGCTCTCAGGCTCTTTCCTGCTGTGCTGTGTGCCTGCTGACGCGAAGGCAAGCTGCCAACAGACAGAAGGCCTGGATCCTCTGAGCACGTTCTGTTGTGCCAAAGGCACACTTAAGAAATGAGGCTGTGTGCCGAGGACTCTGCTCAGCACTAGAGCACTGTGTGAGGCCCTGGAGAGAGAGAGAGAGAGAGAGAGAGAGAGAGAGAGAGAGACACCCTTCCCACCGCAACAACCAAGCCAAGAAAGAGACACTGACTCTGATGCCAGCTCGGGAAGAAGCTGGTGAGCAGACCGAGGTGCTCACCTTCCTGACCATGGTCAAGTCAGGCTGCTTCGTCCAGGTTTTGGAATAAATATCGTAACACTCCATGGAAATGAGCTCGCGGTCGCCATCCTCCCCTCCGAGGATGTAGAGCATCCCGTCGATCTCCACGATCCCAAAGTTGTGTCTTGCCTAGAAAGACATTGCAGCCATGGTAGGTGAAAGGAGAGATTCCACATTATTTTATTGCAGTGTTCCAGCAAAGAGGAGACTTGTTCACACTGTTTCTCCTTGGAATGTCTCCTCCCTGTGTGTGGCTTCCTCGGCACAACAGAGAGAGCCAGCCCCACTCCTCAGGACCAGGGACAAAAGATGCAGGCTCATCAGCAGAGATGCTGTGCTTAACCTATAGAGTTGAGAAGAGATCCTACAGGACAGCTGGCTCTATGGTATTGCTTCTGTGCAGTTATGGGCAGGCAGGTTTCTGAGGTGACTGGGAAAAGTGGCAAGAGTCATGTCGTGTGGCCTACCTGTGGCCAGGAGAGGCAGCAGGGAGGACAAGGCACACCCGAGTATCAGGAATTCTAGAAACCTGAGGTACTTATCATTTACCCACAGCCCAAACAGAACAGAAAACTCCTGGCTTGTGGAGTCTCACAGAACATGGAAAGCCAGTGTGCGCAGAGGTGGGGCACAGCAGAGAGAGAGAGGAAGGTGGGGGGAGGCATCCTGAGACCAGGGTAAGCAGTAAGGGAGGTGAGGAACAGGTCTTTGCAGGGAGGCAGCGCTAGGCAGAGGGGACAGGGAGATTCCAGAGAACAGACTCCAGGTAGGGCGAGGCCAGGCTACCTCTTCTTTCCTGACATAGGAACCCACACCCAATAAAACTTCCAGAGAGAAAAGAAACACACTCCGGAGACAAACTGCACTGTACCTCATGCATGGGTGGGAGTGCAGTCCATGTGTTAGCATCTGGGTCATACTTCTCTCCCGAGCTCAGCGTCTGCTTGTTTTCATCTTGGCCCCCCAACACAAACAGAAATCCTTCTGTAAGAAGCAGAGGGGACACCCAGGACACTCCAGCAGATGCCATGGTGCAGTGGCCTGGCATTTAAAGCCCCCCTCCCCAATCCCAGCAGTCTTCTTGCTCCATGACGACAGAGTCATACTTGTTAGTCACTCTGGCCATTCTGCATTAGTCAACAGTCTTTGAGTTGATTCTGACCCTACAGGAGGAGGAGAAAGGTGATCCCACACTTCAGTCAGTAGGCAGCTCAGGGAGACCTCAGCTCCTCACTTCGTCCCTAGCTCTGACTCTCAACAGCATCAGCCCGACACTCCACACCTAGTCTCAAGGTCACAGGGATTCTCTCGGCACAGGACACTTGAGAAGGAGACAGCATGCAAGATTAACTGTCGAGCCTGCTGTTGGGGCAGCAACGTGGGTAAGTGAGGCCAGTAAGGGACACACAATGAGCACAGACAGGGTCCCAAGTTCTATCCCCAGTACTGTACAAACAAGTGAGGGGGGCCGGCTGGAACTTTCATCTTTAAAATCACATTTGATGCCGTCTGCACTCTCTCTTGGTAAGCGCGGCTCTCAGCCTCAACGAAGAAGCTCCTGTCTGCTGCAGATGGAGCCTAGCACAGAGAGCATAACTGACCAAAATGCAGGAAACAAATGACCGTGGGGTGTGCGACCCTCACTGGGACACCTACAACACAAGCCCCACACCCAAGGGTCAGGGGACATCATGGAAGAGAGGGTGGGGAAGATTGTATGAGTCAGAATGTGGATGTCTGCTGCAAGACAGTGTCCTTTAAACGTGACAGGGACGCTGCACCCATGGACTCTCAACAGTTGACCAAACAATTAATCCTCATGCCAACCTGGACGGAGAAATTACATAAGGCCCACATGTTTCAGAGACCACAACCACCAGAGACGGTCAATGGATACTGAGGAGAATCAGTTTTCGTCAGAGATGAGTCCCTGATAGTTGAGTTTCCCAATCCTAAATGGTCAACCCTAGACACAAGTACATACAGTCAACACTAACTGACTCAGGAGGTTTTATATACATAGCTATCTATATACCTATATATTTATATACAGGAACATAATTTATAATATATACTATATAGGTACACTTTTATAATATATTTACATATTTATATTTATATAGGTATATATGTATATATATATACACATATATACACATACACACACACATATATATATAAATTATAGAAGAGGAGGTCACTAGTTAAGAGGGGTCATAGGACATGGGAAGAGGTGAAGATAACAGAGGGTGGGATAGGAATAATAAAAATGCAATGTTCTCACGTATGATATTCTCAAAAGATTAAAATAAAAAAAATGTGAGTGTGTGCATGTGTGTACACATGTGCACATGCCATGGACCATGTATGAAGGTCAGAGTTGTTTCTCTCCTTCCACACTCTGAGTCCCAGGCTGTCAGGCGTGGCGGCATGTGCCTTTTCCCACCGTGGCCAGCTCAACTGATTTAAACCTTCTGCTTGTCTAGGAAATTATTCCTACAAGTAAGAGCACCCAGCAGGGGCTCTCAGGCACACTAGGAGCTCTGCTCCTATGGAATAAGAGCAGAAGCAAACACTGGACACAGTGCTGCAGATACCTGAGGTACTGGGTGACCAGGAAGACAAAGGAGCAAAAGTCACCACTGCTCCAAGAAACACAACTGCTGAGGGACACACACAGAACCACTGACAGAGAGACACAGGGATAAATCCCATGGGTGGCCTAACAGGCTCTCAGAGCAGAAAAGTCACTGAGACAGATCAAAAGCAACCATCAACCCCATGACAGAGGCAAAAAGACAGCAGCTGCTGGGCTATAACGACACACCCCTTTAATCCCAGCACTCGGGAGGCAGAGGCAGGAGGATCTGTGTGAGTTCAAGGCCAGCCTGGCCCATAGAGTGAGCTCCAGGACAGCCAGGGCTGCACAGAGAGCCCCCCCATACACCCAGGAAGGACAGAGCTGACAAGGACAAGCAGAGTTCGATCCCTAAGAGCCCATATGTCACCACCATACTGGGTGGTGCTAGAGCTCAAACCCAGGCCACTCAACCATCTGAGCTACACCCCCAGCATTCAATTTTTTTTTTTTGAGACAATATGCAAACATATCCCTAGCTGACTTGAATTCACTATACAGACCAGGCTGGCCTCAAACTCATAGAGACCCCCCTGCCTCTGCCTCCTGAGTGCTGAGATTAAAGCTGTGCACCACCAGGCAAAAATCATACCGGTCTATCTGCACAACCCTGAAATAATGTATGACTTGGCCAGGGCTCTGCTAAAATTGAGCAGACAGTACCTGCTGAAAGAACTCCATGGTTAATTCTCGGCATGCTCAGAGGAGCCAGCTCAATCCACAGCTGCCGGTTAGGGTCATAGAGAGGGCACATACATCGCATGGCCGCTG
Source organism: Mus pahari (assembly GCF_900095145.1). Classification (NCBI taxonomy): domain Eukaryota; kingdom Metazoa; phylum Chordata; class Mammalia; order Rodentia; family Muridae; genus Mus; species Mus pahari. Next base: position 40,410,419 of record NC_034609.1, on the reverse strand, counting down.
TGGGTTTCCGTGACCTAAGGAAATACATAATTGATGTCTTACAGCTCCTCTCATGATAACCACTGTCAATCTCAGTACTCTACAGATGGTTAAACATTTATAACAGTCAACTACTGCCACACTTTAGACACAATTACCCCGCACTTTGTGTTGTCACTCTCTCCCCTCCCCCCCAGCCACACTCACACTCTTTCCTCCCCGCCGATGGTCACTATGCACTCCGAGTAGCCCCTGGGCTTGAAGCTGGCCAGCATGGCCTCCCCCTGCTGTGGCTGGCTGAGCGGGATGTTGCTGCACTCTTTGACAATTTCTCGCACCAAGGGTTCATTCAGCATCTGCTCCCGCAGGTAGCTGGAATCCAGCCCCGAAACCCAGAGCGCTGACATGACATCCTTCATGTGGACCTGCAGACGGGAGGAGGAGGGACAGGACAGGGATGACACAGGCCTTCTGACACACACGCTCTGGTTCACAGCAGATGGTGTCTGTTAGCAGTCTATTAGCTGATACTATCGTGTCTGTCAGTCCTGTCTGAATATGCACACCAGCCCCTGCCTCTCCTCTCCACACACTCCTGTATGTGCCTGTGTATTTGTGTGTGTGTTTGTATGTGCGCGTGCGCAAGTATGGGTACCTATAGGTCAGAAGAGGGCGTCTGAGTTTCCGGAGCTGGAGTTACCGGCTGTGGGGAGCTGCTCGGTGCACTTTGGGTGCTAGGAACTCAAGCTGGATCCTCTGCAAAAGCGGCAGATGTTCCTAACTGCTTAGCCGTCTCTCCAGCCCCCTCTGAGACACGGTCTGGCTGTAATCTAGGCTGCCTTCAAGCCCACCTTCCTCCTGCCTCAAGCTTCCGAGTCCTGGGTGACAGGCATGTGCCACTCTGCTCTGCACTTTTTTGGTTTTCCACAGACTCTGGGAAGAAAGGTTTGAATGTTTCAGGAGCTCTCCTCAGACTGCAGGTCCCGCCCCTGTGGGTTAAGTGAGTGACACTGTTGTCTCACATGCCTGGACAAAGTGTGACTGAGTCACACTTAAGGGTGCCCTAGGATGGTGACAGCAAGTCCAGTGCGGTAAACCTGGGCAATAGAGGAAATTAATACTGTAAGAAAATCAGCAAAGCCAAAGATAAAAAAAAAAAAAAAAAAAAAAAAAAAAAAAAAAAAAAAAAAAAAAAAAAAAAAAAAAAGAGCTGGGCGTGGTGGCGCATGCCTTTAATCCCAGCACTTGGGAGGCAGAGGCAGGCAGATTTCTGAGTTCGAGGCCAGCCTGGTCTGCAGAGTGAGTTTCAGGACAGCCAGGACTACACAGAGAAACCCTGTCTCGAAAAAACCAAAAAAAAAAAAAAAAAATTCCCCAGAACTCTATAGTAATTCCTGCAATGGTCATGGTTCAAATCTACCTCACAGCTTTGGGTATCTTTGGTCTTGGTGGCTATCTCTGACACTTGGGCATGCTCTGGGTGACTTTGCCACAGATCTCATCAACTACCATCAAGTATGGCCTCTGTGGGTAAAGGGAAACCCTTGAGTTCAAACATATATTTCCATGCCAAAGGACAAAGAACTGTCACATTCCCTAGTGACCAGGCCCACCTGACCCTCGGAGGCAAGGGATGGTCCAGCAGGCTGAGGAGGAACACGGACTCTCAGCAGCCCCAGTGAGTGTCACCTTCCCTAGTTACCTAATGTGATCAGTTAGGTGGTCTCACTGCAGCTCAGACCACAGTGTGGTTCCCGAGTGTGCACCCTCACAGGCTTACAGAATTTGCAAACTACAAGATAACCCCTAAGAAATGAGTCTGCATTGACAAGAGCAGTGAGCAGTGTAATTATACATTCCAAATCTATTCTCCAAAACCATTGCAGTCAGGTGACTGCAGAGAAGAACTGAAGACAAGCTCCACTCTCTGTGGGATTTCATGGGGACCGAAGGCTGACACCCTCTGAGGCCCCTCACCAGCCGTCCCTCCTGGACCTCCTCCACCCAGGTTTTGTTATTTGTTTACTAATTTTCAGATAGACTCTCATCTAGCTCTGGCTGTCCTTGTCCTCAGGGATTCACCTGCTTCTGGGATCAAGGCACCCGCCTATGCCTGGCTAAGCATTCCTTTGCAATTTTAATTTTTTCTCCAAATCAGCTAAGATGCTAGGGCCTGGGGCCACCAGACAACCGTTAGACCCTTACCAGGTGCCCTGGCTCCTTGAGCAAAGGACTGTCAACTAAGCGGCTAGCTAGCCCGCTGCTTTAGATAGTCTGTAGATGCCTTTGAGAGGGAACACAGCTACTCCTGCTGAAGAGAGGGCACTGTGTGGCAACTCCGGCTGCTTGCTGCTAAAGCAAACTCTGGCTCCAGCAAGCATGGCCTTCGCTACAAACAGTTCAGACAGCCTGCACTGGACCTTTGTCCATCACAAGCCTCACTAACCTCCAGCAGCCATTTTCCCTCTGGCCAGAGGGGGAGCATGTCTCCAGTGGCCAGTCTGAGGTTAATGCAAACATTTCTTCATTGGTATGATGGTCTGCTGGGACTGGCACAATTACAGCCATCTCCTCTCTGACACAAACATGAGGGACAGTGCCTTACTAACAGTCCTGAAGGACGGCTGTCATTATCCCAAACACTATTGCTATCCCTCCTTTCTGGCTAGAGAGGAAACCTTTTCATAGCTCCTAGGAGCTGCTCTCCTGGGCCCCCACAGAAGGCTCTCCTTCAGGGGCCCTTCATTCCCGGTTTGGATCTTAGCTGTTAGCCCATGTGAACAGAGGAGAATGGATGAAAATGAACTGGTGGTGGCCATGCAGCGAGAGCAGCAGTAAGACACTTGAAGACGTCCATCGAGTGACCAGGACTGACTGGGGCGTAGGAGATAAGGAAGGCTGTGAAGAGCTGAGGTGGAGGAGTTCCAGAGAGCTGCTAAGATGTAACATCCAAACATCTCAGATATCCTAGGCCTGAGAGATATACTTTCAACTCTGTAGCAGCTGAGGGTCCTACACCTGAGGGCCCTCAGGAGCTATAACAGCTGTAGGTAGGAACCCTGCTGCCCACTGCTGCTAGAAGCCCAGGACTATGACAGCTGTCAAATGCCAGGGCCACTGGTAATTAAAGTTCCCGCAAGAGGTCTCCAACCTGAGTATCTGCAGCTACAGGCTGCTGGCTCTCAGGGCTGGAGTGTGAGCCTTTGGGTCTATTCAGTACCTTGGTGTGGACACTTGAGGACCTGGGATTGCCATCATTGGGAGTGTTCTTCCTTGCCATCTGGGTAGACCAGAAGGACCCCTGCTAACACTCTGAGGCTAACAGCTTCAGCCATAGACCACATCCCTACCCATCCCGAGAAGTAAATGAACACATTCATGAGAAGGACCCCCAGGCCATGTCCTGAGGGGACAGCAGGTACCTTCCTCATCTCTACATCATGTGCTATCCACCGAATCACCGCCTCGAACACGTATCTCTCATTGCCAACGTTCAGCTTCTCGAGAGAGATCACTTCTTTGAGCTTCTGTGGACTCAGCTCCAGGAACTCCTCCGTGCTGCTGACATCTCGGAAGTGGGTCTCCAGGTATTCGGTGGCCAGGTAATGCACGTGGTGCAGGCAGTAGTGCAGCGCAAAGTCCCGGATGCCAATGCAGTTCTCTGCCGCTATGCAGCCCTCCAGGAACTCACAGCACAGCGTTTTAAGGTCCGTCAGTAGTAGCAGGTCGGCTGCCTGCACAACATCTTGGATTGTATCTTCATTTAACCTGATCTGTGAAGATTACCACAAGCATTTTATAGCTGCATCTAGACAAACAAAACAAAACAAAACCCACAAACCACTAACCCTGTAGTCTGGCCCACAGGAATTCCCCAATTGTTTCTTTTAGTTTTAAAGATTTAGTTTCTTTTTTGTTTTGTTTTGTTTTTCGAGACAGGGTTTCTCTGTGTAGCCCTGGCTGTCCTGGAACTCACTCTGCAGACCAGGCTGGCCTTGAACTCAGAAATCTGCTTGCCTCTGCCTCCCAAGTGCTGGGATTAAAGGCATGTGCCACCACTGCCCGGGAAAGATTTAGTTTTAATTATGTGCATGAGCACATGGATGCAGGTGCCTGCAGAGGTCAGAGGCAGTGGACCCCCATGAGCTGGAGTTACAGGCAGTTGTGAGGTGCCAAGAACTGAACTCAGGTCCTCTGCAGGAGTAAGAAAGAGCTCTTCACCACTGAGCCGTCTCTCCAGCTCTCCAACCCCCAGTGTACAGGTCAAAGGTGACTAAGTATTGTTGACCCCACACTGCACATGTTTCAATAGTCTGAGGTATCAAGGGGCCTTATCTTTTTTTAAATTAAAAAAAAGTTATTATATATACAGCAGTCTGCCTCCATGCAGGCCAGAAGAGGACACCAGATCTCATTATAGATGAGCCACCATATGGTTGCTGGGGATTGAACTCAGGACCTCTGGTTAACCTGAGCCATCTCTCCAGCAAGGGTCCCTATCCTACAGCAGATATACCTGACCTGTTTGTTTGTTTTGAGACACAGTTTCTCTGGGTATCCTGTGCTGTCCTAGAACTTGCTCTGTACAGCAAGCTGGCCTCAAACTCAGAGTCCTATCTCTTGAGTGCTGGGATTAAAGGTGTGCGCCGCTGCCTCTGCCACCAGCAATACCACCCTGCTGATGCGTCTGATTTCATTTCACCTGTCCAGGCTTTCCCTTCCTGTGCCAGCATGATTGACTGCTGACGGGACCATATGCTCACATCAGCAATTCACACAAAAACCTGACTGAGCATTTGGGGTCAGTTATGTTCTGCTACTAGTGGGAACTGGAGTTATCTGTTCCTGTCTACTGAGTGGAATGCCAGGTGGGTGCAAGCTTTGGGTCTCCACAGTAGCCCTGCACTCAATGCTTGAGCCTCAAACCTCCTTCTGGGTCAAACCCATAATGTACACACTACTGACTACTCTTCATTTCTGATACATTCTCCCCAGTTTCCTGACTGATGCTTCTTCTTCTTCCTGCTTCACACTTCTCCATGCAACACACACAACTCCCCAGGCTTCGCTGCTTCAGAAACGAGGGAGTTCAGGGTCCAGCAAAAACCATTTTACCAGACTCTATACATTTTTATACTGCAGACTTCAAAATGTGGTATCACTAATTGCCTCAGAAACTGAGCATAGAAGTGTGGAAAATCAATAAGAAAAATGTCCTGCCCTGAGGACATCAATAACTTTTTCTGCTTTTTAAATTTCTGTTTTATTTTATGTGCATTTGTGATTTGCCACTGGCTGTGCTCACAACTGCACTGACCTCGCCCTGCCTGGCTCCTCCTGCTACGCGGGGTCTCTATGATTTTAAGGGCTCTAACTTCATCCATTTTAACAAGCACACATGTGCACACCTGCTGCCTTGTGTTTGGGGGAGAGTTTCCCTACACTGTTTTCCCAGTGCTATGAAATCACACTACACACTTCAGCAGGACTGGAATCCCTGAGTGTGTAGACAGAATGGATGCATCTAGAAAAGTCAGTTAATGCACTCCAAACACTTAACAGCTGGTCAGAAAGGGGAAGTTGGGAAACAGCAGTGACAAAGGCTCCAATGGGCAGGGCAAAGGGCGAAATCTTGGAGAAAATGAGGCAGAACACAGTCCCACACACGTAAACGTACGACACACTACTCTGCTCTCTGGCCAATGTAACTACTCGACTTGTCTTTTCTGTTTGTTTTTTAAAGATTTATTCCTATTTGTGTGTATGTGTGTGCACTTGCGATCGTGTTGCACCAGAAGATCCCCCGAAGCCAGAGTCCCAGGTGGCTGTGAGCCGCCTGCTGTGGGTGCTGGGGACCTCTCAGCCACTGACCCATTTATACCTGCTCAGGGTCTTAAGAGTCCTATGCTAGGGGGCTGGAGAGATGGCTCAGCGGGTAAGAGCACCCGACTGCTCTTCCAAAGGTGCAGAGTTCAAATCCCAGCAACCACATGGTGGCTCACAACCATCCTTAACAAGAGCTGACTCCCTCTTCTGGAGTGTTTGAAGACAGCTACAGTGTATAATAAATAAATAAATCTTTAAAAAAAAAAAAAAAAAGAGTACTATGCTAGAACCTAAGTTCATAAAGAGGACAGGGCTGGGAGGCAGGAAGAGAAAGCAGTCCAGTGGCTCACCATTTCCTGCCTGCGTATTATCACATCTCCAGAAACAAGGTGGCACAGAGTCAAGGAGAAGCAGGAAGACACAGCAGGGGTGGGGGAAACACATGACCACCAGTGAATACTATGCTAAGGGTAGCTTTCAATGGGAGCTGCCTTTCACTGCAATGCCCTAGAAGAAACTGTTTCTATACAACAAGTCCCAGTGACAGAGATGCTTCTATTTCCATGACGACCGAGAAGGATCAGACAGAGTGGATGTTGTTGTGCAAGACCAGACTCAAGATGTGGTGGCCAAAGAGTCGGTGGTGAAGGGTGTTCCGAGTCCTTTCTAACCTCAGCCTGGAGGGTGGAGCTCAGAAGAGCACGGACTGGGATTTGATCTATGATCTGTGCTGCTCCTTTAGGGACAGAGTCCAGAAGAGCGTGCGTGTATGTGGGGCCATCGCCAGGGAGATGGCAGAAGATGCCATGGCAGTGCCACTCTGAAAGCTGCTAAGTCTCTTCCGGGTCTTGCCCCATGGGTCTCTCCATACCTGCCCACTGAAGATGTAGTCCAGGATCTCCCTCATAACCATTACCGATATCCCTTCAAGTTCAATCTTATAAGTGGATCCGTCATCTTTTGGAGGATTATAGTTTAACTTTGTCCTAAGAAAGGGAAAAAAATGTAAAATTTCTATGAACCAACAGAAACAACTATAAATACATATGCACTCAACACATACTGCGTAGCAAACATACTTCCACTTAGAGGACTTACTTAACTTCAGATCAATATACACAGCTTTAGCTAAAGCCATTGGTCCCAGGACAAAGATGCTACTTCATCGTTTTTAAAGATTTGCTTTTCATTATGTGCATGTGTGTCCTGATGTGTACAGGTGCTCATGCAGGTCAGAGGTAACGCTTCCTCTAGGAGCTGTTGTAACAGGAGTTACGAGCCAGCTGACGTGATGTGGGTACCAGAAACTGAACTGAGGTCTTCAGCAAGAGAAGAAAGCCAAGGGTACAACACAAGGAGACAGACACTGTCTTTAATTAAAAAAAAAAAAAATGGTGCTGGAGAGATGTGTACTGGATAGCTTTGTGTCAACTTGACACAGTTGGAGTTATCACAGAGAAAGGAGTTTCAGTTGGGGAAATGCCTCCATGAGATCCAGCTATAAGGCATTTTCTCAATTAGTGACCAAGGGGGGAGGTTCCCTTGTGGGTGGTGCCATCTCTGGGCTGGTAGTCTTGGGTTCTATAAGAGAGTGGACTGAGCAAGCCAGGGGAAGCAAGCCAGTAAAGAACATCCCTCCATGGCTTCTGTATCAGCTCCTGCTCCCTGACCCGCTTGAGTTCCAGTCCTGCATCCTTTGGTGATCAACAGCAGTATGGAAATGTAAGCCAAATAAACCCTTTCCTCCCCAACTTGCTTCTTGGTCATGATGTTTGTGCAGGAATAGAAACCCTGACTAAGACAAGATGGCTCTGTTGTTAAGGGCACTGGCTGCCCTTTCTGAGGACCTAGGTTTGATTGCCACCATCCACACGGCAGCTCATAAGCCCTATAAGTCCACTCCCTGGAGATCAGACACCCCCTTCTGGTCTCTGTGGGCACTGCATGCATGTCATGCACAGGCACATTTATACGCATAAGAGAAACATAAATAAAATCTTTTTAAAAGGTTAGAAAATAGGGGAGATACCCTAAGAAAACTGGAAGGTGAATTCAAGAGGTTGGATTTAAGGTAGGACTGTCTCCTCGTCACAGACCAAACTATGTAACAAGTACCTGTGTGTGGAGAAAGGCAGGCTCAACCCAAGGTGGATCATTATACTGCTTGAGGATGCTGGGTGTGGGGATGGCTTCTCACAAGCCCTCAGGAAGAAACCAGGCCACAAAAGAGGGATGAAGGTCAGAATAGCTGTCTACGTTACATACAGAAAGACTGAGTGTCTGGGAGAAAGAGACCAGTACTTGGTAGGCAGAGGCAAGCATTCCTTTATAAGTTCCTGGCCAGGGAGGGCAGTATAGTGAGACCTTGTCTCAAAACAAACAAAAGCAAAGAAAAGGAACCACCAAAACATAACACAACATACAAATAAACAAAGAGCCCAAAAGAGATTTTTTTACAAATAAAATCCAGGACAGAATATTTTCAGTTACACAGTCACCAAACAATCTGTCAGCCTTTCAGCGAATGTGCCTGGGAAGTGTGTCCCCGCCGACCAAGGAAACCCAGAAAGGAGGCATGCACACAGTGCAGACATGCTGCCAGTGTGCTGAAGACACTGCTCCTCAGCCTGGGAGAGCAGCGGAAGCTAAGGTGAAGAGCAACTCCTGGATCAGCAGCCAGGGGCCAGCACAGGAGGCCCTGCAGGCGTCTCCAAAGGATCTATAAAGCAGGTAGTCACGTGGCGCTGCTCCTCTTGGTATTTAAATCTCCTGACTGCTTACTAGCCACAGCTTTTTCCCGAGCAAATGTTTCCTGGGCCCCCATTTGTGACACCCTCGGGTCTGTCTACGTGCCTGAGAGTAAAGAGGAAGCAGCGGACAAGCTTCAGTCAAGGGACAGCATGAGCAACGCCAAAGTCTCCGGAATGCACCTTGTGCGAGCAAGCCTGTCTCCCAGCCACCTTTACCACTGACATCTGTCTATCTGTCAGAGCCACGGTGCTGGTGGCGTGGCCAGTCAGCTCCCAATTCACCCTCTGCTTGCTCTGTCAAATGGGGCCGGGTCTTTTATTAAAGCATTGTCCCCCTCAAATGAGGGAGTGCTAAGGCCGCCAGGAGAGGGAGGGCAGTGGGAACAAAGCTAAGGAAAGAAAACTACAAGACAGACAGCGGAGCTCCCTGGTTCTGAGGTATTGCCTGGGAGGCTCCCACAGTGAAGGTCTCTCCTGCCTCAGGCTCCTGCACTGTCCAGCTATCCAGAGGCCACCTTCAGTCACCTCCGCCCCCCTTCCCAAGCACCTTAGAAAAATCAATTTCCAGCAAGTTTTGCCAGTGTGGCCATGCAGTAAGCCACAGGCATGTCCTGTACAAGATCAGCTCAGAGGTCAAAGCTGCTGCCTGGATCCGTTATTCCTCCATTTTAAAGGTTCCTCTTGGACTAGCCAACCCACTGCTACCCCAATCTCCTGTTAGAATGACCAATTCTTTGTTCAGGGTCAGGGAGACCGCTCAGCAGGTAAAGGAGGCTGAAAATCTGGTGGACAAACAGAAATGACTTCCCAGATCATCCTCTAACCTTCACATATGCTGCTGCACACACCTACCAGGGAACACTCGCCCACCCTCTACCCGTCCCTAAATAAATGAAATGAAAACAATTAATAAAGACCAGAGTCAAAACCCAATAGTGATGGCCACAGTACACACCTTTAATCCCAGCACTCAGGAGGCAGAAGCAAGCAGATTTCTGTGAGTTTGAGGCTAGCCTGATCTACAGAGCTCGTTCCAGGACAGCCAGAGCTACAGAGAAACCTTGTCTCAAAACAAAACACCACACCAATAATATATATATAGAGAGAGAGGATTGTACAGTTAGAAGCATTTACTGCTCTGGCAGAGGACCTGGGTTCAGTTACCAGAACCTGCGAGGCAGCTCAAAACTACCTCCTAACTCCTGTTTTAGGGGACTCTGTAATACCCTCCTCCTTCTGGTCTCCTGGGGCACAGCGACATATACAGTGCACATACCTATAGGAAAGCAGGTACTCATATATAAAATAAAAGTAAATAAACCTTAAAAACAAAAAAGAAAACTCTAAACTTTCATGTTCACCTTTCTGTGTGGTTTCTCTGACCTAGATGGAGACACACAGGGCTATTAAAGATGCACTTAGCTGGGGGGAATTTTTCTCACCTTAATGTACTGTTCAAAGAAGACCTGGCTGTGATATGTGTTGCAGACAGCAGGTTGAGGGAGCTACAACTCATTTTAAAATGACTATACTGCTACATGTTTTCCCAACAAGAGGGGATCTATTTTAGATTGCGTCATTTTTCTCAGACACAGACGACTAAGAGGAGAGAAAACTGACCAGCTAAAATATGTCAGGAGTCTTAAAATGCGGTCACATCCAGAACCCATGCCAAATGAATTGTATACGCCACACATTTGGAGGTTAAATAACAAAACTAACCTTAACTATGCTTTAAACTCACCTGTCCTTCTATGCTACCCCTGCGCCCCCAACCCAGCACTGTCTGAGCACACTTAATCGCTCCCGCCCATGGCTGAGAATCTGCAGACTCCTCCTGGGATGGGTAACACTGCTACATCTAAACTTCCCCTTCCCTATGACAGTCAGGTCCAAATTCATGTGTGTCTGTGTGTATGCATGTGCGCGCGTGCACACACACACGCACATGCGCTTATGTGACAAGTGCCTGTACATGTGTGCTTACATCCTAGTTTCCTTGTCAGGGTCTCATGTATTTCTAGCTGGCCTCAGACTCACTCAGAGATAACCTCCTGCTTCCACTTTCTGGGATCACAGGTGTGCATCACCACACCTGGCTGGGGTGTGCTGCCACCCAGGGCTCCCTGCATGCTAGGCAGACACTCTGCCACCCGAGCTACATCCTAGCTCTTCTGCTGAGCTCCCAGGCCTAAGGCAAGAATTCTTCCAACCAGGAAACTCGGCAGGTTTGGAAAGAGAAAATGATGCTCTTAAATGTCCCCCTAAAACTCAAGTGTTGAAGGGACAGTCCCCATTGCAATGTGTCCAGGGCCTTTGGGAGACGACTAGATCATGAGGGCGAGCCAACCCATTTGTAGACTCAGAGCTTTATGAGTTTGGTGAAGGAGTCTTTCTTGAGCTTTGCTCTGACAAGTGTTTCTTCTAGGACGTCCAGCCTCAGCAGATATAAGCAACCAGGGACTGAAGGAATGAGCCCAAGCACACCTTCCCCTTTTGATTTTTTGGGGTATTTCATCTCAGCAATTGGCATGTAACTAACGTAATGCTCCACTACTGTTTGGAAAACATCCTGAGCTGTTAGTTACTGCTGAAGGAGTGCCAGGAGAAAAGTGCCCCTGGGTGAACCTCGCGTGCAACAGAGCTGTGTGAGCATCAGGCAGACAGGAGACTTTCTGATGACTGCATCTGATGCCCTCTTCTGACCTCTGCACACACACATGCAAGCAAAGCACTCACATATAAACCAGCCATGGAAGAGAGTTCGACGGAGCAGTGACAAGCAAGAACAGGGAGCGTTTCTTCTCTGCTGATGCAAACACTCATTTCTAATAAAGGAACCATACTCAGGCAGAACACAGGGGAGGGTGATGTCCACGGAGTGGAGGTGCTGCAGTCTGGGTGACTCATGGCCTGACTCCCACAGCGGCTATGACCCATGTCACATGGGACCCTGTGCTATGAGGCAGGCCCTCTGAGGCGCTCGGAGGAGACAGCCTGGGACAGCACTCTTTACCCTAACTGGCAAACTAGCCATTCATTCTTTTGGAGAAATTTGTTTTACAGATGACCTCCCCCCACCACCACCACACACACACACACACACACTCCTTTTTCCATTTTGTGAATTTCCAGAAACTACACACACACACACACTGTTTAGGGCAGTGAGAGTCTGTGTGTGACCCAGTACTAGCAAATGTGTGTATTCAAACACTTATGTAAGGGCACAAACCACACACCCACCAGAGGGAGCCCACTGAGCCATGGTCTGGGTTACTATGCAGTGGCAACACAGGTTTGTTAGATGTAACACATGTCCCACTCTAGTGAGGATGTGAGAGTACTGGGGAAAGGGGGCTCTGCATTCGGGGGCTCAGGCCTTCTCTGTACCTCCTTCTCAATCCTATTGTGAGTTTACAACTGCCCTAAGACATATGGTCTGGCTAAAGAAGTTTTTTTCTAAAGTTATGTCTGCGTTTTTTAAAGTTGTGCTTTGTACACATAAATGCAGTACCCACAGAGGCCAGAAGAGGGCCCTACATTCCCTGGAACCGGAGTTACAGGTTGTGAGTTGCCTGACTTGGGAGTTGGGAACTTAACTCAGGTTCTCTGGAATATAACTACACACTCTTACCCACTGAGTCATCTCTCCAGTCCCTAAGGTCTGTTTTGTGGAGGTTTTTTTTTTTTCCTTTAAAGATCTTTTCTAGTTCCCAAGTATCATTTGTTGCTAGCATGTCAACACAGACCTTTGATGGCACTGTGTCTAGTAGGAACACAGCAGCGAGCCTCACAGTTCCTCCCACAGACATGGGAGAGTGACAGAGCTCTCAGCTGGAAGCCTAAGCAAGAGGGCTGTGCACTGGAAACTAGAGACCCAGGCCAGCATCACGCAGTCCCACCACTTCCAGCTGAACCAGGAAATCTTAAGAGTGTTTCCTGTAGCCATGCTATAATAGGAGACTGACCATGAACAGGGCCTGTCCGGGGAGAAGGAGGGAAAGAAACTGCATCAGGCTGTGGGACTCTGAATGTAGCGTTTCTAAAACACGTACATATGAATGTGTGCATCTCTGTGGCTAAGTGCATGTTTATATGGGTAGGTGCATGTGGGTACAGAAGAGGGTGTTAGGTCCCCTACCCCTGAGTTGCAGGTAGCTGTGAGTCACTAGACATGGGGGTTGAGCATGAATTCAGGTCCTGTATAAGGGCAGCAAGTGCTCTTAACCACTGCACTGGCCCTGCAGTTTGCAAACGTTGTTTTAAAGGATGGAGTCCCAACAGTCTGTGTGCCGCCCCCTCCACTCCTCCTCCATCTGATTCTTTTTACCCAAGAAGCATAGTATTTATTTACTTTCAAATTTTTCTCTCACACACATCCTTTGAGTCACAATTTGAACAACTTTACGAGCAGTTACCTGGGCTGACCTCACAGAACCTTCTGGAGAGCCACTATAGAGAACCAGATATCTGGGTCTTATCCTAGACCAACTAGGTCAGCCTTAGAGTGCATAATAAGTGTAAGACACACCCTGGCTCTGGCCAGTTCCTGCTGCCCAGAACGCTTCTTGGGCCTCTCCCCCACATCTATAGCTCTGCTTCTTCCCAGCTAGGTGTGGCACAACACCCACAATGGCAGCCTGTGCCCTGCCCTCACTGGCTCTTCCCTGCTTTTATTTTCCCTCACAGGACCGTTCCACTCCTAATGAACTGCACCTGCTTATGCTGACTGCCATGAAAACGGACTGTTCGCACCTCACCTGTGGTGAAGATACGGCCAACCCCACAGGATCTAAAATTAGACTTTGTTAGCCCCTGGGAATGGCTGTGAGGGGCCATCTAGGTGGAAGACCCTGACTCTGGGGGCACCATTCCATGGTCTGGGGTCCCGTGCTGAATAAAAGGAGAAGGCTAGCTGAGTACCAGCAGCATCTCTCTGCTTCCTGCCTGAGGATGCCCGGAGACCAGCTGCCTCAGGCTCTGCGCCTTCCCTGCCATGACTGTGACTTCAAACTGTGGGCCCAGGGGACCCTTTCTTTCCTTCAGTTGCTTTGCCAGGGACTTACATTACTGCAGCAGGAAAACTAACTAACGTACTTCCCCACCCCACCCCAACATTCATGGTATTTGACACATAGTCACCTGACCTGAAGCACACAACCAGAGTGTGTGGGAACCCATGGCTTCCAACCCCGCAGAATCAGTGACTGAAATGAAGTGACCACAGCTGTTGGGACAGGGCGAGAGTGGCCAGCAGGCGATGTCCTCCTACAGCAGGCCAGGCACACTGCAGTCGCACGTGCAAGCACTCAGCTCCTCGCTGGGCTGATGCCCTCCATGGGAACTGCATTGTAGGGCTGCCTGCGAAGGAAGCTCTCGTTTGTGGCTTAGCTAGCCATACCTCATCTTTCTGTGCTTCAATGTCTCATGGTCACTGTCACCAGTGGTCTTCTGGGAAGCCTAGACTTGCAATGCAATACAGACTCCAAAAGGTTTCTAGAGCTCTGGCCTCAGTTCAGGTGATGTCCTGAAGATGACAAGGCCCCTGGGGTCCCGCAGAGGTTCAGAAGCAGCTCCTGCCAGAGCTGTGTCCCACCTCCCCCAACACAGCCCCCAGGCTGTGATGCTGGCACAGGCACAGGGTGTTCTTTCTTTTTCTCAGGGAGCCTAGTCTCCACCGTGAAGAAGGAAACAGCACTGGCTTTGCTCTGCCGCCACACAAGAAAATAAATGTTTATCTTTGAAAGCCAGTGACTTGAAGGAAGATGGAATTTACCTTAAGGAGGCCATGCTTTCTGAAAAGAGACTGTGGGAATTCAGCATGTATTACAACTTAGTAGAGGGCTGGGGAAAGGAATGTTGGTAAATCGTCTGCCAGGGAAGCATGAGACCTGGGACTGGGTCCTCAGCACCCGTGCAGAAGCCATGTGTGGTTATATGTCTGTGCCCTAGTGATGGGGGCTGAGGGTGGAGACAGCTAACAGGTGGGGCTGCGAGACTTTGTTTTAAAAATATTAAATACTCAAAGGAAATGTATGTAAGTGTATTGGTGTTTTGCCTGCCTACTTCTCACAGAGACCAGAAGAAGGTGAAGGATCCCTAGAACTAGAGATGGTTGTGAGCTGCCATATGGGTGCGGGAAATTGAACCTGAGTACTCTAGAAGAGTGGTCCATGGTCTCAACAGCTGAGGCATCCATACATCAGTCTCTATACAATGTGTCTTGACCAAACCCACCCCACCCCCTAGACCCCATAGTACACGCCCCTCCTACCACCACGGCCTTTCTAATAAAAAAACAAAACCCAGTAACCACTGGGTCCAATCAGTGCTGCCTGCCTCCCATGCAACCTACCAGGGGTCACATCCCTGAAAGACATGGCACCCCTTCAAGCAGTGAACATCAACTGCCAACAGTTCCTCTGCTTGGGTGAAGCCTTTCTCATCTCCTCTGGTACTGAGGACAGCTTGGTCCTGTGCAGGTCCCCAGAGCTACTGTGAGGTCACGAGTGCACCAGTCTGTTTTGTCCATAGTCCTCCTCCAAATCCTCCAGCTCTTAGACTCTTTTTGGTCTTTGGCCATGTTCCCTGAGACTTGTGGGAGGCAATACAGCTGGAGCGGTCCTGTCTGAAAGGGGGGGTGGTGTGTGTGTGTAGTGGCCCCTGGCCTCTAGAAGCTTGTGCTTACATGCACGCACACACACGTAAACTACACGTGTGACACACACTCAGGATGCTATGGGGGACATCTAGAGTGTATCTAGGCAGTTGGGATAGGGAGGGAGCGGCAGCAACCCTGGCATCACAGAGAGCATAGGAATGAAGACTCACAGTGACAATGACTCCAAGCAGAAACAGCCACCCCCACCGAGAGAGGGAGACAGCCTGTGACCTCCACAGTACCAACTGCTCGGCTTAGTCTTTCCCTGTCCCAGAGAGGTACTGATAGAACTTCAGAGAGCCAGCCGGTGCTTCCCACTCCAGCAGCTAAGGCAACAGCACTTCTAAACAAAGTGTCAACAAGATCAAATGTGCTGTAGACTCTGGGAGTTTGTGCTTTAACTCCCTTGTGTCAAATGGTACAGTCCACAACTGCCTTCTTTCCAGCCTGCTCAGGGTCTACTCCTCCTGGGGATGGTCCTCTTAGTAAACTCCTCTTTCTGTCCAATTGTGTACAAACACAAACCAATGAATACCAAGGGAGAAAAGGTGTTACAGACTGTAGGTGGATGCTGAAACCAGCAAGACAGTGGGTAAGTATCAACTCCCAGACTGACTTCCTGGTTACCAAGAGAAAGTTGCGTAGGCCAGGAGATGTCTGTGACCAGAGTCTGCTAGTGTCAGGACACCACTGACGGCATGCGGTTTTCCATTTGAAACACCCAGGCGGGCACACTCATACCATGGCTGTTGCTGGAGGCTAACCTCAGCCCAAGCTGGGGGGCACCGTATGAAGCGACTGACAAGTTCTCACCCGGCATCACAGTCATGACACATAGGGAAAGCTGAGAAACCACTACAGGCAGACACTCATCTGTGACGATCTCCACCTTTTCATGGTGATGTCTGTCTGTCTGTCTGTCTGTATGTGTGTGTGCATGCATGCGTTTACATGCACCACCTGAGTGCAGGCACCCCCCACAGGGGCTAGAAGAGGGTGTTAGATCCTCTGGACCCAGAGTTACAGGCCACTAAGTGCTGGGAACTGAATTTGGATCTTCTTCATAGTTGAGGGGTCTCTCCAGCCCCGTGCCTTGCCTTTCTTGATTCCGACTCTGCTGAGCTGGCCAGGTAGCTTGGACAGCACCCTTCAAGCCAGGGTTGGCTAAGTTTGATGGTCTCATGGTGGCTGAAGCCTGGCAGGGATGCTCCTGAACGCTGAGGTGCCCTCATCTCTAGGGGAGACCCTGCCTCCTACTGGTCAGCGGGCAAATGGCTCCAACAGGGTTCTCCACTGCAACCACGAGCTTTCCTTTCATAGGTAATGAACACGTTGGAGATCATATGGGTAAATATAAAGATCCATTGATTTCTCAGACTCTTGCCCAGTGACCTCAGTGCCTACCAGAGGATCTGCCTGCAAAGACCCACCGTTGGTAAGGATGATGTCTACCCCCACCTACATCTCTGTCTACCTTCTCGTCTTCCCCACAACATACACACTGGGGTCTCTTTTAGGTTGCCTAGCCTGGCTTTGAACTCATGACTCTCTTGTTTTGGCCTCCTGAGTGCTTAGCTCCAAGGACCTCTATTTCAGTTCCCTTCACAGATGTTAGCTGACATTCTTTTGTAAGAGGCACACTGCATCTCCTCTCCCATTTGTAAAGTATGTTTGTCCATTTGTTTGTTCATTCACTCATTCATTCAGTCAGTCACAGACACACAATGGCTGTTTACTTTATTCTGATTATAATTCAGCAGGGTCCTTTGTTGCTCGAATTGCTGGAATCCGACCACTACAGTTTTTTGAGGCTGGCTTTTTTTTTTTTTTTTTTTTTTTGGTCCCTCCCTACTTTCTGGCACAAGGCACTTGAGGCTTATGGAGTAGTTTTCCTGCCTTGGCACCAAGCCAACTAGGTCTCTGAAGACCATAGAGTTTTAAATGTTATCTGATTCTACTCTGGAAACCTCTCTCTGGCAGCCACAGGGTGGAGAGAGCTGGGCCAGTGGGGGGCCAACCCAGCTTGGGGCCAATAGGAGCTGGAGGCTGAGTGGGCAGGTATGGCTGGGAGGAGACAGACTCCGGGAAGCAGAGGCCAGAAGGGATGCTTTGGCGTGGATCAGATGCAGAGGGAAAGCAGGGAGGAGGCCTCTTTGTCAGCAGCTCTCAGCTCTCTCCTGGGGAGCCTGTGGTGTATTAAAGGTAATGGAAGGGGTCAGCAAGGTGGCTCAGTGGGTATAGTACTTGTCCTGCAAGCCTAATGACCCTGGAACCTGTAGAAGGAGGGAGTCAACTCCACAAAACTGTCTCAACCTCCACACCCTTGCCAGGGGATATGTACCACCCCACCATATACACATCTAAACATTATTTGTATATATAAATTTGTAAAAAACAAAACAACAACAAAACTAGGGCTGGAGAGATGGCTCACTGGTTAAGAGCACAAACTGTTCTTCCAAAGGTCCTGAGTTCAAATCCCAGCAACCACAGGGTGGCTCACAACCATCTGTAATGAGATCTGACACCCTCTTCTGGTGCATCTGAAGACAACTACAGTGTACTTAGATATAATAATAAATAAATCTTAAAAAAAAAACCAAAAACAAACAACTGAAGGGAATAAGGGCCTGGGGAGGCGGCTCAGTGGGTGTTTGTTCTTATGGCAGGAAGACCTGAGTTCAAATCCTGCGCCTCTCACATGGACACGGTTCCATGTGCCTGTGAGCCCAGGGTTTGAGGGCAGAGATCTTGTCTCAAAAAGTATGTAGATAACAACAGATGAAGACCCACTGTTCTAGGGTGTGTACATACACACAGGGGTGTCCTTCCCCCACACACAAAAGGGAAGGAAGGACAGCTGACTTGGAAGGAGCAGTGTGACCACCAGGGGTGAAGGTGGCCAGGAGCTAGGTAAGTGACCTTTGGGCTTGGGACAGAGGAGAGGGCAGCAAGTGTCTTGGCACAGTTAGAGCTGTTGGGGGAGGTGGCAGAGTAAGGTCAGAAGTGTCTGTATGCCTGACCAGAGCCCAGGGACAGGAAGGAAGAGAGCCAGAAAGTTGGCTGTGGGGGAAACAAAGGTGTCACTGGAGCCAGGAGAGACGGAATGTCAAGAAAATGATGGGCAGCGATAAACAGGCCAAGGAAATGTCTTAGTTTACACTGCATCTGGAGATTACATGCCACAGCTCTTCAAAAACCAGATTCAGTGGAGTCATGAAATGCAGGTTTAATTGCAGAGTAAAGAAAGGCAACAGGGAACTTGCACCAGGAGAGCTGGTTCCCCAAGTCTTAGCTAAGAAGTGGAGGCCAGACACTGTCAGAAGGGACAGACAGCCACTCTGAGTCTCACTGAGGCACATGTGAGGTCAGGCATGGTTTCCAGCAGGGGCAGGGACTCAGCAGAGATTAAAATGACAAGAAAAGGAGACAGAACACAGAATGGGAGCTTGAAGAAACAGTTCCACGTAAGTGAGGGGGTGGCGGCATCCACCCTGAACACAGAAGACGGTAAGAATCACCCAAAACAGCCAACAGAGAGCCTCAGGGCAGTGATGGTGGAGCGAAGGACAATGAGTACCTGCTATCATAGTGCTAGGAAGGTAGAGACAGGAGGACCCTGGGCTCACCAGAAGCCAGTCTAGCTGAATTGGGGGGCTCCAGCTCAGTCAGAAATCCTGCTTCAAAAGATAAGGTTGAGAGCAATAGACACCCAAAGTCAACCTCTGGCCTTGGCATGGCACATCGCTTGCATGCACGCGCGCGCACGCGCACGCGCACGCACACACACACACACACACACACACACACACACCTCAGATAAATAAGTAAAGGAAGAAGGGAGGGAGGGAGGGAGGAAAGGGAGGGAAGGCAGGCAGGCAGGCAGA
The DNA here is from genome assembly GCF_900095145.1 of Mus pahari. Classification (NCBI taxonomy): domain Eukaryota; kingdom Metazoa; phylum Chordata; class Mammalia; order Rodentia; family Muridae; genus Mus; species Mus pahari. The sequence continues at coordinate 40,391,313 of NC_034609.1, read as the reverse complement.
AGAGAGCGATGGAGGAAGACATCTCCTTTTCTTGTCATTTTAATCTCTGCTGAGTCCCTGTACCTGCTGGAAAGCATTTTTATTGACAGAAGATTTGACGTGAAGTAAGTTCCAGGCCAAGCATGAACATAAACAGTAAGCACACAGACATGACTCCAGGATCACACCGGCTCACCACTCACAATCAAAAATAAACTGAGCTGGACTCTCATGACATCTTTTTATGCATGGGAAATACATTTTCTAAATTTAAGTACGGTTTTTGTAACTTCCTAGTCAGTAACATTTCCATTTTCAAAGACAAAGCTGGAAAATGCATGTTAAATTTCAAGATGAGCTCAAAGGCAGAAGGGTGACCCAGCAACTTTTGAAGCAAATTCTTCTAGAATGAAACAAGCCAGAGTCTTGCTCTGGCCACACCCCAATCTTCTGAAAACACACGAGAGGTGCATTCATGACGAGACATGCGGACATGTCCAGATTTTCTCCTTGGGAATTGTTTTTCAAGATGTCATTGAAAAGTGGCTCCTTCAATGACCTTGAGACCTCATGCAAAAGGTCATGTCAGAAGTATAGCTTTTTGCTCTGGCTACTGTGTGTGACATTTACTTTGTAGTCTGGAGGCCAAAAGGCTGAAGACAGGTGCCAGGCTGCCCAGGCTCCTCCATGATTGACTTTATATAGCAGACAGAGAGATGGAATGGGGTTGGGAGGGATGTGGGCTAACGGGCCCCTCCCTCATTAACAAAGGGTTGCTCGGGTTCTTTGCTACAGTACACAAATGGCACTAAATACCACAGACACGCCAGGAGGAAGGAGAGGAAGAAGAAGAGGAAGAGGAGGGAGACAGCAAGCCTCCTGAAGAAACATAAGGGGACAGCAGAAGTTCTACAAGTTCATCCTTTCTGAGTGCTCCGTGAGCTTTAAGGGCTGTCTGTTCTGCCTGAGTAGGATCAAGAGAAGCTCGCACCTCACACACGTGGAGGTGGCTCCAGGACCAGCTCCTGTGTAGCAGCCCTACACTCCAGCTTCAAGCCACGTCTTTGCTTCTGGCAGCTCCTTAATTTATAGCCCGCTGCTATAACCGTCTTCAAACAACTTGAGGCTGCACATGGCTTTCCAAAGTGTTGTCAAGGGAACGGATGCTTCTCCTCTAAGTCCCCAGCCAGCCCTGCTGGAACAGCGGCTCACTCACTGCTGCTGCTGTTTCTGAATACAGAGTTTGATCTCTTCTCTCGGGCCTCTCGGCACCAGAGCTGACCATGGTGTGGAAGTCAGCACACCAGGACCCCCTCATCAGTTACCCTTTGTGGTATGACGGCGACTCTGTCCTCCTTCCGTTACTAACACATACTCAGCCACGGAGCAAAATGCTTTGGCCAAAAGTTTCATCTTACGGGGTGGTACACACAGCATCTTGAAGGCCAGCATCAGTACTTACAGGTTACACCTATGTCCCTCTCAAACATAAAAGATCCACTTATGACTATAGCACCTCTGGTCTGGAAATACAAAATGATGGGCTTTCAAAACCGCCAGCCCAACTGTCTGTTCCCTCTGCTGGGCAAAGGACTGATGGAGGGCAGGCTGAAGCACTCTGCCACACGTTAACGGGGCCTGTGCAAGGGAGGAAATGATTTGGCAGTGCTGGGAAAACATTGTCCACAGAGGGATATCTGAAGCAGGCCTATGTTTGTGTGTGTGTGTGTGTGTGTGTGTGTGTGTGTACATGCATCTAAGTGTAGGACAAATGGACATCTGAAACAGATCTGTGTGTGTGTACCCTATGCGTGTGTGTGCATGTGTGTGTGTGCTAATGCATGTGGAGGGCAGAGGCCCGTAGGGTCTTTGTCACTCTCCGCCTTGTTTTGAGGGATGAAGTATCTGACTGAACCTGGAGCTGACACCTTCAGTGACAGTGACTGACTGGCCAGGGAGCTCTGGTAGTCATCTGTCTCCCCCTTCCCAGCACTGGGATCTGAACTCAGTTCTTAATGCTTACACGACAAGCACTTTGCTTTCTGAGCCAGCTGAAGCAGGTCTTTAAGGATGGACATGAATTTACCGGTCTGAAGGTAGCTGGAAAGGCAGACAGCAGCCCCAAGGCTGGTCAGGAGTTCCATGCACAGGAGGGCGAGGCTCCGATGGACGGTTATCTCCTGGCCTCAACAACTGTGCTATTCCCACTTAGTTTAATGGTTAGGTCCCCCACCCCTGCACTGAAACAGGAGCCAGCTGATTTCTCCTCAACCCTGACATCAGCCAAGCTTGGGGCCTCACCCTTGCCATGGGAGGAGGGCTCCATTCTTGCCCTTGCCAGGCCGCACAGCAGACAATTCTCCACCACATTCCAGGAGATGTTCTGTAATGACAGCAGCTCAGGACTGAAGAAGGACCTAAGCCAAAGAGACCCCGCCTGCTAGAACACTCTGCCTCCCCCCCCCATGCACCCTCACTGTACTGGGTCCAGTCACATGTCAGCTCACAGTCTCCTGTCCTGCGTGGCCGTGCACCTGTTCTATCTGAACCCCACAGACCCGTCTCCCCCTCTCTCCACAGCTTCTTTACACGTGGCTTTCTTCAGGTTAAACAGCCTTTGTTCCACATCAGGCAGGTTCTACCCTATAGGAAAGTCCTACAGGGCCCTAACCTCATTCCCAGCATCAGTGGTTCGAGCACTTTTCATAGGTGGAAACGCAGACATCTCAGCGAGGTAGGGTACCACCTTGGTGCCTCCTATTCCTCTCCTCCAAGTCCCAATACAAATAGCACCGATCCAGCCCCTGCTCCATCCACAGCCCAGCCCTGGACCAAGGTCCTTACTTCCCATCAGAAAAACAACAGCCTCACACAGGGCTGCTTCTACCCAGACTCCTCTAACCTGTTCTCAAGTGACCTTAAAAGAAATGCACAAACAAGACTAAAGATTCTCTTTCAAAGAAGCTTCCAGTGCCATTCACAACCTGTCCGCTCTACCCTGAGCCGAGTGATATCAGGAATGTGCTCTTTTATCTGCGCCTCCCCCTCCCTCTACTCTACCACCTCCTAATTCAGGGAAAGCACAACCTAATCTAGGAGCCCTGTGGCACCAGCATGCCCCTGGGACCACAGGCATGCGTGGGCCTCTGCTCTGCTCTGCCCCAACAGCTGGTCCTGACCCGCACCACTCCCCCCACCCCGCTCCTCAGCTTAGATGTCCCCTCCCTCGCAGGTACTCCTAACAGAGCAAGTTCCTTGAAGTGGTTCTCAAAGCACCCACCCCCTCCCTCTCTGCCATTACAGGACCGTGCACCATGGCTTCCCAGTGTATACTTCACAGGTGGCGGAACACGGCCTGCCTGGCTCAGGGCAAACACAAAAGGTTAGCAAGCCTGTTGTAGCATACCAGTCCGGAGTCTCTCTTGCCACTTAGGAATGGGTGCTCACTGTGCGGGAGGCCTCACAGAGATTTGTCAATGCTTACAGTGAGATTTCAGAAGTGTCTACCTCAGGAAACAAAAGTTTCCTCCCTCATTCCTGACCTCCGACCCCTCTCCTAGATGCTGGGACCACACTATGAAAAAAAATGAATACCTAAAATAGTTTTGACATCTTAGATACATGTTTATTTTTTCACTAGCTCCACGGAGGTAAAAAAATAAAGAGCAAGCCTAGAATTCCAGGAAACCGATCTTAGCGTTGACCCTGTTTAGTGAAAGGCAGTGAATAGCCACTCAAATGGCAAGAAGGGCGACCCTTGGGTGCCCTGGGAGGTCAGGGACCAGCACCCTGTAGCTGCCAAGACTTGGGATTACCTCCTGATGGGTGACTAGCCCTGTCTTCAGCCTCCTGGACAACTGACATGATACCACCAAGGCCCCTCCCCATTAACTGTACCAGATAAATGGCACAGGGCACTTCAGCAACTTTGGACAACACTCCCTCCCTAACTGTGACTGGCAGGAATGGGCCATCGGCACATGTGTGATGGCATTTGTGAAGAATGCTCTGGCCAAGACGGTGGTGAACACTGTCTGTGGGGCCCTTTCCTCCCACGAGGGGACAGCAGGAAGCATTGGTCTCCTGGCTCTTGGACTCCGCTGCAGGAGGGGCAGCATTTTACACCTCCACACCAATAGCGTGTGTTGCATGGCTTATGCAGAGGACAGACAGCGTTGGTATCTCTGCACAGCTGCTGAGTAGGCAGAAGAGCGCAGTGATGAGCCACACACCAGAGAGAAGTCCGGAAACTGCTGCTGGAGGTCGAAGAAGCCACACCAGGAAGGTTACACATTGTAATCCTGACACCCGAGACATGGCGGCCAAAGGATTCTAAATTTGAGGCTACTGTGGGCTCCAAAGCTGAGGTCCTGCCTAAAGGCAGAGAAGCAGGGGCTGGAAAGATGGCTCAGTGTTGACAATGTTAGTTGTTCTTCCAGAGGACAGTTCTAAGTCATTACCAAGTTGGGTGGCTCACAACCACCTGCAATCCAGCTCCAGAGGCTCCAAAAGATGTGCTCGTGTGCGCGCGCGTGCGTGCACACACACACACACAGAGAAAGAGGAAGGGAGGGAGAGAGGAAGGGAGGGAAGGAGAAAGGAAAAGATAGAGGGAGGGAGGGAGATCTTTAAAAACTCCATCAAACAGTCCTATACCAGCTCCCCTGAAGGAAAAGCTGGAGTACAGGTATGTTCCCTTTACTAGGAAACAGAAGCCCATACAGTGAGCCAGGGGTTCCTGCAGCCTCAGATTCTGTCTCTGAAGATGAAGCGGGACCTCAGCCTACAGAACACGGGGAAGATCCGAGCGAGTATCAGTGACTCCTCTCCAATTCTCACTGTTGCTTGAGACCGCGCTGTTAAAAACTTCTGTCCTCACCTGTCATTCTCCATGGGGCAGAAGAGAGGCACATCCAACCTCATGTCCTCAAGGTCGGGGACAGTACAGAGACTGGCCGACAAACAATTCAAGCGACAGAGGTTTGGGGATACCTTGAGCCCCACAGTACAGACAGTGTTCAATCTTTCAGAGGCACTGGCAGGTGTTTATGGTGAGTACTGATAAGACTAGAAATACACATTCCAAGGTGTATCAGCTTGTCAGCACTGAATCCTCTTTCGAGTTGTTCCTAAAAGACAGGGCAATGCTCCCAGGTAGAGAAGAACCAGAATAAAACCAGCATATTGGAGAGCTGGCCTCCATCAGCACGCAGCTCCAAACAGATACAAAACACGGCTCCCCTCCATGCTTCTTAGTTCAGCAGAGATGTAAACACCTGCCTGTCTATCTCCCACTTAGGCCACACACTGCCCAACAAGGCTCTGCAGAACTGAGTGTGTTCACACTGCACATCTCTGCAGTGCGTACGGGACTGTGAAGGGCAGTCCCACTGCACGTGCCTCCCTCTGCCCTTACAGGGCTTCTATTAGACTTCCCTTGGGGTTTTGTTTTTTGTTTCGTTTTGTTTTTATTTGTTTGCTTGTTTTTTGAGAGAGAGAGCATCTTACACTGAACCTGTAGTTCACCATTTCAGCTAGAGTGGCTTGCCAGCCAGCTCTGGGCATCCACCTGCCTCCACTAACTCTAGCACTGGGGTCACAAACATGTGTTGCCACACCCAGATTTTCTGTGGATGCTGGGGAATCTGAAGTCGGGTCCTCAGGCTTGCACAGCAAACACTTGTACCCACTGCACCACCCCAGCCCTTGGAGCTTGCTTGCTCACTGTTTTTTTTTCTATTTATCTGTCTGCCTGTCTGTCTTTCATCCCATCTTTCTCATGAAGGCTTTATTAAACTGTCTTACACAGCCACATATTGACTGGGCAAAATTCTTACTTCATCTATGTATTCTTTTTCTAGCATCGTTAACCAGAGGAAACCTAAGAATTCTTTTCTACGCTGGAGAGTGGAGAGCGAGAGATAAGGAGTCTGCATTTCCTTCACTCAGACCAGAAGTTAATCTTCCAGATTTACACATTTTCATACACATGAGCTATCTTAGGGATGGGACTTCAACTAAAGTTCATGGAGTTACAATATACATATATATTTGTATTGTGTCTACGTTTATCCCTGACCCGTATGAAATAAGACCACGGTCAGGCTTTGGAGATTTCAGATTTTTAGCCTGTATGTTTCCTACGCTCACTCTGTGACAATGTTGGACTTTTGTCACTGACTTCCACAGGCACTGGGAGGCAAACATCAGCCCATCATCATGTGGCCCGGTCACAGCCCAACTCTGTTCTGCAAGCACGAGGGTCGAGGGCTCTGCCGGGCACGTGCAGCCTTTGTCGACTGCTTTCCACCCTTTCCCTTTCAGGCTTCCCAGGGCTTAGAAGGCACAGAGCCATGGGAATCACTGAAGTTCACGGCTGTAACCGGAGCCTGCCATTTGTCACACCCCACACCCCCGCATCTCCGCCCTTAACCTAGAATCCTAACTTGCAAATTATTCACTTACATTATAGCTTCAGTACACAAAATGATAGCCTTTCTCCTTGGGAAGAATGAGGTAGCTCCCTGAGACTTGCCGCCTGCCACTCAAACCAAATGCCTCCTTATTTGTCTTAATTATGTTTTCTTTATGGAGTATAAAGAGCTTGCAGGTCCCTCATTGGCAGCATGAGATGAACTGATTAGCACTCTACACAATAGGTAATGTGGTTTTCACTTCTAAGGCTTCAGAGTCCCTATGTGGAAAAGCACTTTACTCGAATCCTAACTATAAAATGAGATTTACTGTAAAAATGATAAAGGAGACTGATGGGAAAATCCAAAATATAAGTAAAAGTCAAAGGAGTAAGGAGGGAAAGGGAGATGGACCAATCAGACGAGCAGCACCAATTACAGTGAGCTCCATCACCAAATAATACCGGAACTCCAGACAACACTACCCTCTCTGTCCCCGCAAGTCTAACAAGAACTGTATTGATTTGTTTCTTCATTTGAAACCTTCCTCTCTAATCAGGGCGCTCTGATAAGTGACACTCACTGTTGTACACAAACAAGTACATTTAAGCTGAGAAAATGAGACTTAAGGACGGCACCGGTTCAGGAAGGCTTAGTTTCCACAGAAGACCAGACCACAGCACGCTGGTGATCTGAAAGGAATCAGAAGGGAAGCGACACATTTTTCTTTAGAATTTTCCTTTTGAAATTTGAATTTTCCTTTTGAGAAACTCACATATGTATGGGGTTTAACCAAATAAGATGAAGAGCACTGCATTTTAAGAAGTTAAATGTGTTCATTTTAAATGTGTGCACATTCTTGTCCACACAGCAGAGTACGTGTGTCAAGATCAGACTCCAATTTTTAGGAGTCGGGGTCTCTCGTCCTACCACGTGTAGGTCCCAGAGATCAAACTCAGGTCACCAGGTTTGGCAGCAAGCGTCTTTACCTGCTGGGCGTTTTAAGAGACTTAACTCTAAGATCTTCAGGACAGCTGTACTGTTTCAAGCAATTGCTAGGAAAGTCTTAGAGTAGGCAGATAAAACCAAACAAGAACCAGACCCATTAGAAGATATAGACTCAATTTATTTCCTATCACTGTGAGGGCCTGACAAGAGATAGGTGCCAAGAGCCTCAAGGAGTGGTGCAGATTCAGACAGAGCCTTAGAATCCTGGTTCTTCAGAACCCTCCCAGAGACCACTCAGGAGCTGCTTCAAACTCTAAGCACAGGGAAAAGATGAAAATATCAAAGAAAACAAAAGACGGTTTGGAGAACATCACAGGACAATGCCTTTGGTTCATGGCAAGGACCGGAGTGGGTGTGGCTGCCTGAGGGAGTGGCTCAGCTTCAGGATAAAGGATGCAAAAGGTGGGTTAAAGTCTACTTAGTTACTTGTGTAAGTGAATCAAGAAAAGGGCACTGGGAGCTAACAATATGCTCTGTATATAGTGAACAACATTAGAGGATAGTACTTAAATCCCAGTGACACTAAATGTTCAGATATCCCTGAAATGAATGTTACCAATTTCTATGCTACTATGAAACTTGGCTCTCCAATAGAACTCATGTCAGCCTCCTTCAGCATTTTTCTCCACACTACTCATGAGTCAAATCTTAGATTTCAATGGCAAAACAGGATTGTCAATAATTAGGCCTGGAATGTACCCAAGTTAACAGTGTGAAACGAGAGCTCCTTATGACACAATGCTACTGGCTGCATTCATACAAAACACCCAACAAAGTCCTGCAGGGCAAGGGGGGGGGCTTCTCGGTATCAGTGTGTCTATGATGACATACACAGAACTAGAAAGAGACAACCCCTCTACTACACACATGAAAAGCAAAGGAAAGACCCTCACGGTTACATATTACACGGTCTTTAACACCATATGGTACAGTCAACTTCAACCAATAAGGAAACCAGGTCCTACAAAAGTTCAAGATGACCAGACTGCAAAGATGAGCATCTCACTGCACCTTCACTTGACCAACCAGAAAACAAATGGACAAAGCCATGCCCATTGCCAGCTGACTCATCAAAGGATTGAGGAAAAAAAATCTTGGGGAACTCTTTACTGTCCAGGACTGAATGCTAAACAGTATCATCACAGGTCCCAGAAATGTGTAAGTTCTGCAAAGTGCACACAGGACGAGGAACCTGGAAGAGCCACTTTAATGTCACTTCACAAGCACAGGAAGGTTTCCAAATCTCTGTCACCTGCATCATCCCCAAGAACAGCTGGAGAGGGAAGGGCAGAGCTCCCCTCAGGTCAGCGGGACAGGGCTGGATACAGAGAAGCCTCAGACAGAAAGCGAGGCAACCTGTGCAGTATTCCAAAGCAATTTCTTACACGCTCAAGGAGCCATTCCCTGGGGGAGTCAGAGTTGCTGAGAAAGGAAAGATGGGGAGCATCATAGCCACGAGCAGTCTTGTCATTTCTGAGAGTCACAGCTGCACTGAGGTCTAGCGTCCCCAGCAAGCTAAATGCCAGGCAGGACATTCCTATTTGCAGAGCTAAGTGATGCACAGATCATGGGAGGACCTGCTCATCCCCGTCCCCCCCCCAGCACCATGTCACTCTAACTTCAGAACACACAGGCTCAAACTCAGACCTTCTTCCACTGGCTATGAGGGATTTATTGCTGAAACTGAGTTTCCTGGCGTTTCCCCTTTTTACTGAAAATCTTTTTTTAACATGGCATGCTTGAAATTGGCTATTTATTGAGAGGACAAACACTAGAAGTACAAGAAAAGACTAAACCAGTAAGTTATACCACAAGACCTTTGAATAGTAAGTAGGAAATATGTCCACCATGTTGCCATCTTTCCTAGAGTAACAAAGTTGGGCTGGCGTCCTAGACTACACACCATTAGACCTCCTGTGACATTTATTCTATCTAGGGTAGGGCATAGAACAAACCCATACTTTAAAAACCTCACAGACCTAATTCATTTTGTTTCAATGCCATTTCAACAAAACTACACTTTAGAACTCCAATAGCACTGGTGTCAAAAGTTATTAAGCTGGGGACTGGAGAGATGGCTCCAGATGTAGCTATGAGCTCTGGCTGCTTTTCCAGGGAACACAGGTTCAGTTCCCAGAACCCATATGGCAGCTTATAATCATCTGTAACTTCAGAGGATTCAACATCCTCACCGACCTCTGCAGGCACTTCACACATGTGCACAGACACACATGCAGGCAAAACACCCATTCACACAAAATAAAAATAATTCCAAAAAATTTATCAAGATATATTGCATATATGAAATTATCCAAGAATAAAAATATTATAAAAATAAATAAAAAAGTAAGCTGTGTTTTTAAGTAGTAATTCAGATTACTTTGGAATACCCTTGAAATTGATCATCTAAAAATACCACAGGAATTTCAGTAGTCAAACTTAACACAATCTGTTAATAAAGAAAATTCAATTTATTGGTAAAATATTAACATTACTTTCTCTACCAGTTGCAAAAACTGGTTAAAAATGAAAATCAAAATGGCTCAGTCTATGACCATGTTGACAAGCATTTAAGTCAGTGGTCTGCAAGCTCCCTAAAGCTGCAATTCTTTAACACAGTCCTTCATGTTGTGGTGACCCACCCCTGCAACCATAAAATAGCTTTTGTTGCTACTTCACAACTCTAATTTTGTTACCATTATGAATCTCTACGTAAATTCAATATCTTCTTATGGTCTTAGGCAACCCCTGGGAAAGGGTCATTTGACCCCCAAAAACAACCCATAAAACAAGACTACTGATTTAAACGATAAAATACCCTTTAATCCCAGCACTCGGGAGGCAGAGGCAGGTGGATTTCTGAGTTTGAGGCCAGCCTGGTCTACAAAGTGAGTTCCAGGACAGCCAGGGCTATGCAGAGAAACCCTGTCTCAAAAAACCAAAAATAATTAACAATAATAATAAAATAATAAATTAAAAAAAAAAACCAATAAAATACTATAAGCCATCAAGAGTTGGTTTTATCCCAAGTACATCCAAATACAACCAATGTTGTCATCTGGAACAGTGGGAGCAGGACACTGCATGATAAACTTGGGAGTGGACTCCTAGTTCAACCACGAAGCACCAAGAGCCTCGACATCTAAGTTGGTAACATCCTCAGAGACACCATTTTTCTACTTGGAAACTGACAAGCCATGGCCCAAAGGAGATCTATCCTAACTGCTGGATAGACTTGCATGGAGAGCTGTTGAAGGTCTGAAGCTCATTACACATCTCTTTGTAGGTACCTCGGAGATTAAATGGCACAAAACCACACTGTGCCCTCATCTGTCATTTTAATGAGCAGGAGTCAAGACTAAGACATCCCCAACAACCCACGGCCAGGCAGGTAAGAGCCGAGACATAAGCAGATCTCCAGACGCCCCAGACCAGTGCTCTTCTCAACCAGTTCACATGGCAATACAACAGAGCCAAACCTCTGATGTCCACTGGGAAGCGAGGTAATCACTCATTCAACACATTTATTCTGGCACCAGGCACAGTCCCTCTAGGAAGGTCCCAGCAAGAAACAAAAGAAAAATCCTTGGCCTACGGACTTTACATGGTGGCTCCCGGAGATGAGCAAAATACAGGCTTTACTGCAGTGTAACTATCACAGAGAAAGATGGAGACAGCAAGTGTTTTAGGATGTGCAACTTCAGAGCCAGGTGCCATTTAAGGATCTGTAACAATACTGCATCCATTGTAGTTTTCCTAAGCATTTCCCAAACTGGGATTGCTCTGTTACGGGAAAGGTCTGGCCTGGAAATTCAATTTGATTGATTGTCTTAACCTCTGAACTGCCAGCTCTGAGCTGTCATATTGGTGATCTAAATTTCCTGTTAACAGACACCTGACCCCTAAGTCCACAAAGAGCCCAGTGTTATAAGGCCAGACTAGGCTAGTAGCCAGAAGTTTCAAGGGCACTTAGATTGTTTCTTGAGTTCGGACGTCTCCAAAAGCAAAGATTTAAGTACAGTGTATGTGTCGAGTTCTGCTGGAACAGAGCTCTAAGAAACGGCATACACACAATTTTCCATTTTCTGACCTGTCAATTCTAGTGACGTTGTCTATCATTAGTCTATATTTAACCAGCTTACTGGGCACTTTCTCTACCTTTTAGTACCACCCATCCCCCACCCCCCACCGATATTAAAAGAGCAACCCGGTGTGCCTGAAGGAAAGTTGCTAAAGAAAAGACAGGGGCCCATCTCACAAAATCTGATCCAATGCTATAAGCTTGGTCTCACTCAACCTTTTCATTAACCTAGTAAACTGGGCTAAGGTTTGCGTCGCTTAAGTTTTACAGTGCCCTCTTGGTGGTTACAATCGCTGGGTCCTCGGTGGTAACTGTAGCCAAAGAACGACCGCGGGTCTTCTCAAATTCGCAACAGTTTAGCCTGTCTGTAACAAGGGAGTGGCAAAGTGACAGTTGGGCTTGGGAGGGGGGTGGGGGCTTCCCACCGAGGTCTTACAGGGTTCTCCTGCCCACGCCGCGGGTGTTTGTTTTGGCTTCCCCCGCGTAAAACCTGGCCGGCCCACTGTGAGGTGACTCGGGAGGTAAAACTTCTGCGGGGCTCCGCGGGCCGGGCGGGGCCTGTCGGGGCGAAGGGGCGGCTCTTCCCCGAGCAGCCCCGCCCTGCTCGCGGGTGCGGGTCCAGGACGGCCTGTACACCGCGTTTGGGGCTTTTGTGGATCTCCCGGCGCACCGGGATCGGGGCGATCTCGGTGGGGAAAGGAGTCTCCGGGAGAGGCCCATGGGCGACCGAGGGGCGCGGCGGCAGAGCCACGGGAGGCGCAGGCGGCCAGGCCAGAGAGAGAGGGAGGGATGCGGAGGCGATGGGCGGCGGCGCCCGCTCACCTGATGTACGGGCTGGCCGCCGCCAGGATGTTCTTCTGCACCGGGATCTCCTCGCCGTCGAGGACCAGATGCGCGTCGCAGAAACGCGCCTCCTCCCGGAACGAGCTGAGCGCCCGCAGCAGACGCGCGGCGTGCTGAGGGTCGGACACAGCGCTGCCCTCGGCCATCGCGCCTCCCGCTCCTCCGCCGCCACCCGCCGCCACCCGGCCGGCCCGCCCGCCCGCCCGCCCGAATCCCGCGCGCGTCCCCACCGGCCACTCCTCGCGTCCGTCCGCCCGGACTGAGTGAAGCTCTGGAGTCAGAGCTGGAAGTTCAACAACGCGCCTGCGCCATCGGCAGCGCGTGCGGACGACGCCTTTAAGGAGCTGGGGCGTTGCGTCATCTCTCCGCGACGCCCCGCCCTACCCGCAGCAGCCAATTAGAAGGGCTGGACAGTGAGCGCCGGGCGCGCCCACGGGTTGTGCTCCGTGCGGGCGGAAGGGTTTAGCGGTTCCGCGGGATCCAGTTCCGAGTCTCGGCGATCCGAGTGCTCTCTGTGGAAGGGAGGGAGATGCAGAGTGGAGCCGAGGACTTATTATTCCTTTCCCGGGAGTTACGCCTCGCTACGTTCACGTGCATTAGTTCTGGGCAGAGCGCGGAGTTCCGCCAGAGGCGTTCACTGAAGACGTGGAAGTTGTTTTCCTCTTGCAGTTGGGGACCGGGAGCAATGGAAGGGTTTTAAATACCGCGGTAGGGGTAAGGTGTTCCGAACGTTACTAAGATCGGGGGTTTAAAGCAGATCGATGCCAAGATTAGATGGTGGCCTGGATGAGAGGACTCCGTGGTATATACCCTCCCCTCGGCCTCCGCACAAGAGTATTGTTGGGAAGGAGAGGGGCGTCCAGTTAATTGCATGGTTGCCATCCCTACCTTTTAGGGAAGAGAAAGTCTGAAATACTAGGGGGTATGAAGGCCAGATGTTCGAATGGTGGGAGCTAGACTTCCCACAGAGGCAGATCAAGGCTGTGGTGCTAAGAACCTCTGGGTGTGCTCACTCTGCAAGGCAAGCTTGGTATTGTCTGTGTCCCTGACAGTTGCAGAAAGTGCTTGGGAGTGGAGAAAGTAGCTACCATTTTGTGCAAACATTAGGTGCTCGAGGCTACAGAGAATTCGGTCTTACGAGGAACATTGGGGCAGCATTCAAGGTAAGGCAAGATGGGGTTTTCAGTGCATCAGCACAGCCTCCCGTAGACCAAAGGCCCTAAGGAAAGTCTTAGTTTTCATCTTGGAAGCAGCAAGGCTTTGGAGTCACTGATAGGAATCAGAGTATAAACTGTACTCAGGATAGGAGACTAGGTGAGGCAAGGAAGTCACTCATAGAAGATCGATACATTTCCAGTTTCCATTTCAAACACAGTATCTATAGCTGCAGTGATAAAAGTATCTAGAATCTAAACCAGGAGGTGGTGACACACGCCTTTAATCCCAGCACCGGGGAGGCAGAGGCAGGCAGGTCTCTGTGAGTTCCCGACCCACTGAGAGAGTTCCGGAACAGCCAGGGGCTACATAGAGAAACCCTGTCTTGAAAAAACGAAAGAGACACACCCCCCCCATCCAAAAAAAAATAAGCTGTGTCAAAACTAAGGTCTGGGAAAGCAGAATGAGTAGAACTAACAAGGGACTGTTAGTTACTAATTAGTAAGGCCTGTGGTGGGCTGTATTGTATATAGCCTCTGCATTTGTGCCTGTTGAGAAAATATAATAATAAAATAATGCAGGCCTGTTTTCGCATAGTGCATCTGGGCTAGGTCAACACTCTTTTGTTTAAGCAGTTGCCGTGTTTTGAACATTGCTCTGTAAGACGCTTTTTTTATCCATATGATTAGCAAACTTCCGCATATATTGTGGCCTGGCACGATTTCCAGATGCCAAGCCCTTGGTATCAGAGAACTTGGTACAAAGTGCTACTCACTTAGGGTTGGATGGCTGGAGGGTGGCATTTTATTCTATCTTTAAGTGTGAATATTAAATAAATGTTTCCTGGGTTGTATTTTGTTGTTGTTGTTGTTCTTGTGCATTTTCTCTCTATGGTGCTGCTGTTGAAAGTGGATGATGTGAGTGTGTATGTGTGTATGTGTGGGTGGGGGGTTGGTCTGTAGAGTGCTTGCTGTGCAACCATGAGGACCAGAGCTCTACATCCAGCACCCGTGAAAAGCCAGGCGCAGCAGTATGCACTCATGATCCTGCCTGGGGTCGGAGAAGGCACTGGGAGATGGGCAAGAACATCCCTGGGACTTGGTGGCCAGCCAGTTTAGTGAGAATCAGAACCCTAAGGACGCTGTTTCAAAAGCAATGTAGAAAGGTGGTTGAGGAAAGACACCTGATGTCAGCCTCCAGTGCCTTCAGATGCTTGCACTCTTACCCTTCCTCCATAACCTCCTCCCCCACCCCACCCCTGCCACAATGTGTATGCCTAGGAGAGCTTTACACAATGCAGGTATTTGATACGAATGCATTAGTTGGTTGTAATGGTGGTCTATTCTTCAAATGCCACAGCTTCCGAAATAAGCAGCTCTGATAACAGAGTGCTGGTCAGTGATCTGAGGATGGGAAGGTTCTCTGTCTCCACAGGAGCCCCTGGGAGTGAGTGTAGATCAGGCCGACTCTTCCTGGGAGGGATGAACTTGCAGTGTTTCCCTTGGAAAGGGACTCGATGAGTGCGGGAGAGGCTCCTAACAGTCCTTATCAGTCAGGAGGAAGGTGGCTACTGGCTGGTGCACCTGTGCCACAGGACACAACAGCACCTCCACTGTTTCCAGTCATCCCCATCACTCAGTGTGCTTGCTGAACTCTGAGTCACCCTTGAAACTCAGCTGGAACTCGACTGTCTGTAAGCCTCCTTGTCCTGCCTCCCAGGACAAGGTAGGCAAGTGCCTACTTCATCACACTGTGTTTTATTAATTTATTATGGTGCTGGGATCCAGCTCAAGGCTCCAACTCCCCATCCCTGCCGTTCTGGGCTCCTGGATTGCTTGCGTTAGTGATACACCTTCCTCCGTTGGCTGGTGAGCACTCCGGAGGAAGGGTGGCTGTTGGATGCACCATCCATACCTGAGCTGCCTGGTGCCTAGCAGATGCTCCCACCTCAAGCATTAGTTAGCAAATCAGGGTAAGAGTAGAGTGATGTAGGATGCTGAGCTGAAGAACACATTCCCTCAATGCCAACTGAGTGCCGGATGTGGTTAAGTGGTAGCAACTCATTCCACTTAACAGGGAAGAAAAACTCATGGGTCTGCAGCCAAGATCTGGCTTTAATCCCATCTCAAAAGATCATCAGAAAACCATCAGCTCCCTTTGGAGGGAGTTGATCCCACTGATGCTAGGCCCAAGGTAAAATGTATCCAGTTGAGTTCGGGTGTCCCTGAAGTATTCAGCCTGGTGCTAAGGGGTGGGAGGAGTCCTGGGGGCTGGAGGAACAACTCCCGGTCCCCAGAGAAGAGCAGTCCTGGCTGTGTCTTGGAATGCTTTGCAGCCGTTGTTGATGTTGCTCAAACCCATTTGTCCTTGATATTAATTCTGATCATTGAAGTTGTGTATATAATGTTATTGTTTCCCAGCATGCCATAGGTGTCAGATAGCAGTTATTGTGAAACAGGCCATCTGAGAGAGATCCCATACTGCCTGGCCGGTTTCAGTCTCTGTTGACAACACTGAATTCACAGCCTCCCTCCCCTCTCTCTTCTCTTCTCTCTCTCTCTCTCTCTCTCTCTCTCTC
>NC_034609.1:40340618-40374511 GCF_900095145.1 Mus pahari | reverse complement strand
ATATATATATATATATATATATATATATATATATATATATATATATAAAGCCTTCTTGTGTTGAAAACTGAGCTCTCAAGAAAAGTATCCCCTTGGGAGTTTGGGCTTTTATTTTAAAGTAACTGTTAGCACAAGAGACAAATACTGGAACACAAACAATCGGGAGTTTGAAATTGTGGGATTGGATGGGCTCACCGTATTGAAGAGAAGATTGAAATTCAGATGAGTCCAAGGCTCCATCAAGGTCAGTCATGAGACGGAGTGAGGGTAGAGAGGACCAAGGTCAGGTTCCTGCCTTCCAGCCCTGTAAGCTTTTCCACTCTCTAAAGCTGTCTCTTTATAAATACTCGTTTGGTCGCGACAGTCTCTTCTGATTCATTTTAAGGCTGTCTTCAGACATTTTATTGGGTAAATCTGTCATTTGTCCAAATCCATAGATAGCTCTTTCTGAAAAGCCTAAGTGCTTCCCAAATTGCTGAGTCAGGGACCAGGTCAGTGTTTATGATGCTCGGGAGTTGATTCTATATATTTCACAGAGCTCAGAGAGGTGGCTCAGAAACCAGGGAGCTAATTAAACTGTATCGAAATGCCACGGAGGTGGAGGCTGTCCTTGTCTCCCACCCAGGATCCATCACAGTGCCTGACATACACTAGATGCTCTCTATAGATTTGCTGAATGAATAAATATTAATCGGGATGATAGATATTTTTCCACCCCTACCAGATAACTTCAGGGGCTGTTTCCCACAATTCCCCACTGACCTCCAAACTGGCTTATTCAGTAACCTCCCTGACATCTCCACTGCTATAGCTAATGGCCATCTGAGACTTATGCAGGTCACAAAATAAACTCATGAGGGTTGAAAAGATGGCTCTGCGGGTCAGAGTACTGGCTGCTCTTCCAGAGTACCAGAGTTCCGTTCTTAGCACCCACATGGTTGCTCACAACCATCTGTATGACTCCAGCTCTAATGGATCTGACAGCTCTTTTCAGGCCTCTGGCATTGTATGCACGTGGAGCACAGACATACGAAAACAACACAAAAATAAAAATAAATAAAACTTTGTAAAGTTACAAAATCCCGCTTTGACCCCTCAAACCTAATTATAATTCCTCCCTAGTATGTGGTAGTTCGTTGATAGTATCTGTTTACACGGGGGGCAGAAAATCACTATTTAAGGGGTAGTCCTGCTGTGTGGGAAGCCACATTCGCCATTACAAGATGGCGCCTGAGCCCGAAGGGGCTTGTTGTCAGTTAGGCCAACTAACTGACAACTGTTGTGCACATGCTCAAACAGCACAGATGATGAGTCACAGCTCAAGCCCGGAGCATGCAAATGAGGGTATATAGTGAGCACCAATCATGGAGTGACACATCCCTCTTAGGCCTATTTAAGGAGCACCAGTTTTCAGGCTTGGGGTCTTTTGCTTCAGCAATCAAGCCCGTTATAAACGTCTGCAGAAGGATCCTGTTGAGGCGCGTCTTTCTTGCTGGCGAGTCAGGCGATCGCAACAGTGCTGCAGATAGAACCCAGGATATTGAACCTAGGATCTTGTGCACACAGGCCATCGATATATTTGATCTATATCCCTATTTACTGACCTGTCTCCCTAGCTGTGTCTGGGGTCCTTCACCCAACTCCCCGGTAAACCCCACAACCCCCCAGGCAGACTCTCTGTCTGCCCCTGCTATTCTCAGCCTCACCAATACCATTTGATCCATCACCACCTAGCCCTTCTGCCTCCTCTCTGCCCTTCTTGGGAATCCTTCCTCCCTGGCAAGGTAATCAAATAAAGCCACTTCTGATACCTACAGCCCCCAGTGGCTTTCCATTAGACTTAGGAAGAAAAACAAAAAAATAAGCAAGCAAACCCCAAAAGCCTGTCTCATGCTATAGAGAGCTCATGCTATACAGAGCCAGGAGTGATCTATAGCCTATACCCTGTGTGACCACATCCTTGAACATTTCCTCTCTGTGCACTAGGCCACACTGGCTGGCTTAGGGCTCTTCCTGGAACAGCCCTAAGTTGTCCTCCATCCCCAGTGGCCTTTGTATCATCTTCTCTCAGACAGGAAGCCCATGGACAGTTTCATTTTGCCCCTTCAGTCTTCTTACATCTCAGAGATAATGGCTCCCTCACCCTGCCTCATCTTTCTTCTGTGTACTTAACCCCTGCCCAAGTTGTGTGCATGTTCTTGTGTGCATGTTCTCGTGCATCGTGTCCTTGCTGCTTATTTGTTAGAGAGGCTTCACAGGGTTAATTTATCTTTGTGTCACCAGACCCTAAAAAAAAAAAAAAAAAAAAAAAAGCCGGCATGAAAGCATGTACCCTAAAAAGGCTAGTTATTGGCAGACATCCCTTTCCCACTCCTGCTCCCTAGCCTACTGCTGCACTCCGAGGATGCTGGGTGATTGAGAGTGATTTAAAGACCTGGAAACAAGCCTTGTAAATCTTAGACTGCGATAGGTCACCTTAGTGTCGTCTTTCAAACTAGGTCCCCTGCTAGAACCTTGGTTTGTGTCCTGTTAAGGCATGTACCTCTTTGTAGTTTTGTCTGTCTCTTTTTGTGACGGGAGTTTCTCTCTGTGGTCCTGGCTGTCCCGGAACTCACTCTGTAGACCAGGCTGGCCTCGAACTCAGAGATCTACCTGCCTCTGCCTTCCAAGTACTGGGGTTAAAGGCTTATGCCACCTTCTGTCTCGTTTGGCAGTTTTTATCCAATACATTTGCTTTGGTTTATAGTTATGTGAACGATATATAAAAGGTACTCAAATTTTGCTCTTTAGCAAGATTTCCATCTACCTTGTTGTTGGGCGTGTGGTGAGCTGGTTCATTCATGAGTGTTCCCATGGTATACCTAATTCACCTGCACCTTGGACATGTCTAACAGTCTGTGAACTCATTTGAATCCTCCAAATGGCTAGCCACTGGGCTGCCTTCTTACTTCCTTCTGGGTACTCACAGCTGATTAAAATGGTGAGTCGGTAATTCTCAGAACGGGGGATAGCACATCACTGTTTCTGTGGACCTGGGATGATCAGAGCATCTCCTCACCCGGCAATAGTGAAGATACAGTGAGTTGGTGCTCGTGAAGGCTGACAACAGTGTCTGGCACACAGTAGATCCTCAAAACATGCTGTATTGTTCCTCTTATGATTATTATTTCCCCTACCATCCCTGCCTTTGATTTTGGCAGGAATCTTGCCCAGCTTGGGAATTATTAACCTCTAGTTGACTTTTTAGTGAATTCTAGTTTCTCCACCCTTGAAGCCGGCACTGTCTCCATGGCCAAGTTGACATCCTTCTCCCTTTTGTCTTTCTTTGACCCTAATTCTGGCAACTAGGTGAACTCTGTTTCCCAACCCCATCGCATCCTTTTGCCTTCCATACCAGACCCTTAAAAACCCCTTCTGTCTCTTTTATAGCCTGCCCCATGGCTTGATTTATGGACTGACAGACTTTTATGTATCTCAGGCTGGCCTTGAAATCATAAAGATCTACCTGCCTCTGCCTCCTGAGCATTGAGATTAAAGGTGTGTGCCATCACACCCCACTTTTTATTATTATTATTTTATATATTCACCATGGCTCTCTTCAGACACAGCAGAAGAGGCCATCAGATTCTATTACAGATGGTTGTGAGACACTATGTGGTTGCTGGGATTTGAACTCAGGACCTTTGGAAGAGCAGTCAGTGCTCTTACCCGCTGTGCCATCTCACCAGCCCACACACCCCACTTTTTAAAATTACAATTGTGTGTGTTTCTGTGTGGGTACGTGCACGTGAACACAGATACCCATGGAGACCAGAGGCACTGGATAGCCTGGACCTGGAGCTATTGGTAGTTGTGAGCCATCCAATATGGACACTGGGAACCAAACTTGGGTCCTCAGCAAGAGTAGCCAGTGCTCTTAACCACTGAGCCATCTTTCCACCCTCCCATCTTCTGATCTTCTCTTTTCTTCTCTTCTCTTCCTTCCCCTCCCCTCCCCTCCCCTCCTCTGCCCCCTCCCCTCCCCTTCCCTCCTTTTTTTTTTTTTTTTTTTTTTTTTTTTTTTTTTTTTTTTGAGACAGGGTTTCTCTTTCTCTGTGTGTAGTCCTGGCTGTCCTGGAACTCACTCTGTAGACCAGGCTGGCCTCAAACTCACAGGGATCCTCTTGCCTCTGCCTTCCAAGTGCTGAAATTAAAGGCATGTGCCACCACTGCCCGGCTCTGATTTCCTTTTGAACATTTCCTTTTGAACTGTTTTCAGAAAAGAGCCATAGCTCCAGTGCTTCCTCCATGTTCTGCTGGAGGAAGCCTTGTTCTCATGATGTCTTCCTGTGCTTTCTTTTAGAGGGTTTTGGTTCCCCATCTTAGGTGTGTGCTCGACCTCAGACGCGTGCCTTTCTATTCTCTCCCTCAGTCCTGCTGAGACGAATACACCTAAATATGAAATCCACTCACACCTTGAGCAGCCCGGTCATTCAGCCAAAGTTCTAAGTGCTAACCCTTGTGGGAGACCGTAGGCAATTAGGGTCGGCGCTAAATCTAAGGAACTAATTGGCTACTAGGGGGAGTAATGCCGAGAGAGCAGTAATTTAGTGGCCTGCTTATTCAGACTTGTGTGTGCCTCTGGGATCACAGCAGACAGGGGCCACCCCACCATCAGTCATCCTGTCTCTAACACAAGACTTTCAGTCCCCCATTACAAGTCCAGGACAACTTGTGGAAGTCGGTTCTCCCCTTCTCCTGGAGAGTGAACTCGGCCATCAGGCTTGGCTGCAAGCATCTTTAGCCGCTGAGCCATCTTGCCAGCCCCTTCTCCTTTTACCTCTCTACCATCATTCATGGTCAGCCCTACAGACCATGCCTCCTGAACCTTTGAGTGGAACCAGTGGGGTCTCCTTGCTGGCCTCATGTACCTGATTTGTCCCCCTTCCTGGTACCTGTCCCCGGGGCCGGACAGTCTCCAGCACCACCTCACAGAGCCCTTCCACTCAGCTCCTTTTGGTCTTGCTGTACCTTGAACTTTCCCCCCGGAGTCTAGCTGCCAGACTCAAGTCTTACTTACCTCTGTCCCATTACAGCTTTCCACCGTGGGCATGCTCCTGCATCAGGCTCCTAGCTGGGGACAGCTGTCTCAGTTGGACCGCACCTGACTCACCACCGGCCATGTAGTTCACACCTGGAACACATCTGTGTTCCTCTGTGGAACTTGCCTGACACATAGCCAGGTCCTGCATCCCTGACAAACACACTTGGCCCTGGTCACACGTCGTGGACCTAGTTTTCCTGTGGCTGTAACAAAATGCTTGACACAAACAATGAAAAGTTATTTACCTGGCTCACAGTCTCAGACGCTGTTGTACAGTTCTGACAGCACCCTGCAGGATAGCCGCAGTTATTTGGATGCTACTACGTGTCACTGTGGTGACTGGCCAGTAAACAGTGACTTTAAAAAAGCACAGTCCCAGGGATGGAAAGAGGTGCTCAGTTAGGAGCACATACTGCTCTTGTGGAGGACCCTAGATCAGTTCCCAATCTCCATGTCAGATTGCTCATAACCACCTGTAACTCCAGTTCCAGAGGATCAGACACCCCCTACTGGCCTTCTCAGGTACTACACATACACATGCAGGCAGGCACACACAGACATGCACATGCACACATGCACACATTCACTCCCACGCAGACATGCCCACACATGCACACATTCACTCACACAGACATACACACGCACATGTGCACATTCACACACTCACGCATGTGCACGGGCACACACACATGCAATTTAAGATAATTTAAACTAAACAAAGACTGCAAGCACCGAGGCACAGATGAAGAGAGGGCTCACTGGTTAAAAGTGCTTGGTAAGCAAGCATGAGGAACAGAGTTTGGATCCCAAGAACACACTTGAGTGCCAGGTGGGCAGGGTGGCGTGCCTGCAATTGTAACCTGGAAAGGGAGAGGCTAAGCAGCCCAGAGCAAGCTGGCTAGCAAGACTAGACAGGTCAGCAAGCTCCGGGTTTGATGTTAAGACCCTCCCTTCATGGACAAGGTGAAGAGTGATATCGGATAACTCCAACATCAACCTCTGATTTCCACATATACTCGGACGCATGCACACTGGCAGCAGCACACGTGCAAATGTGCACACCGTATACACACACAAAGTGAAACAAAACATAAAAACCCGCAGTCAGGGTCTGTTGAGATGGCTCAGCGGGTAAGAGCCTTGACTGCTCTTCTGAAGGTCCTGAGTTCAATTCCCAGCAACCACATGGTGGCTCACAACCATCTGTAATGAGATCTGACACCCTCTTCTGGAGTGTCTGAAGACAGCTACAGTGTACTTTTGTATAATAATAAGTAAATCTTTGGGCCTGAGCGAGTCAGGCGGACCAGAGTGAGCAGAGGTCCTAAAATTCAATTCCCAACAACCACATGAAGGCTCACAACCATCTGTACAGCTACAGTGTACTCACATACATAAAACAAATAAATCTTTTTTAAAAAATAACCTGCAGTCACACCTATGGTATTAGCAGCATCAGTTTGGACACACATCTCCCTTTTCCCTTCCCTGGAGGTATCCTAAGTAAAGGGGGCATCAACTCGGTTTCTCTATAATGGCCACTTCCTCTGGTGCCCATTTGTGGAGCCTTGGTGCCTCCCTATGTAGGGAACTCAGTACCCACCACACTGACCAGTCTGCCTTTTCTGCCACCTAATCAGGCATTCCATGTCACAGTCTAAAAGCCTGTGTCCCAGAGGACCACTGACCCCGCAGCTAACTCATAGAGTAGCCAGGGGTTTGAATCCTATTGTTTCAGAAAACCTTGTAAACTGCCACACTTCGACATCTGTCCCTGCCTATCCATGCCCTCCCAGGATCTAGGTAAAGAGCCTGGTAGACATTCAAGCCACGCAATGGAACCCAAGAGACTCAGAACCTACGAGACAAGCATGCAGGGGCATGGGTTTAACTGGGCCATCGTGGCTCTGAACACAGCCCTCCAGGTCCAGTCAATCAACTCTGCAGATAGTATCTGGGCAGGTGACTGTTTTCAATGTCTCCCTCTTGGGAAAGGTGGTTTCAACATCGATAATTTGCACGTTGTGGCTCCCAGGTGAGCTCTCTAATCAAGATGGTGCCGTCCTTCCAGAGGAACGGGTTGCCACTTTTCATGAAATTTGTCCTATTTAGTGGACTTTTTTTTGGTCAGGTGCCTGATGAATTGCTTTCTTTGTTACAGTCGTACGCTTTTAAAACGATGTGTGGTGAGTCTTGGGGAGTTCCTCTATGGGGAGACACTGAAAGCTTGGTCTCTCCAGCTCCATTCTAAGTGTCTGAAGAGCAGGGATCACAGGCAATGGTCTGAATCTCCTGTGGCACCTGGCGTGGGCAGGCAGGGTTACAAAAAGTCATTACCTGCTCTGGTGGTTTCTCTCTCTCTCTCTCTCTCTCTCTCTTTCTTTCTTTTCATTTAATTTTTTAAAAAGATTTATTTATTATATGTGAGTACACTGTAGCTGTCTTCAGACACTCCAGAAGAGGGAGTCGGATCTTGTTACGGATGATTGTGAGCCACCATGTGGTTGCTGGGATTTGAACTCTAGACCTTCGGAAGAGCAGTCGGGTGCTCTTACCCACTGAGCCATCTCACCAGTCCTCATTTCATTTTTTTATTAGATATTTTCTTCATTTACATTTCAAATGCTATCCTGAAAGTCCCCTATACCCTCCCCCCACCCTACTCCCCAACCCACCCACTCCTGCTTCCTGACCCTGGCGTTCCCCTGTACTGGGTCATCTGATCTTCGCAAGACCAAGGGCCTCTCCTCCCGTTGATGGCCGACAAGGCCATCCTCTGCTACATATGCAACTAGAGACACAGTTCTGGGGGTACTGGTGAGTTCATATTGTTGATCCTCCATGCTGGGCTAGGCTTTGAGAGGGATAAAGCAGGGATCAGATTCAAATCTGGTCTCTAGGAACTTCAGAACCCCCCCTGTCCTGGGATAAGACACACACATAAGTGATGAGCAACTGATTTGGCTAAATGGGATGCACGGGAGGGAGTGTGGCAGGGAGCTTCACTGAGATGCATTCCCTTCCCAGAGCATCACTTGTACTTAAAGATGGAGGGGTCCTTTGATACTAACACAGCATTGAACGACATGGCAGACACTGGTGTTTTCATGCCTGTCGTGGTAGACCCCGTATACTGCACCTTTCTTCCCCCTCTTTCTGCTAATGGATGTTTTCTGACAGATACAGGCAAAGATGGTCACCTGCATGTGATATCATTGAGTTCCCAATTCAAGCTCTCTTCACCATGACCCATATGTGTTGGATCAGGTAGCTGAGTATTCTGGACCCCAGCTTACTCATGATTTTCATATGTACATGCAATGTGTGCATGTGGGGGAACGTTTGTCTCATATATGGTAGTTTTTATACTCACGGTGGGAAAGTGAATGATTCTGGAAAGTGGATTGATGGATGGATGATGGATGGAGGGAGAATGGATGGATAGATGATGGACAGATGGATGGAGGATGTATGGATGGGTAGTGGATGAATAGAAAATAGTTGGATGGATAAATGATGGATGGTTGGATGGATGGACAGTGGATGGATGGATGGATGGATGGACAGATGGGTAGATAGACAGATGATGGATGAATGACTGGTGAATGTATAGATGATAGACAGATGGATAGATATGGGGGATGGATAATAGATGGATGTATACATAATACATGGATGGATGATGGATAGAGGATAGATGATAGACAGATGAATAGATGATGGATGGATAGGTGATGGACAGATGGATGGATGATGGACAGATGGATGGATGATGAACAGATGGATAGATGTTGGACAGATGGATAGATGATAGACAGATGGATGGATGATGGATGGGTAGGTGGTGAATGTGAAGAATAATGGACAGTTGGATAAGAGATGGAGAGAGGGCAAAACAGTGTGTCACAACATAACAAACAATTTACATCTTCTCCTTATCATTAACTACACTGTGTAGTTCTATATTATTTGTACACCAAAAGCCCTTTCACATCATAGCAGAATCAAGGACACTGTAATGATCCATTTCACTGGTAAAGAAAAGTGCAGCCTCAAGCAATAGTACCTTATACACATGGGACCTGATCAGCTTTGGCGGTGAGCTGGCATTGGCTCAGCATCTTCAACACAGGAGCTCAGGGAAGTTACAGGGAGAAGGTCACCGTTGAAGACTCTGCCTTTCCTTCCTGAGCCATATGTCACAAGTCAGTGCTGCGCAAGGGCAGACGTGCTTCTGTGGAGACTCTGCTGTGGGTCCTGCTCTTCTTGGGGACACTTGTGCATCTGACAAGTCACACACTATTTCAAGAAGTCCGTGAGAATCCTGCAGCCTTCCTGTGTCCTCTCAGGGGACACCCTGAGTCTAACCGAATACAGAAACACAAACACGGAACTTCCAGGAAGATCAGTGGGGTGGGGGTTGGGGGAGGTCAGGGATCAGGGGCCAGGGGCCAGGGGTGGAGGTATACAGGGAATGTAGCACATTTAAAAACCTCTAGCTGTGGCCACTGCAACTCCTCAGTCATCCCCCTTCTGAAAACTCACATGTCCATTTCAAGCTGGAACATCCCCTCCTCCCTTAAGATGCTTCTCACGTCTTGGTGGAGAGAACACTTGAGGTCGGCTGCTTCAGGGCGCTAGTGTGTTAGCTGGGCAAGGCGGAGACCAGTGAACGGAAAACTCCACAGATTACTCAGAATGGCCTGGCTCTGAGCAGGCAGTATCTTCAGGGTCTTGAATGCCAGGGATGGCCATAGCAGGTAGAAGATTAATACCGTTGAGTTTATAGGTCCACCCAACACACCTGTATTGAGAACTTCCTATATGCCAGGCCCTGGTCTAGACTCCAGCTTCTTCTTCTTCTTCTTTCTTCTTCTTCTTCTTCTTTCTTCTTCTTCTTCTTCTTCTTCTTCTTCTTCTTCTTCTTCTTCTTCTTCTTCTTCTTCTTCTTCTTCTTCTTCTTCTTCTTCTTTTGGTTTTTCAAGACAGGGTTTTTCTGTATAGCCCTGGCTGACCTGGAAGTCACTTTGTAGACCAGGCTGGCCTCGAACTCAGAAATCTGCCTGCCTCTGCCTCCTGAGTGCTGAGATTAAAGGCGTGCGCCACCATGCCCGGCATTAGACTCCAGCTTCTTAAACTGCAGGTTGTAATCCTGTGTAGGATCATAAAACTGGATGCAGGAGCCTTGAAAAAAATTTGGCCAACAATAAATGATTTTGGAAAATTCAGTCACCGAAAACTAGTTGGAAATCCTGAGTGTCATAAGCCCGAGGCATTTCTGGTTTCTCACTGGTGTCGCATGGCGGAACTTCCTCTGCAGCCTCAGTTCTGAACACACACCAGGCACCCTTTTCTCAGCGCATGTCTGTCACATGCCACCTGTGAATCCTGCCTCAAACACCTTGGCTATGTACATACAATGGGTTTATGTGTCTATGTGTGTGTGCGTGTGTGTGTGTGTGTGTGTGTATTCAAATACATATACATTTCCTGCTCTTACAGAAACAAAGATTTAGTTGCAGAAAACAAAGACTTAAGACTTCCCTCCTATCCTCCGTCAGCTTGTATCAAGTCAGTCAATTTTTTGGGTCGGATTGTGTGAGGATGTTTGGTTTTAAAATTTGCTGGGCCTTGGGAGCTGGCTCAGTGGGTAAGAGTGTTGATGACTTTGTTTCTTTAACAGCCACATAAAAAGCCGGGGGTGGATACATATGCCTGTAATCCCCAACAGTGGGGTGGGAGGTAGGGACAGGAGGCTCTCTGGGGCTTGTTGGCTGGCAGCTTAGCTGAAAAATGGAGAGCTGTAGGTTCAGTGAGAGGCTCTGCCTCAAGAGAATAAGGTGGATCAAGACCGAGAAGGCCAGAGGTAGGTACTTGTGGTCACGTGATAACCTTTCCCCAAAGACACCCAGGCCCTAATGTCTGCAGCCTGTGAATACAGGACCTGCTACAGAAAAGGGACTTTGCAGATGTGTCCAAAGCAAACATGTAGAGATGGAGATGCATCCTGCATCATCCCAGCAGGCCAGTGGGCTCATAAGGGGGAGGCAGAGGAGGATTCGACCCGCAAGAGGAAAGCGATGTGGCCCTAGGAGTGGGGCAGAAACTGTGATGTTGGGACACTGGTCAGGGCATAGGGCAAGGTACAGAGAGTTTCTCCCAGAGCCTCCACAAGGAAGGTGTCCCAATGCCTCCTTGCTTTTTTACTACAGGACTCATCTTTTGGACTTCTGAGGTCCAGAACAGCAAGAGAATCAGTGTTCATTGCTTTAGGCCATATCCAAGCTTGTGGGATTTGTTCCCTCCACAATAGAGACCCTCACTCCTTCCTGTAAAGCATCTCGTTGGCTACAAGCTGGTTTGTCAGTTTACATACGCTCTTGTTGTCATAAGAAATTGTAGTCCCCGCCCATAGCTGAGAGGATGTGCAGCAATGTGGACAATGCTGGCTCTCCCACATCAATTCCTAGGGTCAGGGTAAGAGCCCTGAGAAAGCTTGGGGCCTTACATCTGTCCCAATCAAATGACAGGTGACAACAAGATCAGAATGTCAAGTGACCTTCACCCTTCCTAAAGCCAACGGAGGCTCTCCCGCCTCTTGGAAAGGACAAGAACTACGGGATGTCAGCTGCAAGCCCCGCCCTACAATGTGGTGGACAGACTCTGTAGGGGAAACACTGGGATCGTGTACTTGGATGTATGCACTGAGCAGGGGTATCATACGCACCTCTGTCTGCAGGCCTGTGTGAGGAAGAGAAGTGGTTAAATCTCCACCCAGGACTATAGCTTTCTTGTCTTCTGGATGAACTGGGGCCTCACTTGGGCTAGGGGGGGAAAAAGACTTTTAGGAAATAATGGAGGCAGGGAGAGGGGGAGGGGAGAGGAGGGGAGGGGGAAGGAGAGGGGGAGAGAGAGAGATGGAGAGACAGAGAGGGGGGGAGAGACAAAGAGACACAGAGAGGAAGAGAGACAGAAAGACCGGGAGGGAGAGAGACAGACAAAGACAGAGAGGGAGAGAGACAGACAGACAGAGACAAAGAGAGGAGAGAGGAGAGAAAGAGAGAGCGAGACAGATGGAGATAAACTGAGAGAGAGGAGAGACAGAAAGGAGAAAGACAGAGCGAGACACACAGAGAAAGACAGAAAAGAGAGAGAGAAAGAGACAGCGAAAGGAGAGAGAGAGAGAGAGAGAGAGAGAGAAGAAGAAGAAGAAGAAGAAGAAGAAGAAGAAGAAGAAGAAGAAGAAGAAGAAGAAGAGAAGAGGAGAGAGAGGAGAGGTTTCCCACCGAGTGATGGTTTGAATAAGAATGTCTCCCACTGACTTGTATTGAAACACTTGGTCCCCTCTTGGTGGCACTGCATGGGGAGGTGTAAGAGGTGTGGCCTTGCCAGAGGAAGTATTTCACTGGGCTCTGAGAACTTACAAACCCACACCATATCCAGTTGCTCTCTCTGCTCTGTGCTTGCCATCCAAGATGTTGCTCTTAGCTGTTCCTGCTGCTCTCCCTGCTGCCTGCTGCCATGCTTCCCCAGGCGATGGTGATGGACTCTACCCCCCTGGAACCATAAATCCAAAATAAACCCTTCCTTCTATGGGTTGTCTTGGCCATGGTCACAGCAATAGAACAGTGGCTAAGGCTATCTGCAGGATTTATCAAGTCCAAAGGTGGCAAACGGAGAGCCATATGCTAATGAGGATCACACACCCTCTGCCTCACGCTGGCCGTGCAAACTGACTATAAATATAAAACCAGGGAACGTTCTCACAGCCACAGATTAAACAGCGGCTTCTCAGAGTCACCGCCAATATCATGGGATTTAAAAAGACATAGGTTAATGGCGTTTCATCCAAACTAAAAATGTTGAGGTTTTTGTTTTGTTTTGTTTTGTACTTTGAAGGACACTATCAAAGAAAGTGAAATGCCTGCTTATAGGATAGGGGGAAATATTGGAGAGCCATACCTCTGATGAGGGCCTTAAATCCTAATATGTAAAGATCTCTTTTTTAAAAATGATTCATTTTTACTGTTTTTTAAAAAATATTTATTTATTTATTTTACCTATGTGAGTAACTGTCTTCAGACACACCAGAAGAGAGCATCAGATCCTATTATAGATGGTTGTGAGCCACCATGTGGTTGCTGGGAATTGAACTCAGGACCTCTGGAAGAGCAGCCAGTGCCCTCAACCACTGAGCCATCTCTCCAGTCCCATTTTTACTGTTTTTAAGTGTGTGTGTGTGTGTGTGTGTGTGTGTGTGTGTGTGTGCGCGCGCAGGTGCCTACAGAGTCTAGTAGATGGTGTCAGATGTCCTGGAACTGGAGTTGTATGAAGTTGCAGCCCACCCCATGCGGACGCTGCATACTACAGGGCAGCAAGGCCTTAACCACTGGACCACTTCTCCACAACCCCCCTCAAAAGTTTCTTAGACTTAATAACAAAAGATAAATACCACAGACAATGGGGGCAAAAGGTTTGAGTTAGGCATTTCTCTAAAAGAGACTTCATGCTGCTCACCACCATACCAAGATGCTGCTTCATAAGTATGAAGGTGGCTGAAATTAAAACGGCAGCCAAGGAGGATGCGGGCACGTTGGAACTCTCATGCCACAGCTGTGGGACTGCCATAGGCTCAGTGATTTTGGAAACAGTCTAGTAGCTTCGCTGGGGGTTAGCAAAGAATCCCACAATGGCTGGGCATAAACTTGCTCTATAAAGCATTGATTGATCATACCCTAAATCAGAAGCTCCAGTCCTTGTGTTACAAACCCTAGACATTAAAATAAAGCCATTAAATAGGGTGGTGGTTTGAATAGGGATGGCCCTTACAAGCTCACAGGTTTGAGTGGCTGGTCATTGGGAGTGGTTCTACCTGACAGGGATTGGAATGTGTGGTCTTGTTGGAGGAAGTGTGTCACAGAGGGTGGGTTTTTGGGTTTCGAATGTTCAAGCCAGGCCCAGTGTCTCTCCATTCTTGCTGCCTGCTGATCCAGATGCAGAGAACTCTCAGCTACCTTCCCAGCAGCACGTCTGCCCGCGTGCTGCTTCCTGCCATGACAACAATGGACTAAACCTCTGAAACTGTAAGCCATTCCCAGTTAAGCATTGTCTGATGATCCTGGCGTCTCTTCATAGCAATAGAACATCAACTAAGACTCATGGTAAAGAGAGAAGACAGAAAGGAAAGAAGAAAGAAAACAGTCTAGCCGTGCTTCAAAAAATGTTAAAATGTGGAGTTTTCATGTGATCCAGTAAGTTTATAGTTGGTATATACTCAGAGAAATGAAGACATATGTCCATATAAAACGGGTGCATGGTGCTGGGGTACAACTTGGTGGTGGAACACTCACCTAGAACATATGAGGCCATACCTAGAATGTATGAGGTCATACCTAGAATGTATGAGGTCATACCTAGAACATATGAGGTCATACCTAGGATGTATGAGGTCATACCTAGAATGTATGAGGACATGGTACTCTATCCTTCACCATCATCAACAACACTTCTGCATGAATGTCCACAGTGTAGATTTATTCATGCTAACTTAATAAGCAAACCGCCCAAATGTTTACCAATGGATACACAGAGAAGTGAAGTGTGATAAAATCATACAGTAAGTAATATTCTGCCACAATAGCACTGAAATAGTGACTCATGCAAAAACAATAGGCAAACCTTGAAAACATTATGCCGAGAAGTCAGTCACAAAAATAAAAATAGGTCTGGCAAGACGGCTCAGCAGGCAAAGGCGCTTGACAGCAAGCCCAATAACCTGAGTTCGAATCCCCAAGGCCCACACGTGGCAGAAGGAGATGTAGCTCAGTTGGGAGAGTGACCGTGAGCATTCATGGATTCTATCAACAGCACCACATACAGTGTGATGTCATGTGCCTGTAACTTCAGCGCTTGGAGGGTAGAAGCAGGAGAATCAGGAGTTCAAAGTCATCCTCAGCAGTGAGTTCAAGACCAGCCTGAGCTAAACGAAACTCTGTGGAAAAAAAAAAAATCAGGGCTGAAGAGATGGCTCAGCGGATAAGAGCACTGGCTGCTTTTCCAGAGGTCCTGAGTTCAATTCCCAGCAACCACATGGTGGCTCACAACCATCTGTAATGGGGTCTGATGTCCTCTTCTAGTGTGTCTGAAGACAGTGAGAGTGTACTCACATACATTAAATAAATAAATAAATAAATCTTTTTTAAAAGAATCAACATACCATTCTATGTATATGAAACTTTTCCTTTAACTCCTCCCAGGCCCACCCTCTTTCCCATCTACACTCAACCCCCCCCTCTTTTATAAGCCATGGAATCCAGATTGGACTGCTCATATACTTCTGGGTGTAGGGCTATCCATTGGAGGAACATAGCCAAATACCAAGGGCCACACCCTGGAAGAAAACCAGTCTCCCTCCCATAGCAGCGGTCACCTATCAATAGCTCTTCAGCTTGGGGTGGAGACTCATGATTCCCTTCCCGAGCCAAGCTGTAAAGTGACCAGATTAATCTTTGTGCGGACAATGTTTTTAAAAAGGGAAACAATACTGACCATCTGATTATCAGGCAGGGACTCTAGAATTTCATGCAAACTGACCCATCAGGAACAACAGGGAGAAATTCGAAATGCCTTAAAGCGTAGGATGGTACATACTACCCAAGCTGCCACGTCCCAAAGAGGGGTAACATGCGCCCAGGCAAAGAACATAGTAACCTGTTATGTGCAAAAAAGGGAAGGTTTTATTAAAAGCTGGCATGTTGCTTATAAATAGATCGCTAGCCTGTAGACGCTGCACCCAAGCAAAAGCTATACAGAAAACACACCAGAATGCTTTCACTGGTTTTCTTTGGGTCTTGGGATAC
Organism: Mus pahari; assembly: GCF_900095145.1. Lineage (NCBI taxonomy): Eukaryota > Metazoa > Chordata > Mammalia > Rodentia > Muridae > Mus > Mus pahari. The sequence continues at coordinate 40,358,569 of NC_034609.1, read as the reverse complement.
TGGTTGTCTCTCTCATCTTATTTTAGTCTAGCTTGGATTTCTACAAGGAACACACAGGAATTTATAATTAGAGAACGCACACACTCCTTCATGTACCTCCTCCCCTTTTTATGGCTCTTTCTTGGGAACTTTGCTCTATACGCGAGGATTTGTTCAGGCGTTCACATCAACCTCTACCTAGTCCCAAGTTGCAGCCTCCACCTACCGGAGGGGGTGGGGAAGGGGGCTTTGCCAGTCCCGCAAAGGGCCTCCCATGTGCCTCCGGAAGTCCCGCCCATCCTAGATGCTTCTTCCAATCACCAGGAATAGGGACCCTTGCTCTCCGCTAACGTGCCTGGATTCAGTGCAGCACACCTCACTTAGATCCTGTGGCCAAGAGAACGTTCTGCTTCTTGGCTGGGACTCAAACCTTGAGGGATGCTTCTCAAGATGGCCCTGTGTGACAGTGGATATGAGTTTCAGCTTCCAGAGGGGAGATGAGGCATTGAGGTCCCAAGGTGTCTCGTTGCTGTCACGTGGTATCAGATGCAATGAGATGCTTTCAGATGGTATTGATGATGAAGATTTTTCCATGTGTGTCCTAATCTGCCACAGGAAAGATTCTGGACACTTAGAAACCACCCAAGAGATCTTTAGACAGTGTAAGAAGGGGTCAAAGGGGTTTTGACTTAACCTGGACCGGCTGTCTGTTCAAAGCTGTGAGCCCAGCCCCAGTAACTTTGGTCCGGAGGAACCGAGTATGGATCAATACTGCACACGTGGCTCAAAGGCCTGAAGGTTTGTCCCGTGTTGATTCACCCGGGTGACACATCCAGCTTGTCCCAGCACGGGGCTCACACGAGGGAAACGTGTGGTAGACACAACAAACACCTGTGAACCTTTCCCCGCACCTGACACTCGGGACAGAATGCTCCAGGAAGTAGCTCTTGATGAAAGCCGTAAACAAGCCCAGAGAAACTTCTCTCCCCAAACTTCCTGGTTGTTCGGCTTGCCCACCCACACTTCTTAAGCAGGAAGTCCCGGAGGAGAAGGGGTGATTGTTTTGTGGTCCTCTTGAGAAAGAAGGATGCACAGAGGGAGCTCATAGCTAAGTGTCCTGGCCTGTTCATGTACGAAATGTTAACAGGATTATAGAACCCTGGACCCAGACAAATCAGATATCCTGTCGTCCATCTTCGGAGGTTTTTTTTTTTTTTTTTTTTTTTTTTTGAAACCGAGAGAACAGGATCTGGTGTGCTGGCCTCCATCACCAGTATGGTATTCCAGCTGTCATCTTAAAGAAGGTCAACAAACAAATGTCGTTTCCTCTCTGCAGAACTGGGCCCTTTCCTGAGATTAGGTCTGGCTGCTGTTTGGCAACTAAGAACATGGGGGTGGGGAACGCAACCGCCTCACATTCCTCTCTACCCTCAAACATTTAAAGCAGGAGTGGGTGAGCGACTGTCACATCTGTCACCTCCCTTCCGCTCCTGCCACCCAAATCCAGGTTCTGATCTCATCTCCTTCAAGCCACTGGAGCTGACATTTCCAACCTTCCAGGCCTGAAGGGCTGAGATTGCCAAGGGACATAGAGGGTGGGGAAAGGCGCCAGTGGTCTTCATGCCACCACCCACTCCATCCATGCTGACTGTAAAGTTAGGGGGAGATGGACACGGTGAGGAAAAGAGGAAGGGCTGATGAGACCAGGATGCGGTGGACCATGAGTGGCAGGATCAGGGGGGACTTACGAGGAATGTCAGTGAATAACTGTGTGTTGACCTGGGGTTCTGTCTTCCCCAGCTCCCAGCCCACTCTTTAGGGAAATGTCTGTCTCTTGGGGTGCGGTGGAGTTGAATGTTTGCTGGGGGAACTACTAACTCAGCTACTCATGCATTCATTTAACAAATACTTACTGAGTATCTGCATCACACCCGGTGGCATTGAGGTGTTTGGAACAGAGAAGTGAACTTGTACTTAGCAGCCTGAGGGGGTCTTCACGGGCCAACTTCAAAAGAGTTAACACAGCATGATTCATTTACAGGACCTTTCCTCTTCCTCCTCTTCCTCCTCCTCCTCTTCTTCCTCCTCCTCTTCCTTCTCTTTCTCCTCTTCTTCCACCTGTCACTCTCTCAAATAAGGTCTTACTCTTTAGCCTAGGATGGCCCCAAACTCATGGCAATTCTCCTGCCTCGGCTTCCCAAACGCTAGGATTACAGGTGTGGGCCACGATAGCAGTTTTTAGATGACATTTCTGAGATGACAAAATTCTATAGGTGGTGGTTGCCAGGGTGTAGGGACAAGAGGTTGGAGGGACAGTCTCATGAGGATCCTTGTGCCGATGGACCACACAGTATTTGACTATGGTGGTGAACAAAGGATGGTACCGGTTTTATACGGGCGATAACACCAGAATTACTCACACACTCACGCACACACATACACCCTTCCTGGTCTGTAAGAAGCCCAGCTGTATGATCAGTGACTGCAGGTTTATAATGGAACTCTTCTCTGAGGGAAGGGGTGCAGGAAGGGTGAAGTGCTGCAGCCCCACTTTATAGTCTCCGAAGAATTGGAAGAGGCAAACAAGCTCTCAACAGACTTTCAAGGTTTTTTTTTTTTTCTTTTTTCCTTTTATATTCTGCTACCTGTTGCGTGGAATGACCACAGGGCACCATGCCCTTCTGGCCACACGACTTACAAACAGAGCATACCTGGGGAAGCCAGAAGGCCACACCCACAATTTGGTCCATTAGAAAGGGGGGATCAGATGGAGGAAAGAGCTGGAATGACCTCCCACCTTTTTTTCATGCTCGTAGGTGCTTGTTCTAAGAACAATGATAACATGGTTAATACAAGTCTTGATTCACATCCAAGGTCTTTTTCAAGTGCATTTGCCTATACTGTGTGTGCACTTGAGTACATGTGCCTATATGTGTGTGGACTGGAAGTAGACATTGAGTATTTCCCTTCATCATGCTCCACCTTATTTTCTGAGACAGGGTGCCTCACTGTTTGCTGAGTATGTCGATTTAGTTAGGCTCTCTGGCCATCAAGCCCCAGAGACCCTCCTGCCTCTGCCTCCTGTGAGCCTTGGATCTAAACACATAAGGCCATGTCTAGCTTTTATGTGGATAGCTATGGGGGGGGGAGTGTCTGAACTCAGGTTATCTCACCAACCGATGCATCTTTCACACTCCTCAAGGTCTTTCTAAGAAAAGAAAGGGCTGTCTTAAATATTCTAGAATTGGCTGGTAAATATTTGCCTCTTCAACAAGGAATTTATTAAAATGGAACTTGAGCTGTCTCTGTGGTTTATTATGATATTTGCACAAAGAATAACAGCAGGATGACCATCTCCAACAACAGAAAGGTGCAAGCTTACTTACTTTTCCTGTTGTTGGGAGACGATAACTGACAAAAGCTACTTAAGGGGGGGATGGTGGTGGTTTATTTTGAGTCAGAGGACCAGGGTACAGTCTATCATGGTGGGTAGGCACGATGTCAGGAGTGTGAGGCAGCTGGTTACATCCACAGTCAGGAAGCTGAGAGGAGTGAGTGCTGGTGCTCAAGTGGCTTCTGCAGTGAGGATTTTAGTTTCTCTAAAAACACAGAAATATTATGGGAATATGTTTTATTTCTAATCCAAGGTGTGGAGCTATGGGGCTGCCTTAAAGCAGGTGACTATGATTTGCCTCGTGCTCTAGCAGGAGCATGGTTTTGCCAGCTGCAGATCATTTCTGCGAGTGTGTGACCTTTGGAATTCTGGGGACTTTTCAGAGGATGTAGGGCCCCAGAGGTGAGTTGTTGTTTGTTGGTGTTGTTTACTGTTGTTGGTTGTTGATTGTTGTTGGTTGATGTTGGTTGTTGGTTGTAGTGGCTGTTGGTTGTGGTGGTAGTTGGTTGCTAGTGGTTGTTGGTGGCTATTGTTTGCGGTGGTTGCTGTTGGCTGTTGGTTGGTTGTTTTTGGTTGTTGTTGGTTGTTGACTGCTGTTGGTTGCTGTTTGTCATGTAGTCATGTGAGAAGAGATGAAAAGAGGAAACTAGATATCCTGAAGGCAAAGATCAAACTTGTCCCAAGGAACGCAATGCCTCTAATCAGTACCTCTAACCAGCAGGGAGTCGTCTAAAGATATCATCGCCCCCTTTCCCCTCTATCCTTTTTCTCTTCTCCCTAGGGTTAGGGGGTTGGAAAGTCGATGAAGAGGAATGGAGAAGGGTGGAAGAAAACGAACCCACAAAGTAGCAAATGTCCAGCGGCAGGCTCTTTCCTTTTTATTCAGTCCTGATCTCTTGTTCAGAGGGTGGGGTGGGGCTGGGGTGGGGCTGCCCATGTTCAGGTTGGACTTTCTTTGCCCAGTTAACTCTTAAGAGACCCTAGATGCTGTCCACGTTGACAGTGTCAACAACCAGGTCCTACCAATGAAGTCTTTCTTCTTTCTTTCTTTTTTTCTTTCTTTCTTTCTTTCTTTCTTCCTTCCTTCCTTCCTTCCTTCCTTCCTTCCTTCCTTCCCTCCCTCCCTCCCTCCCTCCCTCCCTTCCTTCCTTTCTTCCTTTCGTTTTCAAGATAGGATTTCTCTGTGTAGCCCTGGCTGTCCTGGAACTTGTGTGGAGACCAGGCTGTCTTTGAACTCAGAGATCTGCTTTCCTCTGCCTTGAGCATTAGGATTAAAGACTTGAGCTACCATGACCCGCCATGAAGTCATTTTTCACTGTGGCTCAGCCCTGGTGCCGTCAGACCTGTGGGATGATCTGAGTTTTCATCCTCTTGCATTTCGGCTGGCGTCTGCTTCACTGCATTCCAGTCTGCATCTGGGATAAATAAACCATGAAGGTCCAGGTGCATGTCCGCATCAACAGAGGCACGAGCCAATTCTGTAAAACTTTTGGCATCCAGAATAAGTAAAAAAGGCAGCTTTTGGGGATCCGTAGAGATGATGGCTGATAAGATGACTCCTATAAGAAGAGAAAAAACAACACCCCCCCCAAACCAGTTTATTTCCATTTGTAATGCTGAGAGTGTAGTTCCGGGCCTTCATGTAGGCTAGACAGCTGCTTTCCCCATAGGCTCCATCCCTGGTCCTAAGAGATACCTAACAGAGTTCAAAGCATAACCTTGTGTACCTATATTTCTCAGAGGTGTCTCCCTGTGATCTTTTAAGTCATCCTTGGTCCAAACAGGAGGAAAGAGGGTATATGCCACGCTGTGTTGGCAGAAGAGAAACCAGAACTGGAATCAGCAAACCCACTTCTGGGAGAGCCGCTTTGCCTCGATGAACCTTCGTCTCTTCATCTTTGCAGTGAAGCTAATTCCCACCAACCCCTGACCTCATGGGGACTGAAATGATCTGCAGGGTGGATTATGGGAGCACTTGGTTCGTTTTCATGTGTTTTGAAGAATGGCTCCTTTCCTAACTTTCTGAAACCTCCGAGTATGGAAAGACCCAGCCAATTCAGGGAGGACACGTGGGCTAAGTCGTGCTACTCCGCGGAGCAGGGACTTCTTGAATTGCAAAAGCATTTTTGTATTTGTTTTGTTTTGAGACAGGTCTTGCAATGTAGCCCAGACTGGCCTTAAACTCATATCTGCCTACCTCCACCGCTCAGATGCCAGGAAACCAAGCCACATGTTGCCACGTCTGGCTTGCGGTCATGCTGGATTGAATCCAACTCACCTCCTGGTTATGGTGGCGATCCCCCCTCCCCCAACTTTTTGCCTGTAAATTTGGGATGTCCTCAATCCTCTGTGCTCACTTTCAAGGTATATAGCAGGGTCAGGAAACTTTTAGTAAGTGTCCAAGATGCCGCCCGAAGGACCTGGGTTGTGGTAGCTGAACACAGGTGAGGTCAGATTGGCCTGGATTCAAATCCAGCCTCTGCATATGGAGCTCGTGACTTTGGTCAATTTGCCTCACTCTCTGAGCCTCCCCTGGATGAAATGAGGACAGTGTCACTCCACACCCATGGAGAGGAGGCGTGAGAAGCAGTTGCCCAGCTAAGCAAGGGCTGGCCTCAGTAGGAGTGGATGCAAACAGTCCCTTGCCTTAGAGATGACAGTGACATGGGATCCCCCTGCCTGTGTGCCAGGCCACAATCAGAAGGAAGCCAAGGCCAGGTGGAAAACCACTCCCTCCCACCTGAGGGAAGAGGCTGGCAGTCTCAGTGGGACAGCCTGCCCTCCCCTGCAGGTGTGGGCAGCCCCATCCCGGCTTGGCTGGGCGGTGTCCTTACCCATAGCTTATTACCTTCCCCGGTATCCTCAGGGCTGTGGGCAGGGCATTTTTTTTTTTTTTTTGAAGCAAAAGGGGATAAGACAATTTGGCTAAGTGGAAACCTACATTTCTCAGGTGCTGTTGAAAACTTTGCATGATTGTAAGAGAGGTCATTTGAGATCTGGGGCCAGCCCTTGCAAAGAATTCTAAAACTAAAGCTGCACATTCTGAGAGAGTGTGTGTGTCACTCAGGGGAAAGGATATAGACTTTGTGTAGGAGAGAATTTATACCGTGCCCAGAGAAGTTTATTTGTTGTTCAGTCTTACCCATGAGAATGGTTTCAGAGACAGTAGGAGTATGTCAGGTAGTGTATTCTAACAACTTCATTCATCCATCACTCACTCATCTATCTATCCATCTATTTATCCATCTATTCATCTATCTATCCATCCATCTATGTACCTACCTATCTACCTTGTTGCTGTTGTTTATTTGAGACCAGGTCTTAGTAGTTCAAATTCTCTGTGTGTCTCAGAATGACCGTAGACCCCTGATTGTCTTCTGTCTGCCGCCCAAATGCTGAGATCTCAGGCTTAAATGCCATGCTCAGCTGACAATGTGATTTATGATGGGACCTTGGACCCCACAGTCTCTGCTTGGCCTGCAAGGGACTGAACAATAAAGGTCATCCACTCAGGGTAACCACTGTGTCATGTGAGTGAGCCACAGTCAAAACCTCTGGATACAGAGGCTCAGGTGAACTTCCATGTCTGAAAATGCTTGGTTGTCAGAAGTGAACAGTACAGGCAAATGCACTGGGAAAGGATGGCAAGGAGCTCTAGGGACCCTAGTGGATTTCAGAGCCTGGTGGTAGGAGCCCTTGACCTTACACTCAACATTAGAATCGAGTATGGTCTTCTCATCAGGCAACCCCTCATGGGCTACCCCTGGGCGGTGCCTCTGTTGGATGGGTAAATGTGGTCCATGGGCTCCTCCCTTCTCCCACTCTTACCATCATCTTCATCCTTTGCACCTGGTGTGGGAACAAACAGAGGCTCTGCCGGCCAGCAGCTCTCCTCAGACCACTTCAAGGAGGACTTTGTGAGAATGTCATATTTCAGTATCTGTGTATGCAGAGAAGAGAAAGATGGGAGCCTGTGTCTGCAACCGTGCTGACTCCCTAGAAGTGGGAGGGCATGAAGGCCACCGAGGGGAGATTCAGCCCTCGCACATACACTTGGGACATCACCCCCAAGGGACATCTGTCCCTGGCAGCATGGCCCCAAGAAAGGAAGAACCAAACTTCCTCCTCCCAATATCAGCACAGGTCCGCTGGCTTACAGAAGGCTGGAACCTCAGAGTCCTGACGTGTTCTGGTGTTTGGCACTATCTCACAATGTTTTACGTTATATAATTAAGGTGTTTAATGCCACCAATTAAAATAGGATACAATTCTTTTTGTTGGTTTAAAAGTAAAATCCCTAGACTAAGACTAGAGCTGGGTGGTGGAGCCCCTACCCAGAACAATAAAGTTGTGATTTGAGTCCCAGCATCCTAAACACAAAACAAAGCTAAACAACAAACATAAGAGGAAGATTCCCATGAGCTCTCATAGGTCCGTTCCTATAGGGGATAGAATTCATGGGAGTGGCTTGGGGCATGTTTGTGCTTCTCTCTCTCTCTCTCTCTCTCTCTCTCTCTCTCTCTCTCTCTGTGTGTGTGTGTGTATGTACAACTTAACTTTTGCTTTGAATATTTTGCATTTAGAAATTTAAATATTTTAAATTTAATAGTTTTATTTTTGCTCTCTGCATCTTTACAGTGTTGGGGTGGGGCATGCATCAGTGCATCATTGCATCATAGGCATCAGAGCCTGCATATGGCAGCCAGAGGGCAGGAATTGGTTCTCTCCCTCTACCATGTGGCTTCCTGGTATCAAACTCAGGTAGGTGAGCTTGACAGCGCATCCCCTCACCGCCTGAGCTACCTCATCTGCTCTGCATTTTTAAATGCAAATCAAAATGTTGATCTGAAAGGAAAATCGTGTCTGGCCAGCGCTTTGGACAGTACTGGACTGTAGTAAATACGGACAAATCGTTACTCAAAAAAACAAAACTAATTCTCTAAGTTCCCGTGACACCTGCCTGCTGGAGAAGATGAGGTGGCTGCTTGAGACAGTACTCCCTGTTGATTGATTGATCCTCAGAGCCCACCACAGTGTCACATAGCCAGGGTTCCCTCAGTGCAAACAGGAACAGAACTCTTACTTCAGGATTATCCCAACTGACTTCTCTCCTGTATCCCCTTTTCCCAGTCTTAAGCCCTGAAGAGTCTGATTTGCAGACATGAAATTGGGTCCAGAGAAAGCCAGTCTGTATACACAGGGACTCCCAGGATGCAGGGATCCATACCTTGGTTGGGACAGGACTCCACTGTACTTCAGCTGCAAAGATGTAGCGATATGGCTTCCCATTGTAAGCATAATTTATCCGAGGGAGCTCTAGGCCTTGAGAGAACAGAACACTAATGAAATCCCATCGTTGGCACAGGAGAACCTCCCTCTTCATGCCAAACTAGACCTCATTCCATAGAAACAGCTCCCCAAAACCTTGATTCAGACCCAGATTACATCAAAGGTGGTCACGGGTAGGGAGGGACCTCTAATAGTGATGCTGTCCCTGCCAGAAGGTTTAGGAGTGAGGTGCCATAGACCAGAGGGCTTTAAATGCTTAAGTGCCTGTAATTATCCACGATAGAAATCAGGGAGTTACAGATTGAAACCAGAAGCTGCTGCAGTTTTTAAAAGGCAGTCTAAAAATGCTGTGTTTGAGTGTGTGTGAAAAGGCTTCATAAGCCACTGGGATGAGGGCCAATGCACAATATAAAATAAATGTGGTACCTGGGATGGCGCAGTCACTACGAAAGCACTAGGGGATACTGAGGCAACAGGATCGCCAGAAGTTCAAAGCTAGCCTGGGCTACAGAGTGAGACCCTTATTTAAGTAAGTGAAATAAATTCAGCGAATCCTATTATGATCTTTATAAAAGGATGTTTACAAAGGATTTTCATATCACAGGAAGTGTCCATATGATAAGGTTAAGTGTAAATAGGGCGATTATAGAGTGTGTCCATTTTGTCACAAAGAGAAAGGTTAGGAGCGATGCTGGGGTTAGCACTGCCTGCCGAGGCCTAAGCTCCATCTTGCAGCTTTTGTTACTTCTATTACCCTTTGCCTAGTCAGTGTCCTTGTTTTGTTTGTTTGTTTGTTTCAAGACAAGATCTCTTAGAGCCCATGCTGGCTACTTTGTAGCTGAAGATGACGGTAGGTTCCCCTCCCCACCTCCATCTCCCCAGAGTTGAGATTACAGGCATACAATTTGGTTGGTTTGTTGGTTGGTTTGAGACAGAGTATGTGACCCAGGCTAGCCTGGTACTCACAGCAACCCTCCTGCCTCAGCCTCCTGATGCTGGCATTACAAGCATGCACCACTGCACCCAGCTTCATTGTATACATAAGACGTATGAAATCCAGATCTGTCTATATAGGGCTTTGTGCCACACCCTATGATGCACTGAGCACAGAAACTCAGCCCCGTGGGATAGTGGCCTCCCAGAGAACTTTTGGCTGGCTCTGGTGTAGGGTGAGGGCTATTTGGAATCCAGGGATGTTTCTGAGCATCCTCCAGTGCCAGCATTGCCCTTCCGAAAAGAAGACCCACCCCATGGGTCATCCTGGCTGAGGAACATGGGCCCATGTGTGTGGCTCCTGTCTTGTGGCTTGACACTCTGTATACAGCTCAGCATCTCTCAGGCCCAGGGGACCAAGAATGCCCACTTTGTAGGAATTGTGACAGTGCAGAGGGAGACACAGGGGCCTACTATGCCTGTTTAATATATCACAGCCAAGCCCATACATCAACTGTGCCTGTCATCTATCCAAGGACCAGAAATGTTGGAAGCTATTTTAAAAAAGATCCCCAAATTCTTTTCCTGGGGTTCCAAGAACCTTCCTTGCTTTTCTCTGTCCCAGAATGGAAAGGAGATGTCACTGAAAGAGGCTTTGGGACACCCTGTGATAAAGGATGCTTCCTACCTTCATAGAGGACCTCGGGCTGGCAGTAGACATGCCCATCTTTCTCCTTCAGGGCTGTTGCTGTTGTAGATGACACCTTGACTAAATTTGAGCCCACTTCTGCATCCTGAAAAGAATAAATTAAACAACAACAACAACAACAACAACAACAAAGAAAAGGTCATCCCCACAAACCGTTGCTTTACTATAGATATTCACTTGAGCAGAGTTTCAACACACTATCACCTCGCTTGGCCTCGCAGCTATTTCATTGCTGTTACTTTCAGTTAGAAAGAATGAGGCTGGAGGCTGGAGCGATGGCCCAGCTTTTCCAGAGGATCTGGGTTCGAATCCTAGCACAACAAGGTAGTTCACGGACTGTTAATTCCAGTCCCAGGGACTCTGATGCATCTCCTGGCCTCCAGGAGGTACTGTGCATAGATGTGAACAGGCAAAAATGCAAAGTACCTATACATTAAATAAATAAATTTAAAAACATAACTATCACTTAAATAGCAATGAGGATTGGCAACAGGAATGGACTCTCCCAAGGCCACACAGCTGGTGAGAGGTACAGTCAGGACCTATCTAGGCTCATTATCTCTCTAAGACAGCAATAATATGCTCCAAAGAGTAAGGACTCCCTTTTTAAATGCTGGGTGATTCCCTTGTAAACAGCTGCTTCTATCATTTGATGGACACTTGTGGAGTCTATAGTAACACATGTGCTTAGGACGTAACAGTGAGAGAAAGCCTGGGAACAAATTGTATGCGTGGTCTGAGCTCAACCACATATGCTCATAAAATACACTGAGATGAGAGTGTGAAAAATCTCACAGATATGAACAACAGGGCAGATAGTGGAAACTTCCCTGTTTTCCACATACTTAAGGGTGGGACTTTGGGCAAGAAGTTAGCTTCTCTGTGGTTCAGTTTCCTTCTTTGTATAAGGAAGGTAACAATATGCACATCTTTAGGGGATTACAAGGATTAAATGATATCACCTGCCAAATGATTTGCAATAGGACCTAGACAAACACTTTGCTGGATGATGACATCATTTGGAGACCTATACAGCAGGTCTATGCCATAGCACTGACTCTCAGAGGATTCATTCCAAGCCCTTGGTGATGCCCTGAAACTCAGATAACACTGAATACTTTGTGTAAGTGTTGCAACCGGACAGCATGGCATTGCTCTGATATCTGAGGCCAATTACAGAATGACTAAGAGGTTAGTAGCATATAGAGAATGGATACATTGTACAAAACGACCAGTCCAGTTCTGAGTAAGTCTGAGGTCTTAGACTGTTAATCAGAATAGCATGCAATTTTACTCCTAAGACTAATTTCTTTAGCCAGGCGGGGTGGTGGTGGTGCATTTAATTCCAACACTCGGGAGGCAGAGGCAGGCAGATCTCTGCAAGTTGGAGACCTGGTCTACAGAGTGAGTTCCAGGACAGCCAAGGCTACATAGAGAAACCCTGTCTCAAAACCAAAACCACATTTCTTTAGAGGTGGGGCTTTCACTGAACATTTTTTGGAGCTTTCTGGATTCTAAATCACTGCATGGGTGGACCATGAAGCCGAATGAGGTTATAATCGTATATTATTATTACCATGGCTGACGTCTCCTTCTCTGTCCAAATTTTCAACATCATTTTTAACATTAAAAACAATATGCTTCTTCTCTTGGAACATGTGTATGTGTCTGGTGTGTGTATGTGTGCTTGTGTACAAAGGCCAGAGTGTGGCCTTTGGTGAATTCCTCAGTCACTCTTCACATTATTATTATTATTATTATTATTATTATTATTATTATTATTATTATTATTATTAGCATGTAAGTTTTTAGTGTGTCTTCTTAGAAGTCCACACCATCCTGGCACAAGGAATCACTCACTGCAGAATTTCTACTTGTTTTGCTTTCTGCCAGCACCAGCATTGGCCTTGGCTGTGTTCCCTGGGGGGGGGGGGCATCTTCCCCATCTGGTTCCGAATTCCTTTCATTGTTTCCGGGAAGTCTTCCTCTAGTAAAAGCCAAGTGCTGCAAGCCTGTGTTTAGTCTCCTTCTTCCTTGCATAAGCCAAAAACTCATGGATCACACGAGGCCACCTGTCCAGCCACCATCAAAGTGGGTTCTGAATTCAGATACAAAGATGACATCTGGCATCATCTCATACTTTGTGGCTAGTTTTTCCTCTACGTCTGTCTTTGGTACTGTTGCTTTCCCAGGTGAAGGACATCAATGACTGTGTGTTTCCTCTGAAGCAAACTGTTAGTCATGAACTTCCTGGTGAGGACAGTTAGACCGCTGTCATTCATGGTGGTCCTTGAACAGTGAAGGAGAAAGAGAGGACTCCCCCCCACCCCTTTTTTTTTGTTTCTTGTTTTTGTTTGTTTGTTTGTTTTTGAGACAGGGTCTCTTACTTTACTTGGGATTCACTGATCAGCTATATTGGCTGACGAGAGAGCTTTAGCAATCTGCTTGTCTCTGCCTCTCTGGCGCTGAGATTACAGGTACTCAATGCCATGCTTGTATGCCATATGGATGCTGGGGATGGGACTCAGGTCCTCCTGCCAGAATAGAGCAAGCACTTTATAGACTGAGTCCCCTCTCCAACCTGCTACCCCAGATCAACCTGTCTTAATGATGGCAGCTCACCTGCTGGGCAAGAGAGCAAGCTCACCACTTCATGGTGGCTGAATTGAAAGGGGCCCTTAAGAGATTACTCATTTAGTTCAATCCCTTGATGGTTAGGAGAGGAAGCTGATGCCCAGAGACGGAAAGTGACATGTCAAAGGCCACACAGAGAGAAGCGGAGCCTGGACCCGTGGCTTCACACTGAGATTCTCCCAGGAGCAACCTTCTGGACAGAGGGCAGAGCAAGGGGCCCTTTCCAGTCCTGTAGGCTTTAACTTGAACATCTCCTTCCTTGACCAGTTTGAATCTGCTGAGCCCATGAGGCAGCCGTCCTGGGCTGTAATTATTCCATTCTGGAAGCTTCTTTGTCCTTCTTTGTGGTCAGTCGCTCCAGGATGTCAGAGACTGTTTCTCCCGGTGCATGGTGCGTGGCACCCAGGAAGTGAATTCATGGCTTAATAAGCTTTTCCCCACTTTCAGTGGTCAAGGGACAAAGAATGTGCCTGCTTTGCAGTTTGGCTGGAGAGCCCAATGGAGCCAAGTCTGTGAACTAAGTAGCCCCATGCCGGGTGCACTGTAGTATCTCACCTTGTGCCCGTGTGCCTCGCTGGGTACCGCCCCCTCCCCACCCAAGGCATGTCCAGCCTTGATCCACAGGGAGTTGGTCGACAGACACTCTTTTAGCTCCAGCCTGAAACTGGTCAGACTGGTTAAGGGATAAACTTCTAATTTTCCACACACAGCAGTAACCTAACATGACTTGGCTGCTTTTAGCAGCCAAACCCTGCTCAGCGTGGAAAAGAAATCAGTCAGAATTCAGACAAAATAAATAAATAAATAAATAAATAAATAAATAAATAAATAAATAAAAGATCCCACAGGCTTACTCTGCAGCCCTGGTGCCAGAGGGAATGTCCAGGGGGTAAGCAGAGAGCTCGGGCATCTGCCCATCTGCTGCCAAGGAAATACCACCAGCCTGTGCGTGGAACCAGAATTCAGAACTTGCTATGTGAGTTTGAAAAGATCTTTGACCCCACTGGGTTGGCCTCCCTGTCTGTAAATGGGGTGATGGGTGAAGCACAGTGGTTTCTGCCTGATCTTGGAAAGTTATGATTATGTGAGCATCTGGGGCCGGGTCAGAGGTATTATTGTTAACAGACACGGATTCAAATCCTGACCTAATCCCAATGGTGACTCTTTGATGTTGGGCAAGCTACTTTCCCTCTTAACTGGAAACTCCGGGAGAAAGAATAACTCAGAGGGTTGCAATGTGAACCGGCAAAACAGTTAACAGTTCTTAAAAGTTGCAGGGCCTGGAGCAATAGCCCGGGTTGAGGCTCATGGGCCCTATGCCCAAATGCAGCAGGCTAATTAAGTAGACCAAATCGCTCTCCTACCCAGATACATGGGCTTTTATCATCTGGAACTGCTCTATCCAAACATTAGAACTAAAGCCAACCTATTTTAATGATAGCAGCTCCTCTTTTTTTTTTTTTTTTTTTCTAGAAAGAAAAGAAAGCTTATTGCGTTTCTGCAGTTGGATTGCTGGGGTCTTTAAAGATTGGCCCCGTTGCATCCCTCATTAAAGGAGGCTGAGACACAGAGAAGAGCCCTGTGTGGATACTGAGACTTTTTAAAAAAGGATGAAGTGAGATTGAAATTCCAATGGGCCCTGAAGAAGCCACATCTCCCGTACTTTGCTACCACATTCTCATCAGCAGCTACTGTGCCGGACAGGGAGAACATTCTAGCAGCAGAGAATGTCTCAAAGGGTGACCCGGAGCTACATAGATGCCCCACCCAGCACCCCAAGTCCCAGTCAGTCCCAGATACCTCACGGACACACTAGCCATACCCGCTGTTCTTAGTGGGACAGAGGCAGTCTCCAAACAGGTTGGAATCCTGATTATCCAAAGTCTAAACAGGTGTGATGGAGAGATGCCTTTCTTGGTAGGCATGACCTCTTGGCCCTTCAAACTTCTCATCTTGTGGAGAAGGGGCCATGCTGGAGACAGAAGGGACAGATAGAGGCCTCTAAAGTGACAGTCTCAGAGAAGGGGATCCTATTGCCAAAGACTCAGGGCAGAAAAGCCATTTAACACAGGGCCTAGCTCTCAGCACACCTCCGTGGATACTACTTCATCTTATTGTGTATTCACATCTGCCTTTGGAGACAAAGCCCAAATCTGCTGGTCCAGGATCCAAAGCTACCTCATGTAGCTCTAGCATGCCTCTTCCCTTGACAGACTGTGAACCATGACAACGAATTCTCACAAACCCATCTCTAACATGCTGTGGCGCCCTTCAGGACGAGGGCAGGGCGGCTGCCCCACTGTCTGGACATGCCTAGGTTCCTCCCTGCCACTCCTCCACCCCTGCAGAGCTCCACCTCAGGTACCTGCAGCACTACATAAACAGTTGGGGTGTTCGGGGGCCCTTCCACGCTGCCTCTGTTTGACCCCAGCTGGCTAAGCATCATAGGTAATCATGAGGTCCTAGACCTCTGAGAATAACCTCCCACCATCTGCTCTGGCTATAAAGCACTGTCCCCCAGGATACAGTATAAATGCTAACAAGAGAGCTGTGCCCTCTTAAAGACTTTGCTTCATGGTTCATTCATTCATCCACGCATGCATGTATTCATTCATGCATGCATTCATTCCCACATTTAAGAGGTTTTTGTTTTTAAAAAAGACTTATTTATTATATGTAAGTACACTATAGCTGACACACCAGAAGAGAGCATCAGATCTCATTACAGATGGTTGTGAGCCACCATGTGGTTGCTGGGATTTGAACTCAGGACCTCTGGAAGAGCAGTCGGTGCTCTTAACCGCTGAGCCATCTCTCCAGCCCCCAAAAGTTTTTTAAATGCAGGGATGACCTGCTGCAAGACTGTCCCTGCCTTCTAGGAGCCTGTGTCTCAGAAGCAAGAAAGGATCAAATAAGCTTGTCATGCTGGAGGTGTGTGTCACCCTAGAGGGTGCTGCAGTGTACGCACACCCCTGACAGGGGAGGGAGTGATGGCACAGACACCTGAAAATGGCGACCTTTCTAAGCCCAGAGAACCTCTCAGCATGTATTACAGTCACTCAGGATGCTCTGTGTCCAGGGAGTGCTGCAGATGACGCAGGGCTCCAGAATGGGCCACTGAGACAGGCAGAGGGGACATGGATAGGCAAAGGTCCCTGAGTACAGGGCATTTGAGAAGGGAGAACTTTCCTGGTTAGGATGGAGCTGGGGCCTTGGTGCAAGGGTGTGTGTATGTGGCCGTGTCCACCTACCCAAGTTTCCCATCTGTACATCCAGGCAGCTGAGTGACTTGAAAGCAGAGAAGCCATCTTTAAGGGACAATAAACAACAATTAAGCGGCGTGGCCAGAGCCGCCCATCCAAGGGTTTGCTCGCCTTTGCTAATTTCAAAGCACCTGGCGGGTTACAAGGTGGCTTTTAAAGACACACAGACAACCCATTCAAGCTTGGGTCTGAGGAAGTGGCCTTTCCCCCATGTGATCAAAGGGTGTAAAATCTTAAGCGGGGGCAGGGAGGGAGCCTGTCCCTCTTCCTGCAGCAGCCCTGGGCTTGTGACTCATGCCTTGTGTGCTCTGCGACACCCTCTTCTTCCTAGACCAGAAGAGAGTCCCCAGTGCTGCACTGTGGGGCTTTGCCAGGACAAGGGGTGCAGAGGCCAGGGCTGGTGTGATTTTACGGAGTGTTGTTATCACATGGTCACCTTCGTGAGGGTGGGAAGCTGATGCTTAAGTCCTTTCAGTTCCCCCACATCGCGGTATTTTCAGTAAAACTGAAACAATTGAGCCTAAGGCACTGGACCTCCATTTGCTATGCAGACATAACATCATTGAACTACCCTGTAGTCCTGTCCTGGCTTCTAGATCTTACTTTTATTTTGAGGCAGGGTGTCACTAAGTTGCCAGGCTGGCCTTAAAATATTCAGATCTTCCTGCTTCAGCCTCCTGAGCAGTTGGGATTAAAGGCACAATGAGACCAGCTTGCCTCCATTCCGTTCCTCTCCTCTCCTCTCCTCTCCTCTCCTCTCCTCTCCTCTCCTCTCCTCTCCTCTCTCCTTTCCTTTCCTTCCCTTCCCTTCCCTTCCCTTCCCTTCCTTCCTTTATTTCTTTTTTTAAACAAAGATTTACTTACTTTTATTTTATGTGCCTTTGTGTTTTGCCTGCATGTATGTTTGTGAAAGTGCCAGACTCCTGGAACTGGAGTTATACACGGTAGTGAGCTGCCATGTGGGTGCTGGGAATTGAACCTGGGTCCTTTGGAAGAGCAGCCAGTGCTTTTAACTGCTGAGCTACCTTTTCAGCTCCTCCATCCCTCCCTTTCTTCCTTTTTTTTTTAAAAACAATTAAAACAACAACAACGGATGACGACGACGACTACGATGGCGACAGCGGCGGCGGCGGCGGTTAAGGTCTTACCAGGCCTCCTACCAACCTAGCCGTTACTTGCCCTTCTCCTGCCTTAGTCCCCTGAGTGCTGGGATTGTTGGCATATGCCAACATGACCAACTGGTTGACCCCTTTCTTTCTTCAAGGTCATATTAGGGATTAAACCCAGAGTCTCAATGTATTAACCATCCTTTCTCCCCCTGGCATATACTCCTGCGCTGAGTAGCTTTATATCAACTTGATACAAACCAGCGTCATCTGAAAGAAGGGAACCTCAATTGAGAAAAATGCTTCAGAAGAGCTGGCTGTAGGGCAGTTTCTTAATCAGTAATTGATGGGGGGAGGGCCCAGATCACTGAGGGTGGGGCCACCCTCAGGCCAGTGGCCTGAGTTCTAGAAGAAAGCTGACTAGGGGGCTGGAGAGATGGCTTAGCTTTTAAGGGCACTGGCTGATCTTCCAGAGGTCCTGAGTTCAAGTCCCAGAAACTACATAGTGGCTCACAACCATCTGTAATGGAATTCCCTCTTCTGGCAAGCAGGTGCATGTTCAGATACAGCGCTTTTATGCATAAATTCGTGAATAAATAAATCTTAAGGAGAGAGAGAGAGAGAGAGAGAGAGAGAGAGAGAGA